>NC_142868.1:170466742-170769772 GCF_051225735.1 Oryctolagus cuniculus | reverse complement strand
CCAAAGCCAGGAACTTCATCCAGGTCTCCAGGGCCGAAGTACTGGAGCCATTCACACTGCTTCCCCAGGTGCATTAGAAGGAAGCTGGACTCTGCTATGGCCTGGGAGAGCAGTGGAAAATGGCCCAAGTCCTTGGGCCCCTGCACCCACATGGGAGACCTGAAAGAAGCTCCTGGCTTCAGATCAGCACAGCTCTGGCCGTTGTGGCCATTTGGGGAATGAACCAGCAGATGAAAGACCTCTCTCTCTGTCTCTCCCTCTCACTGTAACTCTACCTCTCAAATAAATAAATAAAATCTTAAAAAAAAAAAAGGGGGTGGGGAGCTGGATCAGAATAGAAACAGTTGGGACTTGAAGGGTGAGCATATGGGATGGCAGCATCACAGGCAGTGGCTTAACCTGCTTTGCCACAGTGCCAGCCCCCCATGGAAGTGTTTTTAAAACAATATAATCTAGGCCGGCGCCATGGCTCACTTGGCTAACTCTCTGCTTGCGGTGCCGGCACCCCAGGTTCTAGTCCTGGTCGGGGCGCCGGATTCTGTCCCGGTTGCTCCTCTTCCAGTCCAGCTCTCTACTGTGACCCGGGAAGGCAGTAGAGGATGGCCCAAGTGCTTGGGCCCTGCACCCACATGGGAGACCAGGAAGAAGCACGTGGCTCTTGGCTTCGGATCAGTGCAGCTCCAGCCATAGCGGCCATTTGGGGAGTGAGCCAATGGAAGGAAGACCTTTCTCTCTGTCTCTCTCTCTCACTGTCTAACTCTGCCTGTCCAAAAAAAAAAAAAAAAAAAAAAAATATATATATATAATCTAAACCATTGTTTGTTATTGGATCTAATCTTGTATTTTCATTTGTTAATCATAATTTATCATTAGGAAGCCAAATTATGCATCATTCACTTCTTACACAGATTATGCTTAAGAACTCTAGTAGGTTCTTATAAACTCCTGGAAAGCAGCCCGGGTAAAGGAACAAATCATTTTGCTACTAAATATTTCTAAGTTACTGAGGTAAATGGTTAGAAAATTTAAAATCTACTTACTGATTTTTTTTTTCCTTTTGTAACTAGGTGTTTAATCAGCTTGGATCTGTGTTGAAAAACTGTGACATTTCCATACATCTGGTGGAGGTGAGCCAAAAACTAAGTGAGATTCAAGCAGTGACGCTGACTGAAGAGAAGGTCCCGTTAGAGCGGAATGCTGACTCCCCAGTGTACATGAAAGGTGTTTCTAAGACTGGGATTCCAGTTTGCTGGTACCGAAATCTGCAAGATGTCCCAAAAGGTAATTACATTGACTAGTGGAAGAATTTTAATCACAGCCCCTAACGGTAGTGATAGATAACCATAACCTTTTACTTTGGGTTACTGTTGCCAATTCCCTTATCCTAGAGTAATTATTTTTGTAGAAACAGCATTGTAGTAGAAGCTGGCCTAGCCTGACATGCAGGAGCAGTGTGTTTCGTGTGGATCTCCACTATAAGTGCCAGCATTTCCCTTGGGCCGAGGTGGTCCTGATGATGAGGCGGCAGCTCAGCGCAGCTGGGGCTGAAGGCAGGGCGTTGGTTGACAGGCATAGTTTAATCATTTCATCTTCAAAGTCCTTTCTTGCCTAAAGGCTCGCAGGGTGTGGTGATAAAATCCTGCGCTGCTGTGCATCTCCTTTTAGAGAGGCCTGGCTGAAACTTTTGTTTTTTTCAAGATTCATTTTAATGTATTTGAAAGGCTGAGTTAGAGAAAAAGAGAGAGGTCTTCTATCTGCTGGTAGGCTCAAGCACTTAGGCCATCTTCCACTGCTTTCCCAGGGCATTGCGTTAGAGGGAGCTGGATCGGAAGTGGAGCAGCTGAACCGGCACCCAAGTAGGATGCTGGCGCTGCAGATGGCAGCTTTACCCGCTACGCCACAGCGCCGGCCCCCCTGGCTGAGACTTAAAGTGGAGATATGATCTGCAGCAAGGCACCTAAAGCTTTCTAGATAATTTTAAGAAATTCAGATTCTCTTGCAGGTAACACATTTGAGTTCTGATTTCTTTGAGTTAGCACTGACTAAAAGATTTAACTGATACTCCAGTATTTCAGTTCTCTGTTACATGAAGAATGAGAACAATCATAACTCATCATGTGCTCTACAGAGTAGGTTTCCACAAAGAGGAGAATTCTGTGGTAGTGATGATAATGGAAGCATCACAGGTCACAGTATTGAGCTAGGCAGTTTATTTTTTATAGTTGAAAAGAATTTTAAGATGCTGAAACATTGATTATTTTCTTCTCTTTTAAAATAGGATACAGCTTTTATCTTGCACATGAATTCTTCGATGTTCTTCCTGTGCATAAGTTTCAGGTATTGGAGAAAAACCTCAAGTATTTTTTTAAAAAAGATTTATTTTATTTATTTGAAAGAGTTACAGAGAAAGTTAGAGAGGTCTTCCATCCACTGGTTCACTCCCCAGATGGCCGCAACAGCCGGAGCTGTGCTATCCAAAACCAGGAGCCAGGAACTTTTTCTGGGTATCCCACATGGGTGCAGGGGCCAAAGGACTTGGGCCATCTTCTACTGCTTCCCCAGGCCATAGCAGAGAGCTGGATTGGAAGAGGAGCAGCCAGGACTAGAACTGGCACCCATAGAGGATGCCGGTGCCTTAGGCCAGGGCTTTAATATGCTGTGCCACAGCACCGGCCCCTCAAGTTTTTAATTGAGTAACAAAAGGCCTGCAGTTGCAAGAATGCACATGTATTTACTTGGTCTGTGAACATTGTTTATTAAGATTATTTTTAACCTTTATTTGATTAACAAATGATTGAAAAACAAAAATATTAAATTGTTAATGTTTCTGGGGGAATTATTTAGAATAAAAGAAAAATTTGAGAGAGAGAGAGACACACACATCTCTCCCATCTGCTGATTCACTCTCCAATTTCCTGCAACAGCCAAAGCTGGAAGCTGGGAATTCAATCTAGACCTCCCATGTGGATGTGTCAGGGACCCAGTTACTTTAACCATCACCTCTCCCCAGGGTCAACGTGAGCAGGCAGGTGGGATCAGGAGCCAGAGCCTGGGCTGAGCCCAGGTAGTCCAATGTGGGAGGCATATGTCTCAACGTTCGACTAGATCACCCTGATGGTTAAGAATTCTTGGCCGGCCCCGCAGCTCACTAGGCTAATCCTCTGCCTTGCGGCGCTGGCACACCGGGTTCTAGTCCCGGTCGGGGCGCCAGATTCTGTCCCAGTTGCCCCTCTTCCAGGCCAGCTCTCTGCTGTGGCCCGGGAGTGCAGTGGAGGATGGCCCAAGTGCTTGGGCCCTGCACCCTATGGGAGACCAGGAGAAGCACCTGGCTCCTGCCATCAGATCAGCGCGGTGCGCCGGCCGTGACGGCCATTGGAGGGTGAACCAACGGCAAAGGAAGACCTTTCTCTCTATCTCTCTCTCTCACTGTCCACTCTGCCTGTCAAAAAAAAAAAAAAAAAATTAAATAAAAAAGAAAGAATTCTTAGTTCTTCTGGGATGAAGTGGGGGAATGGAAGGTGCTAAGGGGTTGTATGGGTAGTAAAGGATTCCTTTTAGCAAAATTTTAAGATTCCAAAGATCAGAATTTTTCTTTGTTCTTTGTGAGAGGAAATTTAAGGTTTGGTGGCAGTATATTTCTGCCTACTGTGTTTTTTTTTTTTTACAAACAGAGTTAGAGAGAGAGAAAGATCTTCCTTTTTTCTGTTGGTTCACCTCCCAAATGGCCGCTAAGGCCTGCGCTGTGCCGATCCGAAGCCAGGAGCCAGGTGCTTCTCCTGGTCTCCCATGGGGTGCAGGGCCCAAGCACCTGGGCCATCCTCCACTGCACTCCCTGGCCACAGCAGAGAGCTGGCCTGGAAGAGGGGCAACCGGGACAGAATCCGTCGCCCCGACCGGGACTAGAACCCGGTGTGCCGGCGCCACAGGCGGAGGATTAGCCTACTGAGCCGCGGTGCCGGCCTCTGCCTGCTGTTAACTCCTGTGGCTCAGAGCAGTTCTCACCGAGGTGCACTCGTGTGTTCACAAGCGTGTGGTAGTCAGCTCCTGGTTCATTTCCGTTTGGGAGGCCCTGCCCATGCTCCTTGCTTTTTCTCATCGCCTGCTCCGTTACTGTTTCTCATGCATCAGCAGTGCACACCTGCCGTCTGCTCAGAGTCGTTCCAAGGAAATGCAGTGAAGCATTTGAGGTTTTACACAGTGAGGTGTTTGTTCTTCTACATGTATCTGCTACTGATTTTCTGAGGAGAAAGCTAATAGTTATTTTTGGTAGAGGCGATTTTGAGAACTTACAAAAATGTGTTTTGTTGTTTAGAAAACTCCACAAGGATGGCGAGAAGTGCTCATCGATACTGATCCGCAAGTTTCTGATAAACTGAGGTTTGTCTTGGCGCCTTGTGCCACCCCAGCAGAAGCCTTCATACACGTAGGAATACAGTTTTTTTTCTCTGTTTCTTTTATTGCTAATAATCTTCCAAGTCTGATTTCTGAGTTACTGTTTTACAGTCCCCTTACAGGCAGAGTTGCTAGGAACAGATGAGTGGTTTTTATTTATTTTTTAAAGATTTATTTATTTATTAGAAAAGCAGGGTTATAGAGACAGAGAGAGAGGTGTTTCATCTGCTGGTTCACTCTCCAAATTGCCACGACAGCTGAAGCTGGACTGATCTGAAGCCAGGAGCTTCTTGCGGGTCTCCCACACGGTGCAGTGGCCCACGGACTTGGGCCATCATCTGCTTTCTCAGGCCACAGCAGAGAGCTGGGTTGGAAGAGGAGCAGCCGGGACTTGAACCGGTGCCCACATGGGAAGCTGGTACTGCAGGCGGCGGCCCCAAGAAGTTTTTATTGATAGTGAAAAGTGCAGAGGATCTAGAGCGAAGAAAATGGGTTACAATCATGTCTTAAGTGTGTGGCCTTGATGTCATGTAACGACGGAAAATCAGTCAGCTCCCACTCAGCAGAGTCGGTGCCTGCTCTGCTTCCAGACTGTCGGGTGGCGGTAATGTTGTCCACTTGGTGGGAAGAGTGTGACGTCTGTGGGAGCAGGCTAGCACAGACTGTAGTAAAGTAACGCTGGCAGCTGGTAACAGTTTGCATGTGTTACTCTGTATTTTATCATTCTCAAAACAACTGTTAAGTTTCATCACCACTGCTGTCCTTGGGCCGGAGTGTGCCTTCTTTCCCATGCTTCCACCCGGGTCTAAATTTGATTCTTGACTGCTTTCTATGGGTTTCGAGGAATGATCACAAGAGCCTGTGCACTTTGGTGTTGTATCTATTACTTATTTGAAAGACACAGAGACAGAGATCTTCTATGTGCAGGTCTACTCCCCAGATGCCTCCAATAGCCAGGGCTGGGCCAGGTTGAAGCCAGGAGCATTGAACCTGATCATGTGGGTGGCAATAACCGGTTATTTGAGCTGTCACTACTGTCTTCTAGAGTCTTCATTAGTAGGAAGCTGGAATTGGAAGCGGGACCAGGACTCGAACCCAGGCACTCCAGTATGTGATGCGAGGGTCCCAACTGGTGCCCTACCTGTTGCACCAGATGCCCATCCTGGTTGTTTAAAGATTCAGGAAAAAACGTGTATTTCTCAGGAATGTTTGGGCCTTGGATTGCCTGCTTTTTATACTGTGTTTTTAAAAGTATTTAAGTGTAGTGAGCATTTTTTTGTTTGTTTTCAATTAAAATTTTGTAAAGGATGGTTAAGATGGAAGTGATACTAGTCCTTTTTAAAGAATATTTATTTATGTGAAAGGCAGAGATAGAGTGAGGGAGAGACAGAGAGGTCTTCCATCTTCTGGTTTCATTCGCAAATGGCTGCAATGGCAGGGACTGGGCTGGTCCAAAGCCAGGAGCCAGGAGCTTCCTCTAGGTCTCCCACATGGGTACAGGGGCCCAAGCACTTGGGCCATCCTCTGCTGCTTTCCCTGGTGCATTAGCAGGGAGCTGGATCAGAAGTGGAGCAGCTGGGACTTGAACCAGGGCCTATGTAGGATGCCAGTGCTGTGGTTCCTGCCTCTATACCTTTTTTTTTTCCAGCTCAAAGATTTCTACTTTTTGAGCTGTAACTAAGAACTTCTCAAAAGTTAGCCATTTTTAAAAGCTTGCGAAGCCTATGCATTAAATTTTTTCTGCAAAGTATAAGTTATCAGGTTAAAACATCAATGCTTTTATTTTGTCATATTCTCAATACCTAATTGACAAATTCATAGAGCTACTAAGAGCTGAGTGCCTGGGCCTGGGAGTTAGGATTCTTTGTAAACTCGGATGTGATGAGCACTGACGTAGGAGGGAGGGACGTCCCCCTTTCTGTGGGTGGGGCGAGTGGTAGCACAGCCTGGCACCTCGGTGCAGAGCAGGCTGCGATGAGAGGGAGCCTGGCCTCAGGAAGCGGACTCATGGTTCTCATGTGAAACCGCAGTCATTTGTTTAACAGCACTAGAGGTTAAGTGGTTATTACTTTATTTAATCCTCACAATTGACACATGTAAGTATAAAGAAACAGCCAGGAAGGTTAAGTGACTTCATCTCCTAATAAGCCGAGATCCGACTCTGAATCGGACTCTGCACCTGTTGTGTGAGTCTGTGCCGTGCTAGGCAGAAACATGAGGGCGAGTCATTAGTTCATGTTAGTAGAGGGGTAAGAGGGACCAGAAGTACACCAGTCAAGTTGATACGTGTTGTCATTTTACATTTTACTTAATAGTTGAACGTATTGGCTAATAAAGCTCTCAGGTACATTGGCACCTGTTTGTTAGCTGATGTTTCTGGATACACGTCCTGTTGCTGGGAGACTTTGTGTCCCAACAGATGGCTTCATAATATACTTAATAGGGTCTGTTTTGTTATGTTGGATTTATATCATTTAGTCTTTCAGCATAATTTTTTAGAAGTCTATATTTTTTTTAATTTATTTACTTGAAAGAGTTACACACAGAGAGGAGAGGCAGAGAGAGAGGTCTTCCATCCGCTGGTTCACTCCCCACGTGGCCACAAAGGCCTGAGCTGTGCCAATCTGAAGCCAGGAGCCAGGACTTGGGCCATCTTCCACTGCTTTCCCAGGCCATAGCAGAGAGCTGGATCGGAAGTGGAACAGCCAGGTCTTGAACTGGTGCCCATATGGGATGCCAGCACTGCAGGCGGCAGCTCTACCCACTACACCACAATGTTGGCCCCGAAATCTGTTTCTTTGTAAAGTTTTCATTTTATTTGAAAGGTAGGGTAGGGTTGGGGAGATCTTTCATCTGCTAGTTCACTAAGTGCCTGCAACAGCTGGGGCTGGGCCAGGCTGCAGTTTGGAGCCCAGATTTGGATGCAGATCTCCCATGTGTGTGGCAGGGACCCGAGTTCTTGAGCCATCATCTTCTGCCTTCCAGGGTACACATTAGCAGGAAGCTGTGATAGGCAGCAGAGCTGAGACTCAGTATGGGATATCCCAAGTGACGTGCTAACCACTGCACCAGTTGCTGCTTCTCAGCACAATTTTTTTGGTTTGTTGATAGAGTGACAGAGTGAGAGACAGATTTTCCATCTAGTTGTTCACTTCCCAGATGGCTTCAGCAGCCAGGGAGACAGGAACTAAAAAACTACTTGGGCCATTATATGCTGCCTCACAGGCATATTAGCAGGGACACGGCCTGGAAGTAGGGCAACTGGAACTCGAACTGATGCTTAGATATGGGACGCCAGCATTCCAGGCAGCAGCTTAGCCCCCTGCATCAGAGTGCTGGCCCTCCTAGCACCATTTCTTTTTTTAAAGATTTATTTATTTGGAAGAGAGTAGAGAGGGAGAGATACCATCCATCTGCTGGTTCACTTCCCAAATGGCTACAATGGCCAGGGCTGGGCCAGGCTGAAGGCAGGAGCCTGGAACTCTGACAATTTTAAAAGTGCCTGTTATGTGCCAGGCACTGTTCTTGGCAAAATAAAAATATTTTTTTCCATGTTTTAAACCCAGTGGCATGTATTTATAAGACTTACCATAACTAAGTAATTTTACATAAATGAAGTGATAATGTTCTTGGGTTTCTGGGGTTTCGGAAGGCATGCATCTTTTTTATTAAATAGATCAACATGTCTTTGTAAATTTAGTGAACAGCGTCAAACGACCCAGGAGTTCTGTTTCAGAAAACGGATGCCCATGAGTGTAGAGAACATGAGTATGTTGAGAAGGCATTTATTTTTATTGTAACTCAGAAATGCTTATTGTAGACAGAGCCAAGAATCCCTGAAGTAGCATTTCTTTGACAGGATTTGTTTTGACTCTTTCAACTGTTCCTTTACCAGCACGATGAAAAAAGGGATCACGTTGAAGTGTGTCCTGACGCCGGTGTCGTCATTCAGGAACTTTCTCAACGTATTGCACTGACTGGAGGTGCTGCGCTGATTGCTGATTACGGCCATGATGGAACAAAGACGGATACCTTCAGAGTATGTGTAACTCAGTTACTTGCTTTATAAGGATTTCATTGCTAGAGGGAATCTCATTGAGGATTAAAAAAAAAAAAAAAAAAAAAAAAAAAAACACCAAAAACTTATTTATTTTCAAGGCAGAGGGACAGAGAAGGGGGCAGTGTGGAGAGACACGTCTTCATCTGCTGACTCATTCCCCAGATGGCTGCAACAGCCGGGACTGGGCCAGGCCGAAGCCAGGAGCCTGGAGCCCATCCCAGTCACGCATGTGAGTGGCAGGGGCCCACAGTTTTGAGCCATCTTTTGCTGCTCTCCCAAGTGCATTAGCAGGGAGCTGGATTAGAAGTGGGAGGTAACTGGCACTCTGATATGGGATGCTGGCATCCCAAGTGGAGGCCTAACCTGTGCCAAAACGCCCGCCCCTCATTGAAGACATACCAGAATAATACAAAGGGAAAGAGGTCTTCAGTTTCTTAAACTTTTCTGCATTGTCTACATTCAGAGGTTTTCTTGATACTTATCTGCAGTTAACCTAGCTGTAGTAGTCAGACTTTTTAAATCACATTTTTGATAGATCTTTCTCTTGAAATGTATTTTTACCTTTCCTAAACATGGATTCTTAATGTTCTTCAGTCAGTTCTGTTCAGTTATACAGCTACTTGACTGAAACGCATTTAACTATTTGCTACTAGTCATTTTCTGCATGTGGTGGTTCTGAATTTATGAGTTTATTGTATCTCAAAGCAACCTGGAGCGTTTGTTATATGCAATTCCCTAGCTCACCTCCAGGATTTTGACTGATCACGTCTGGGTGGAGTCCAGTAACACCAGGCGATTCAGACACACGTGGCTGATGGAGATCCTCTGTAAAACACGGCTGAGACTCTGATAACCTGCCCATCCGAGAATAAGGTGTCATTCAGCACCACAATCTTCAGTGAAAATGTTAAATAATGTGAAGGGCAGTATCTGTTGCCACCCCAACTGTCTACTTTATATCTGATTTTCCACACAGCATCTTACTTGAAAAGGTGCTCCTGTGTAGTGTCTATTGTGAATCACAGGGTTAGGCCATGTGTTCCTTGTTAGGAGCTGCCGCGTAAAGATGTGCTAACACGATAGTGTGTGTCTAACCTTGCGAGTGGTAACCATAAAAGGGTAGGAATGCCTTTCTCTGTGTTGCAGGGATTCTGTGGCCACAAGCTGCATGATGTGTTGATCGCCCCAGGAATGGCAGACCTAACAGCTGACGTGGACTTCAGTTACCTGCGCAGAATGGCACAAGGACAAGTAGCCTCGCTGGGCCCAATAACACAACAAACATTTTTAAAAAATATGGGCATTGATGTTCGGCTGAAGGTATACGTCACTCTCATTAATATTTTTCATAGTGTTTTGAAAATGACTCTAAACAGTAAGGTCAGCCGGCCCTAAGGTTCCTTTGGCCAGATGCTTTGTGCTCCAAGCTTTTCAGTAAGTAGTGCAGGAGTTTGTGACCAGACAGCTGGAGGGTGGCACAGCCTGGCGATTCTCCATGAGAGAGAATTAACACTTCAAATAGTGTTCCTGTTTACTAAAAAAATCATACTCATGGCTATGAATTTTCTAAGGCTCTTCCAAAAATACTTAAACCTTCTTGGACATCAAACCATTTGGGACTATTGGTTAAAAATGCAAATCGCAGCAAACTGCAGTTTTCAGTAAGTACCCCTGATCCTTAGGTAGGTAAGTAGGAATCCCATTGTGAGCACTGCCTCACTGGGGTACCGGACTCATCTGCACTGCTACATGTAACTGGCACTCTCTTCTACTCAATCTTTTTGCTGAGTCAGGTTTTCTTTTCAGATTCTTGCAGATAAATCACACGAGCCTTCAGTTAGGGAACAGTTACTTCAGGGATATGATATGCTCATGAACCCTAAGAAGATGGGAGAAAGATTTCACTTTTTTGCGCTGCTGCCTCATCAGAGACTCCGTGGTGGAAGTCACCAGACAGAAGCACGGCCGTCAAGACCCTCTGTGGCGCCTGTGGCTGGCTTTGCTGACCTTGCTTGGAGGTGATGCTTCAGATTGGCCTTGTTACCCCTCAGTCTGCCCAAGAACTCAGAATAAAGGGAGCACATTTCCTACACTGCAGCTGACACAGTGGTGGTTTACCTCTTCACTGCCAATAAAAGTATCCCATGTTGTGTGTAATACGAAGTTAGAAAAGTTTTAGGGTTGTGACCAAGTCTTCGTACAAATATATGTTCTTGATTAAATGCAATAATTGTGAAAATGAGTTTCCTTTAGTAAAGCTAGTTGCTGTATTTCTTCTATTTTTAAAAACATCTACGAGCTGAGAATGATTTAACAAAAATTAGAAGTGACTTAAATGGAGGCTGGCGCCGTGGTTAACCCTCTGCCTGCGGTGCCAGCATCCCATATGGGCACCGGATTCTGTCCCGGTTGCCCCTCTTCCAGGCCAGCTTTCTGCTGTGGCCGGGGAGTGCAGTGGAGGATGGCCCAAGTGCTTGGGCCCTGCACCTGCATGGGAGACCAGGAGGAAACGCCTGACTCCTGGCTTCAGATCAGCGCAGCGTTGGCCATAGCAGCCATTTGGGGAGTGAACCAATGGAAGGAAGACCTTTCTGTCTGTCTCTGTCTATAACTCTACCTGTCAAATAAAAAAAGAAAAAGAAAAAGAAATGACCTAAATGGCTGTTTACAGGGGACTGATTTGAAGGATCTATACTTGATTAAAGATTGAGTAGTTTATTCTGATATAGAAGGATCTCTGAGATTTAATAAGTAAAATGAAGCTCAGAGATTTCTAGTTAGCACTCCATTTTTGTTGAGGGAGGAAGGCTACATTTCAGTAAATATGAAGTGATTCCCTGGAAACCTGTACTCCACTGCATAACGGTGGTTCTTCTGTTCTATGATACATACTTGTATACAAAAAGTAAGGAAAAGCTGCCACATGATCACTATCCAATTCTCAATGTGGGGATTTTTAACCCAATACTTTTGTGAATTTTACAAGTAAAAATTAGATTTAAAAACTTGCTATGAAAGTCACAATTAAAAAAAACCACATCATGGACATGACATGTACTCAACATAGGAAAAGTTAAGTGTAGACTATCTAGGAAGAATAATTTTAAAAATTAAAAAAAAAATATTTGAGAGTCAGAGACAGAGCATATTCCCATCCACTGGGTTCACTCCCCAAATGCCTCAGTGGCCTGGGAACAGGCTGGAGCAGGAAGCTGGGAGCCAGCAACTCATCGCAGGTTTCCCGTGTGGGCGCAGAGACACAATTATTGAACCATCACTGCTGCCTCTCAGGGTTGTCATTAGCAGCAGATGGGATCAGGAGCCTGAGCCAAGAAGCAAACCCAGGTACTCTGCTACTGAACCACGGTTCCCTTACTGCTAGGCAAATGCCCAGCCATTAGAAATAATTTTCTAAATTGAGCTAATACCCTTATTTTTAGATGAAGGTAAAGTGTTCTGTTTTCTTTGGGTTTCTTAGAACTTTTATATTAATAGTGAAGACAGGGACTTTCTGAGAAATTGTTAATTAGCAGCATACATTTAAAAGGGAGAGGCAGGTATTTGGCACAGCAGGAAGGACCACTTGGAACGGTCACATTGCCTATCAGGGTGCCTGTGTTCCAGTGCCAGCTCTGCTTTTTTCTTTTTAGCAGCAAATGGGCAGCGTTGTGGCACACTGGGCTAAGATGCCACTTCCAGAGCTGCACCGATCCGAAGCCAGGAGCTTCTTCCGGGTCTTCCATTTAGGGGACCAGGGACTTGGGCCATCTTCTGCTGCTTTCCCAGGTCATAGTGGAGAGCTGGATCGGAAGTGGAACAGCCAGGACTTGAACCGGTGCACATAAGGGATGCCGGTGCTGCAGGCGGTGGCTTTACTTGTTGTGCCACAGCACCAGCCCCTCAGGTCTGCTAATTCCAGCGTTCTGCTAATATGCACTGTGGGAGGCAGCAGGTGATGGCTCTGGTGTTCGGATCCCTGGCAGACAACTGGGAGACCCAGATTGAGTTCTCAGTGCCCAGCTTCAGCCCAGCCCAGCCCCAGCTACTGGGGGCATCTGAGGAATGAGCCAGCAGAGAAGAGAGCTCAAATGTATTAAATAAAAATGAAATTCACAAGGGATGTTAAAGAAAAAAATACTAGCCAAGTATTTTGAATTTATGTCAGCTGTATTGGAGACTCACAGGCAGAGTGATAAACCACTGCTTTTTATTGCTGCTTCTGCTTCACTGAGAACAGGATTAGCGGTCCGATCCTCACTCTAAAGAAAAGGACAGAGGCTTCCAGTTCTGATGCTGCCCAGTTTGAGACTGTCTCTGGGCACTTTTACTGTTTCTGTATTTCTTTCTTTTTTTTTATTTGACAGGTAGAGTCAGACAGAGACAGAGAGAAAGGTCTTCCTTCTTCTATTGGTTCACCCCCCCAAATGGCCGCCATGGCTGGCACTGCGCCAGTCTGAAGCCAGGAGCCAAGTGCTTCTCCTGGTCTCCCATGGGGTGCAGGGCCCAAGCACTTGGGCCATCCTCCACTGCCCTCCCTGGCCACAGCAGAGAGCTGGCCTGGAAGAGGGGCAACCGGGACTAGAATCCGGTGCCCACATGGGATGCTGGCACCGCAGGCGGAGAATTAACCAAGTGAGCCGTGGCGCCAGCCCCAATATTTCCTTCTTTCAAGACTTAATGTGGAGAATTTCTGAAAGATAAAAATGCCCACAGTTGGCCCCTTTCTAATGCATAATAGTTTTTAAAATTGAGAAGGCAGTACCTTATTTCTTAAAATCTGGAAGATTAAACTATATCTTGTTGTAGTTCTAAAAAATGTGTAGTCATAATTATTCTAACTTTCATTCTGAGAAATAAGACCTCCAGATAATCACTTCAAATTTAATATAAAATTATAATAAAATTTCAAAGTTTTTTGATAGGTTAAAAAAATCAGTGTTCTTAAATATAGCATTAATTCCATTTACAAATATTATTTCAGAAATAGTTCTGTTATTAGGGCCTGGAAAAATAACCAACTAACCAGAATTTTCTTTGGATACCTCTACTAGAGACGGGCTCAGGTTTTCACATGGACAAGTATGGTGATACAGAAATACATTTTATTATCAAGCTTCTTTGAGGATATTTACAAAAAGTGGGGTGTAACAAAAAAATATAAATGTACTGGACAGTGTCACTTTAGACTACTTTGTACATTATCAAATGTTTCTAGCAAACAATTATTTCTTATACAAACACAATTTGACTTCAAGACAAAAGGTTATGCAGGTTATACAGCATCTAGAGTCATTATTCAACTCCAAATTGACAGTGCCTTTACAAAATTTTTTAGAAAACTTCTTAGGTATTCAACAATAATAAAAATAAAAAAGAGTGCAATTTAACTTCATGGCTTTAGAGTTTGATTACATAAGTATAGCAAATGAACATCATTCCAGTTAGTTTTTTCCTTATGCAGTAAGACCACAGTAGGTTGCCTAGTAACTCAGAATTACTTCATTTGGGCACACTGACATAAACTTACATTGCAGAAACGTGGGGAAGTCTTCTCTAACAAAGGAGGAATACATTTCCATTTTTTTTTTTTTCAAAATTAATTTGGTTAATCTTCTCTATGAGAACAAGTTACCTAGATATGTAGAGCGTCTCTTGGAAATGTTTACGGGTAGACAGTACAGCAGAATGATGAGGAGAGTAGAGAGACCTGGACGCCATCCTGCCTGGGTTCAAATCCATATCCAAACTATATCTCCATTTCCTTATCTTTAGGATAAGGTTCATAATGTAATTCCCACGTGACTGCTGTGAAATGAAGATCTGACTTTCATGACTACACTGAAAGAAATGGTAGAATTAAGATCTTCATTTTACAGCCTGAAAACTAGAGACTCAGACTGTCATCTGCCCAGGCCAGTGTAGCTGATACAAATGCAGCCAAGACTTCAACTCAGATTTTGATTCTGAATTTCTGCTCTTTGAGGTTGGGGAAGGAAGAAAAAGGGTTTATAATGATTATTGAGGAATAAAGAAACAAAAAGCCCTAGTTTTCTTACAAGTGGACAGTCCTAGATCTTAAATTTTCCTTGGGGGAAAATGCAGTTTGAGAATCCCTAATCTGAAAATCTGAAAGTGCCATGGCCCTTAAGATGTTAGGGAGTTTGGATTTTCACATCAGGGATGCTCAAATGGTAGTCTGGAAATATTCCACAATTATATAAACTCCAAAATCTGAACCACTTCTGGTCCCAAGCACTTCAGAGGAATCCTCAAACTATATTGGTACTAACTGTTTAAAATAGCTGGCTATTGGAGCTGAGATGTAAGATGCAACACTTACTTGCTATACTCGTAATATTCATAAATAGCCCCTACCCTTGGAGCCTGTTTCATATTCATCCCTACTCATTCCCCCAACTGCTTAAAATAATTGAAACATTCCAGATATCTGGAAAGCCCTCCAGTAGGCTAAGGGAAGAAAAAAAGATACAATTTGCTATACAGTAACCATAACATTAATTGACCCTGTACAAGCCTTCCTTTTAGTACGTATTTAATTTTTTCTCTCAAATTGTTTAATACCGGGTAAAGATGAATTGTGTAATTCATGTGTAGACCTGTACCCACTAAATGTTGGAAAGCAGTTGTGGCATCCTGACACTATCAGTTGACAATATGAGTGTTAGCAGCAGAGTTGAGCCATCAAAAGAGACACATTAAAACTCAGCATTCGGACCAGCAGTTAGTTCCTCCTCCAGGTTCTGTACTATCACTTGTCCCAGATTACCATGGTGGGTACTGCAACACACTCACAAAAGGTAACAATCTTACTCCACAGAGAGCATTTCAGAGTTGCAGCTCCAAAAAGGTTAGGAATCACTGTTTCAGGGTTTTGATTGACCTAAAGAAAAAAAAGGCAGAATAATCCAGCACTTTCTTACTAGGTAGCCAGGAAAAACCTTCATTTTCTCTAAAGTTGGTTACACAATGAGTCCTTATAGTCAATCACAATTGGTAGCCTCACAGTTATTGCTTAATTACAAACCTGCTTAGTTATAATAAACCTTACAACTCTGTGATTTGGTCAAACTATGTAATAACTGGATGCCAGCTTGCCTTTATTAAAAAAAAAATGACAGGAAAGGGAAGATAAATTAAGTGGCATTATTATATTAAAGTGAAGAATTAGAAAAAAATACAAAACCAGTTATTGCTTATGCTACAAAAGTTTATAAAAAGCTTCATCTTAATTCCATTATATGTTTTTATTACTTAGTTCCCCTCCTGTACCTCTTCATTATGAACTAAAGCCCTGTTGTCACCAGTTCCTTATCCTGTGTCTGCATGTCTTTGCATTCTTGCACATTGACAGCCTACAAAGAACAACAGTTAGGAAGCAATGTATTAGTCCATAAAATGAAATGTTGCTTTACTGAAGTTGGCTCACTGGTAGTTAGGGATCTTCTTCCATATCATCTGGATTGGGAGCCATAATGAAGTGCTTGGGGTATACAAGGTTGTGAGTGTATGCATGTATTTCCCAGCGAGCATCATCACTTTCATGTGTGATATAACGCTCGCCAATGCGTGTTTCAAATTCTCTAAGGTCAAGCCAAGTCTGATAGTCCTAGGAAAAAAAAGAAGTAATTACAAACCATAAAAGAAAGAAAATATTGGCAACTTTTTTTTTTCCACTTAGCACTCTAATCAAATAACTGAAAACTTCTAGATTTTAGTATACAGTAATTTGTAATTAGCAATATTAAAGGTTATCACTTCAACACAAAAATAAACCTTAATGTGAACATTTAAAATAATATATAATTAGCAAAGTAATATGCCAATCTCACAAAAAGCTGCCATGAACACATTAAAGCTCTATGAAAGGCAAGGCGACTGCTTTCAGGTGAGGGCAGATGCACTGCCTGTCAGTACTGATTTGAATGATGTGCTGTGCTACTTTGAGATTCGGCTCTATCACAAGTTAATCACTCATGCAAAGGCATGTAAATTATTTGAAGAAACGTATAGACTCTGTTGTCTTAGAATGGTTTCATTAGGAAAATACCATCGTGAATTGTTCAAATTAGGAAGGCTAAAAACATTTTAAGTATTTCCTTACCTGTAGCCAAGGATGACTAAGAGATTTGTCAACACTGTAACGTTTTCTCATCTTTACTTGAAGCAGGTTGTTTATCAAATCGATTGCTAAGGAAAGAGACAAAATCAGATACGTGCATTTCTGTATATAAACTATTCTAAACCTTTGACTCTGCCTAGAAGGCAGTTCAATCCACAGAAAATAAGGTTGAGGGGTTTTTATTTCTCAATTATATGGGCTTTAAGCTAACACATACAGTGATCCATAAATGTTTCCTGAATTAAGTGTACCTGTCAGACTTTTACTTTATTAAGGCAATATGGAGTACAGGTTAAATATAGACACTAGAGCCAGACTGCCCAGGCTGAAATGTGGTTCTGAGGCTGCCTAACTGCTTGATATGGGATCAGTTACTAAATTTTGTTTTCTAATATGTGAAATGAAATTAAAAAGATGCAATCAGGGAGTTGGAGTTGTGGCGCAGAGGTTTGGGCCACTGCTTATGATGCTGGCATCCCATATGGGTACCCATTTGTGTCCTGGCTATTCCACTTATGATCTGTCTAGCTCCCTGGTAATGGCCTGGGAAGGCAGGGGAAAATGGTGCAGGTAGCTGCTATGATTAGGCTCAACACTTCTGGAGAAACAAAAAGCCCTGCTTGTTCTAAAGGCTGGCTAATTCTAGGCTGGAGTATTCCCCAGCATTGGCTCTATTGGATTCTATGACACTGTTAAATAATGTTTTAAGTGGTGTACAATTCCTTCCTCTCAGTAAACTAAAGAGGACCAGCCAATCATTCTTGGTGGGCACAGAATGAGGAGTTGAAACTCAAAAGCCTTTACCAGCCAGGGGAAATAAATGTATGAAGCTTCCCAGTAGAGTCCACATGAGAGATGAAAACAAACTGAGGTGTCTGTTAGGTACAGAGTTTATTCCAAGGGGAAAGAACCTGAGCTGCAGGACTGCGAGGAACTTACTATCTTGTCCTGAAGATCAGAAAAGTCAGTTATCAAAAGACAGAACACCTAAAGAAAAATGTCAGCGTAAGTATATCCTGCTCGGTTTAGAGCAGTGGTCAGTGAAGACTTCACAAGTTCAGGAGTCGCTGAAAATTAGAAAGATTTCAGTATTGAGGAGGAGGGGTTATAAACTGAGGAAAAGGCCTGAGCAAGACGCAGAAAGCAGTTCAGAACAGAGAACACAAGTAGGTTTATGTGGGGGCGCACTGGGAGATGAGGTGCTATGGAACTTCACTTTGGACTGCAGCAGACATCCATAGCTGCAGTGGTTGGAGGCAAGCCCAATGTTTGGGTACAAAATAAAAGCAGTGCTTCCTGAAGATGGACTTGGCATGATCAACTGGAAAGGACCGAAAAGAATCTAATGGACAGGATAGTTAAAAAGATTTTAGTAGCTCCAGAATGAGGCAGCTGGGGCCTAGATTAGTATCATGGATTATACCTGGGGACTATAAGGAAGATAATGATTGAAAAGACAATAGAAAAGAGTGTTCAACAACTGGGAACTAGCCGAATTTGGAAGATGAGTGGGAGAACTTAACAAGAGAAATCAGGAGAGACAGGCTGATTTGGGATCACAAGGCTTTTTATAGACTGAAGAGTACAGAGCCAAAACAAATTTTTTTCTTACCTTCACTAGAAATTTCTTTCCATGGATTTGGCGGGTACATAAACGCAGCATTTTGGATTTGGTCATTTATGTCTTCATCCTCATTGAAAGGAAATGTTCCACTGAGGCTCACATAGACGATAACTCCCACTGACCACATATCTAGGGAACGGTTATAGCCCTTGCTCCTGAGAACTTCAGGGGCTAGGTACGCTGGCGTTCCCACCACGGATCTCCTAAATGACTTTTCACCAATGATGCGGGCAAATCCAAAGTCACATAGCTTCACCTGGAAATCAAAGGACAATGTTATTTTTGTTATTTATTTAAAACCATATATTATGCACATGCCCATCTTGCCCTTTGCCAGCCGTTTTATGAATCTCATACATTTGTAGATAATGAAACTGCACAATGGCCCCAGGAGAGAAATGCTGGAGAATGCTCCAAGAAAGAAGGTGGAACAAATCAGTGCAGGGGACCAAAGAATTGGGCCATTTTGTACTGCTTTCCCAGGCCATAGCAGAGAGCTGGATTGAAAGTGGAGTGAACTGGCGCCCATATGGGATGCCAGTGCTTCAGGCCAGGGTATTAACCTGCTGTGCCACAGTGCTGGCCCCTGCTACTTTTTTTTAAAATAAAGATTTAGTGAAGCTGGCGCTGTATGGTAGTAAGTTAAGCCTCCGCCTGCAGTGCCGGCATCCCATAAGGGTGCTGGTTCCTGTCCTGGCTGCTCTTCTGCTCTAGCTCTCTACTATGGCCTAGGAAAGCAGCAGAATGGCCCAAGTGCTTGGGCCTCTGCACCCACATGGGAGACTGGAAGAAGCTCCTGGCTCCTGGCTTCGGATCAGCCCAGCTCCAGCTGTTGCAGCCATTTAGGGAGTGAACCAGAGGATGGAAGATCTCTCTGTAACTTTACCTCTCAAATAAATGAATCTTTAAAAAAAGGTACTATTAAAAATATTTATTTGAAAGGTGGAGAAGGAGTGAGCCATAGAAAGAGACTGATTAATTGTCTATCCACTGGTTCATTCTTTAAAATGACCACCATAGCTGGGGCTAGGCCAGGCTGAGGCCAGGCACCAGGAACTCCATCCAGGTTTCCCTCATGGAAGATGGTATTTGGGCTACCTTCTGTCTTCCCAGGCTCATTAGCAGGAAGTTGGATTGGAAGCAGAGCAGTGGCAAAATGAACTGGCAAAATGAACTCCAAGATACGGGATACTGTTGACACAGAGGGCAGCTTAAACTGCTGTACACAATACTGGCCCTATCTTGCTACCCTTTTATAAAAGTTAAGGTTTTGGTGACAAATTGATCTATACTGAAAAGCAAATGCCAAATACTTTCCATAGGAAATGTTATGATTCAAAAAATGTCTTCTGTAAAAACTTTAAGATAAATTAAGGAATTTGGCTTCTAGAAAATAGTACAGTGAGGGGCTAGCACTGTGGCATAGTGGGTTAAAGCCACCACCTACAATATCAGCATCCCATATGGGTGCTGGTTCAAGTCCTGGCTACTCTACTTCCAATCTCGCTGTCATGGCCTGGGAAAGCAGCAGAAGATGGCCCAAGTACTTGAGCCCCTGCACCCGCGTGGGAAGACCTGGAGGAAGCTCCTGGCTCCTGGCTCCGCATCGGTGCAGCTCCGGCTGTTGTGGCCATTTGCGGAGTAAACCAGTAGATGGAGGACCTCCCTCCCTCCCTCTCTCTCTCTCTCTCTCCGCCCCTCCTTCTCTCTCTGTATAACTCTGACTTTCAAATAAAAATAAATCTTTAAAAAGCACAGCAAGTGGAGAGCAAAGAAGCACAAGGTGTATTCAGATGCTGCTTGCTATTTTGGTGACATGCACTCTGACATCCTTTTCTGAATGCTCTGTGCCGTCAGTGAATCTGGCTGCTTCTCTCTTTCAAATAGTCTTTGAAGAGTAGAAGCACAGACTTAGGCTAACTTATTAAAAAGTAGCATAGTGGGTTAAGCACCTGCATACGGTGCTAGCATCCCATAAGGGTGCCGGTTCGAGCCCTGGCTGCCCCACTTCCTGCTAATGTGCCTGGGAATGCAGTTGAGGATGGCCCAAGAGCTTGGTCCCCACCACTGATGTAGGAGACCTGGATGGTTAGTTATTAATCCTCATAGGCAGCTGCAGGCTGTAAACTGTATCTCTTAAGAGGGTACACATTTTGAAGCCAAAGTTCCATGGGTGGATACTTTATAAATGTTGTCAGATAATTATATTGATTCTTCATGAGTCAGCATTATGGCACAGCAGATTAAGCTGCCGCTTTGCTTTAATGCTGGCATCCCATTTCAGAGCCCCAGTTTCAATCATGGCTGCTTGGCTTCCTATCCAGTTGCCTGCTAGTGCACCTGGGAAGGCAGCAGAACACGGCCCAAGTGTTTGGGTCCCTGCAACCTACTTGGGAGACCACGATGGAATTCCGAGGTCCTGGCTTCAACCTGGCCTGACTCTGGCCATTGTGGCCATTTAGGAGCTGAACCAGAGGATGAAGATCACACTCTATGTCTCTCTGCCCTTACTTCCTCTGTCACTCTGCCTTCAAATAAGTAAAAGTAAAGATTTAGACAAAAGTGATTCTTCAAAAGGTTCTCAAGGATATCTCACCTGAGGAAACGGCTCTGCAGATGCAAGCAGCACATTTTCTGGCTTTAAATCACAGTGCACAATATTCTTAAAATGTAGATTCCTCAAAGCAACAAGTATCTGTCATTAAAGAAAGATTTTTCAATGGCTAGAAAAATCATAGTTAAACCCCGGTGCGACTCCATGTGAGCGGTGCAGCAATCTGAAAATTCCACCACGATTCATCAGGATTCAGCTGCAGGTGCTCATTTATTTTCAGGGTTCACAATTCCCACAATCTCCCAGGTTGTAAAAGCACAACTGCTTAATTCTCTAAGATTCCAATTTTCTAGTTCAAAAAAGAATTAAAATACCTGTGTGACCATGAATTTAGTGATTCGTTCTGGAAGCCGACTTTTCTCACTGGATAGAATCATTTCCAGCATATCTCCATGCAGCTTCTCCATTACCACAAAGACTCGTTCTGGGGTTTCAAACATACATTCCAGGTTTACAATCCCAGGATGGTGTAAATTCTGAAAGAGTTTGCAGGGTATTTAAATGACCCAACTTATGTAGAGAAACAGTTTGACAATGCAAATATCCAACAGTGTGCTATTCATTATATGAAATAGATGGCACCGAGAGGAAACCAGCTTAGAAAAATAACTTAAAAGTCAGAATTACAACCAACAAAAAGGATCACTCTGATTTCCAAGTTGTGAATTGGAGAGTGGATGCAGAGAGAGCAGAGAATATTCCTCCCCCTGATTCACAGTTCTCTCTCCAAAATCTCTTAGTATTTTCTTCTTTTTTTGCTTAGGTTGGCTACTTATTTTTATATACCTTCTCCATTTCCCACCTAGACAAGCAGCTTTTGGATTTAGTATTTCCTGTATTTACTAATCTGCACTTTAATATTTTTTTAAAAATTTATTTATGTGAAAAGTTAAAGAGAAGGGGAGAGACAGAGATCTTCCATCCACTTGGTCTCTCTCCAGATGGCTGCCACAGCAGGGGCTGGGCCAGGCCTCAGCCAAGAGCCAAGAGCCTCATCTATGTCTCCCACATGAGCGGCAGGGGCCAAAGCACTTGGCGCCATTTTCCACTGCTTTCCCAGGCCGTTAGCAGGGAGCTGGAGAGCAAGTGGAGCAGCTGGGACAGAAACCAGTGCCAATAGGAAATGCTGGCACTGCAGGCAGTGTTTACCCACTATGCCACAATGCTGGTCCCTTAATCTCCATTTTAAGTTCTTGTTATTACCTTGAGTTTTCCTTAGGTTTATTTTATTGTTCATTCTGCTACTACTTTTTTTTTTTTTTAAGATTTATTTATTTTGAAAGAAAAGGGAGGGAGGGAGAGGGAGAGGAAGGGGTGGAGAGGGAGATGGAGAGAGAGAAAGAGAGATCTTTCTTCCACTGGTTCACTCCCCAATTGGCCGCAATAGCCAGGGTTAGGCTAGGCCTGAGCCAGGTGCTTCCCCTGCATCTCCCCTGTGTGGCAGGGGCCCAAACAATGCCATTTCCCAAGTTGGATTTTTTAAAAAACATTATTTATTTGAGAGGTGGTGAGAGACTTGAAAGGCAGGGAAGAGCTGCCATCTGCTTATTCATTCCACAAATGCACAGGAGCCAGGGATCCAACTACATGAGCCACCACATGCTGCCTCCCAGGGTGTGCATTAGCAGGAAGCTGGAATCAGGAGTAGAGTTGGGATTGGAGCCCAGGGACTTCAACATGGGATGTTGGCATCCCAGCCACTGCACTACACACCCAGCCTTTTCAGTTGGATTTATCTGAGTGGCAGTTAGAGAACCTGAGACAGAGAGAGAGAATCTCTCCCATCCGCTAGTTTACTTCCTAAACAGCTGAGGATGGGCCAAGCTAAAGCCAAGAGCCAGGAGCCTCATCTGGGTTTCCCATGTGGGTGGCAGGGCCCAAGCACCTGAACCATCTTCCACTGCCTTCCCAGGCACATTAGCAGGGAGCTGGATGAAGTGGGAAAGCTGGGACTTGAACCAGCACCCTATCGGATGCCAGTGTTGCAGGCAGCAGCTTAACCTACTGTGCCACAACACCAGCCCCTTGAGTTAACCTCTTAATTCATCTATTTTCATTCTTTCTTGCTTAACATTTGAGATTATAAAGCCTTCTCTGAATGACAGCCCAATGGCTCTCATGTATACAGTATTTTCAACACATTCTGAAATTCTGAATTGGTCTTTTTGATTGAAGAAATAATATCTTTTTCAGTTTGTACAGTAGCAGCCTCTTTTCTGAATGTATAATTTGTGTATTTTTATTGTGGTTTTAAGACTAAAGAGTATTTTTTCTAGTATTGCCTTTTTAAAATGAGGTATTCACTGTTTTGAGGGTGCAGGGCTCAGTATGAAGTAGTTAGACCCACATTATTCTTTTTAGGCCTTTATGTTCTTAGTTCTTAATTGTTTTTATCTGTTCTACCTACCATTGACCATGAGTATGTTTCCCTGTCTCTCCTTGTGTCTTCTCTAGCTTTCCTGTATAAATGTTGATACTATAATTTGATTTGTACTCTTCCATTGTTAAATTCCTGATCATATTTTCCAATTTACACAGGTGTCTGTAAGAATGCTATTATTTCTCTCCAACTACTCTACTACTCTCTTCAGGCAATAGCAAAACAAACATATGACCTTACTAAATATCTAGTAAACAGGGGCCGGCACTGTGGCATAGCAGGTGAAGCTGCCATCTGCAGCACTAGCATCCCATATGGGCACTGGTTCAAGTCCCGGCTGTTCCATGTCCAATCTAGCTCTCTGCTATGGTTTGCGAAAGCAGTGGAAGATGGCCCAAGTCCTTGGGTCCCTGCACCCTAGGTAGACGTGGAGGAAGCTCCTGGCTCCTGGCTTTGGATTGGCACAGCTCCAGCCATTGCAGCCAATTGGGGAGTGAACCAGTGGACAGAGAACCTCTCTGTCTCTCCTCTTTCCGTGTAACTCTTTCAAATAAATAAATAAATCTTAAAAAAAATCTAGTAAACAAAAGTTTACTCTCCCACAACCCTATTTCTTTCCTATCCTACACCATGTTCCTTAAATGTGGCCATGTTTATTTAGTTCATATCTAAACACAGACACCTATGATGTGCATATTAAAGAGTTACACAAGGTAGCCAGCGCTGTGGCGTATAAGTCTAAGCCTCCACCTATAGCAATGGCTTCCCATTTGGGGGCCAGTTTGAGTCCCGGCTGCTCCACTTCTGATCCAGTTCCCTTTTAATACACCTGGGAAAGCAGCGGAGGATGGCCCATGCACCTACATGGGAGACACGGAAGAAGCTCCTGGTTCCTGATCGGCTCAGCTCCGGCTGTTGTGGCCATCTGGGGAGTGAACCAGCAGACGGAAGACCTCTCTCCCTGTCTCTACCTCTCTCTCTAAGTCTGTCTTTCAAATAAATAAAATAAATCTTAAAAAAAAAATTCAATGTTTAGTGTGATATCCACAGTGGAATCTTTCCTGACGTTTTGGTTCAGCTAAATAATCGTAAGTGTCCAAAACCAGCATGTGTTGACAAAGGCAGAACCTATCACCAGGTGTTTAATATGGAGGCTGGATGTTCCTGGGTAAACTGTATAAGGCCATTTCTGAAACGATGATTTGATGATTTCTTCTCTCTGCTACTGGAGAAGCCAAAGCTGTGGCTTTAATAATATGCTCATTGTTTAGCTTTTTTTTCTCTAAATAAAAAATTAATTGGAAAGAAAAACTATGGATGCCACTGGTGCTGCAGGGGAAGATAACAGCATTAGGATCAAGCACAGGAGCTCAGGTGGCCTTTCCCGTGAGGACTATGACAAGACAATAGAGGGGAGAACCCTATGCGGCTAAGATGGCAGCGCCTGTGCTGCCCACCAGGGCTCAGGGGAGGCAAACCTGGAACACCTGCTGACCCTGCACTGGCAGCTGGGTCTGTGCCAGGCGGCCAAGCAGTTCACACGGCATGGCACTGCCTCAGGGTTGGCCCCCGGTTTGCAGTTGCAGGAGCAACTGCGAATGGTACCCGAGCCTGGCGACCATGCAGGAGTCCCTGCGAAATCAGCAGCTGGCCGAGGAGCAGTGGCGTCCGGGAGAGAGAACAGCTTATTGCAGAGCACATGGCCAAGATGCCACAGATAACTGAGGACTTGTGGCAGCTGCAGCGGGAGCACTGGGAGAAGGCGGAGGTGGACAAGGAGAGGAGGGCACAGCTGCAGGCCGAGGCCCAGGAGCACCTGGACTAACACATGGACCCAAGGAGCACCTGCTACAGGACCTTGAGAAGCAGTTCTGCAATTGCCTCAAGGAGGAGAAACAAAGAAGGAGGCATGGGTGGCCACCATGGCTGTTGTCACTGCCGCTGCTCTGGCCAGCCCAGGACCCTGCAGCCCCTGGGGCTCCCAGCTCCTGAGCCTTGTGCTTTCCCCAATAAAGCCTGCTACCTGGTGGCCCCTGGGGTGGGGATGGGGAGGTGGAGAAGAACAATACAGGGGAAAGAAGGGAAAGAGAATGAAGGGGCTGGTGCTGTGGAGCAGTGGGTTAATGACCTGGCCTGAAGCGCTAGCATCCCATATGGGCGCCAGTTCGAGACCCAGCTGCTTCACATCTGATCCACTATGGCCTGGGAAAGCAGTAGAAGATGGCCCAAGTCCTTGGGCCCCTACACCCACGTGGGAGACCCGGAAGAAGCTCCTGGCTCCTGATCGGCGCAGCCGTTGCGGCCAATTGGGGAGAGAACCATTGGATGTAAGACCTCTCTCTCTCTCTCTCTGCCTCTCCTTTCTCTGTGTAACTCTGACTTTCAAATGAATAAATAAATCTTAAAAAAAAGAAAAAAGACAATGAGTCGGAGGGTGAAGAGGCCAAAGGATGGTGCGAATGTAAGGGTGTACACAAGGGCAGGTGCAGCAGCTTACGTTGCAGCCTGTGATACCAGCACCCACACGAATGCCAGTCTGCATCCTGGAAGTTCCAATTCCAATCCAGAGCCCCCTGCTGATTTGACTGGGAAACCAGCAGATGATTGCCTAAATGCTTGGGCTGCTGCTAACCACGTGTGACCCCGATGTTATTCCAGGCTCCTGGCTTCTGTCTGGCCCACTCTGGCCAATGCAGCCAACTAGCAGATCTCTCTCCTGTTGCTTCATCTCTCTCCGAAACTCTAACTTTCAAAATAAGTGCATCTTTTTTTCCCTTAAGATTTGTTTGAAAGAAAGACAGAGAGGAAGAAAGACAGAGATCTTCCATCTGCTGGTTCACTCCGAAATGGTTACAAAGGCCAGGGTATGGGCGGCAGGGGCCAAAACACTTGGGTCATCTTCCACTACTTTTCCCAGGCCAATAGCAAGGAGCTAGATCACAAGTGGAGTAGCTGGGACATAAACTGGAACCAATATGGGATGCTGGCATTGCAGGCACAGGCTTTACCCTCTATGCCACAATGCTGAGCCTTCAAAATAAATTTTTAAATAAGAGGAAAAAGTACATGTAGGTTTGAATCCATGTGAAAAAGTCTAGCTATCATCCTCAAGATTAAATTTTAGAGAACTAATTTCAGTAAATGATGTATGATTTGTTTCCTTTTGAAAAATATGAATTTAGATTCGAATTAAAATACTGTATATGCAAACTAGGTTCAATTCTATCCTTATAATACACATGTAGATTTTATTGAGTTCATATACTTCAGAAGAACACTGAAAGTTACAATTTTACTTGTGTACACAGCAGACACAAACAGTGGATTTAATCAGGTAAAAGGAAGGAGTGAGCATGTGGTTTGCCAAGACTTAAATTCAAACTTGAGCCTGCCTTCCCTTCTACTGAGTGATGCTGAAAAAAGTACTGCAGTATAGATTTTGGTACAAAGCCATTCGCTAAATATTTTATAAACAATCTGAAAAGGCTGTATAAAAAACAGGACTGTATTCAATTGAATATTTGGAGGCATACTATATGATCACTTAAATCCATTCTCGGGCAGTACTGGTAAAAATAACCAGAGGAATATAATAATAAAGCTTTTACAATGGCATTATCTGGAAATCCCTAAATTTAGTTGTGATCCACAGCTGAAGATAAGGGAGAAAAAAAGCTTCAGTGCTTAGTTCAGAGCTATGTCTGTGATCATCTGATCAAGGAAAAATCAATCCTTATGAATATATTCCTAATTTTTACATGTTTTACATTTCAGTTTGTTAATGGGAAAGATTCCAAAATTAGATTCACAAAAATATGTCTTAAAGACATTCATGTTCTAATACAGAGCCCAAATGCTATTTAGATTCTATGTAGCCTGCATTAATGTGACTGCTTCCTGCTGGGAAACACCATCTTGCTAAGAGATGCTAGGAAGAACGTGCCACAGCTCCTAACACCGGCAGCTTTCACACAGTTTAACACAGGTCCCACTGATTTCCAGTCCGGCTGGGGAGCTGACAGGGGTCTGAGTGACCACTTTGTTCTGTAAAGGGAAGTTACATTGCCCTGCTCCTACCCTCCTCACCCCGCGACTAAAGTGCCAGACTCAGTTTGCTGTGGTAGGGTTGTCGCTGGACTCTCTTTTGTCTAGGGGCACAGAAAGCAGACCAGGAGCCCCTGGACCCAGAGGCAGGGCAGTTTCCAGGGTGGACAGCAGACCTGCTTGTGCCCTTGGTTGTGGGAGTTGTGAGAATAAGCCTCAGAACTTGGAAAAGTCATGGTTGCAGCTGGGTTCCTGTGGCCCAGCCTGGCCTAAATGTAGAGATTTGGAGCTCCTTGTACAGTGGGATGGAGATCACATTGGGGTCAGAGGACAGACCACAGAAAGAAATGGTACTCTGGGTGGGCTGCATGCCTGGTTGGTGCTGTATGCTATACTGATGCAATAGGCTCACTCTGGGCTGTGAAACAGCACAGAGAAAGGTGGGGACTTTGGGCACACTGGTTAGCTCCAATATTCCCTCCCCACACTGACTATAGCCATCTTAGGTATTCCTCTAGACTCTTACCCAACTCAAATGATGGCTGGAGCTCCCTAGCCCCACTCAGCACCCATCCCTAGAGCTCAAGTCTAAGTCTTAGGCCCTCCACTGAGCCCAAGAGTTACATCTCCAGGAATAAAGCCTTCAATTAAAAAAACAAAACAAAACAAAAACAACAACAAAACACCATCCTCCAGAAGAGACAGAAACAAGAGTTGTGGAAAATTCAATTTAGAAACATAAGAAACATGAACAAGGCAGTCAATGACTCCCCAAAAGGAATAATACATTAGCACTGGACTACGAATAAGGGCAGACAGATGAAAAAGAATTCAAAAGAATGATTCTGAGGTTACTCAAAAATACAGAGAAACAGTTATATGAAACTAGAAAATCAGTGTCTTACATGGTTGAGAAATTCAGCAGAAATATTAAAAACATTATAAATGAAATATTCAGTGAGTCAAAAGATACAATGGAAAGCATTAAAAACGGACCTGGGGAGGCAAAAAAGAGTATCTGATCTAGAAGACAGGTGCTTTGAAACCTTTCATTAGATAAAAAGAAGAAATTAGAACAAAGATGTGTTTGGGATCTATGGGGTACTGTCAAATGACCAAATACACAAGTCTTAGATGCTCCTGAAGAAATAGTAAAAGAATGGCTTAGAAAACCTAGTCAATGAAATAGTAGGAAATTTCCGCTAATCTGGAGAAAGATGTGGACATCCAAATAGAGGAAATACATAGAACCTCAAATAGGAATGAACAGAGATGATCCTCAAATGATACATTATAGTTAAATGTTCAAAACTAAGACATAAAGAGAATATTCTTAAATTTAAAAAAAATTGACAAAAGACAAACACCAGGTCAGATTTCTGAACAGAAACTCTATTGGCCAAAAGAGGAAACAGTCAAAGTTCTCAAAGAAAACAACTGCCAACCCATAATACTTTACCTAGCAAAGTTCTTATTCATGAACAAAAGTGAAATAAAGACCTTCTGAGACCAGCAAAAATAAAAAGTGTCACCACCCAGCCAGCTTTACAAATGATACTTAAGGATGTACCATATTAAGAAGTAGAGAAAGATAATTAGCATTATGAAAGAATGTGAAGGTAGAGAACCTCCCGTTAAAGAAATTGCAAACAAACAATAGGAATATTTATGGAAAAATGGCAGGACTAACTCATTACTTTTCAATTACAACAACTACAATTACAACCTTGAATGTAAATGGACTAAATCCCCAATTAAAAGATACAGACTGGTTGAACTGATTAAAAAAAAAAAAAAAGACCCAACTCTATGCTGCCTATAAGAAATACACTTCAATAAAGATACATGTGGACTGAAAGCGAAAGGATGGAAAAAACATTCCATGCAAATGGAAATCAAAAGCAAGCAAGAATAACTATAACTCACAGTCGACAAAATAGATTTCAAGACAAAAACTGTTAGACAAAGAAGGTCATTATGTCATGATTAAGGGAATAATTCAAGAAGAAAATGTGACTAGTAAATGTCTATGCACTTGGCCGGCGTCGTGGCTCAATAGGCTAATCCTCTGCCTTGCGGCGCCGGCATACCGGGTTCTAGTCCCGGTCGGGGCGCTGGATTCTGTCCCAGTTGCCCCTCTTCCAGGCCAGCTCTCTGCCGTGGCCCCAGGAAGGCAGTGGAGGATGGCCCAAGTGCTTGGGCCCTGCACCCCATGGGAGACCAGGAAAAGCACCTGGCTCCTGCCATCGGATCAGCACGGTGCGCCAGCCACAGCGCACAGGCCACGGCAGCCATTGGAGGGAAAGACCTTTCTCTCTGTCTCTCTCTCTCACTGTCCACTCTGCCTGTCAAAAAAAAAAAAAGTCTATGCACCAAATGCTTAGGGACCCAGTTTTATAAAACAAATGTTAATGGCCTTAAAGGAAGACATATGCTCCAATACAATAATACTGAGGGACTTCAATACCCCAGAAAGAAAAAGCAACAAAAACAGAGCTAATCTACATCATAGGCCAGATGGACCTAATAGATAGCTATAGAACATTCCATCCGACAGCTGCAGAATACACATTCTTTTCATCAGTACATGGAGCATTCTTTAGAATAGACCATATGATAGGCTATAAAACATATTTCAACAAATTCAAAAAAAGTGAAATCATATCTTTCTGACCACAATGGAATGAAGCTGGAAACTAACAACAAAAATTCTAGAAAATACACAAATACATGGAGACAAAAGAAACATGCTCCTGAATGAACAGGTCATGGAAGTAATCAAAGAGAAATTAAAAAAAAGTCTTGAAATAAATGAAAATGAAAATACGATGTATCAAAACTTATGGGATACAGCAAAAGTAGTTTTAATAGGAAACTATATAGCAATGAGTGCCTACATCAAAAAAATTGGAAAGGTATCAAATAAATGACTTAACAATACATCTCAAAGACCCAGAAAAGCAAGAACCAACCCAAAATTAACACAAACAAAAATCAGAGAATAAACAAAACAGAAATAAAACTGTATAAAAGATCAAAGAAATGAGGAGCTGTTATTTTTTATAAGAAATGAAAAAAACTGATAAACCACTGGTCCACCTAACCAAGAAAAAAAGGGAGAAGATTCAAATTAATAAAATCAGAAATGAAAAAGGAGATGTTAAAATATTTCACAGAAACTACAAATAATCATTAGAAAACATTACAAACAGCTATATGCCAACAAACTGGAAAATCTAGAAGAAATAGATTTCTGGATACATAATTTATCAAAATTGAGGCACAAAGATACTGAAAACCTGAATAAGCCAATAATCAAAGCTGAGACTGAATCAGTAATTGAAAACCTCCCAAAAAAGAACAGTCCAGGACCAGCTGGCTTCACTGCTGAGTTCTACCAAACTTTGATGAAAGAATTGATACCAGTTCTTCTCAAACAATGCAAGCCAACTGAAAGCAAGGGAACCATTCCAAACTCATTCTATGAGGCCAGCATTACTTATTTCCAAAACCAGAGAAATATAAAACAAGAAAAAAAAAAAAACAAACAACCTACAGACCAATATCTCTGATAAACACAGATGAAAAAATCCTCAACAAAATACTAGTAAATCTAATCCAAAAGACATCAGAAAGATCCACCCCGACCAAGTAGGATTAATCTCAGGGGTGCAGGGATGGTTCAACATATACTAATCAGTAAACATGATATATAACATCAATAAAATAAAGTATAAAAACCATGTGGTGGCCAGCGCCATGGCTCAATAGGCTATCCTCTGCCTGTGGCGCCAGCACACCGGGTTCTAGTCCTGGTCGGGGCACCGGATTCTGTCCCAGTTGCCCCTCTTCCAGTCCAGCTCTCTGCTGTGGCCCGGGAGTGCAGTGGAGGATGGCCCAAGTGCTTGGGCCCTGCTCCCCATGGGAGACCAGGAGAAGCACCTGGCTCCTGCCTTCAGATCAGCGCGGTGCACCAGCCGCTCTCTCACTGTCCACTTTGCCTGTCAAAACAAAAACAAAAACAAAAACAAAAACAAACAAACAAAAAACATGTGGTTGGGGCCGGCGCCATGGCGCAGTAGGTTAATCCTCCGCCTGTGGTGCCAGCATCCCATTTGGACGCCAGTTCTACTCCTGGCTGCTCCTCTTCCAATCCAGCTCTCTGCTGTGGCCTGTGAAAGCAGTAGAAGATGGCTCAAGTCCTTGGCCCCCTGCACCCACATGGGAGATTGGGAAGAAGCACCTGGCTCCTGGCTTCAGATCGACGCAGCTTCGACCATTGCAGCCACCTGGGCAGTGATCCAACAGATGGAAGACCCTTCTCTCTGTCTCTCCCTCTCATTGTCTGTTAACTCTCTCAAATAAAAAAAAAAAATCTTAAAAAAAAATATGGTTATTCTCAATGGATACAGAGAAAGGATTCAACGCAACATTCTTTCCTGATTAAAACCCTTAAAAATTATATATAAAAGGAACATATCTCAACATAATAAAGAAAATATTAAGGAACCCACAGTCGGCATAATCTTGACCTGAGAAAAGCCAGAAGCATTTTCACTAAGATCCGGAACCAGACAACGATGTTCACTAACCACTATTATCCAATACAGTTTTTTAAGTTTTAGCCAGAGCCATTAGAAAAAGAAATCAAAGGTATACAGATATGAAAGGAGGAAGTCAATTTATCCATTTGCAGATGGCACAATGCTTTATATAAAGGATTTCCATTAATAGACTATTAGAACTCAGAATTTAGCAAAATTTAGCAAAAAATAAAATCAACACACAAAAATCAATAGCATTCTTATATACCAACAAGTTTTGGCTGAGAAAGAACTTAAAAAATCAGTTCCATTCACAATAGGTACAAAAAATTTTACATATTTGGGTAAATTTAACCAGTGGAGTCTAGAAGACAGTCAAAAAAAAAAGTGGAGGAAGTACAGTCTCAAGTAAGAAAAGAGAGGAAACTCCACATAAATGAGAGGGACACAGCGGACTCCACACAGTGGAGGGTATGGAGACAAATCAGGATGCCAGTGGTCGACAGCCTCCACACCAGCTTCGCAGAGTGAGCTGAAACAGCAGCAGCTCAAGCCACTGGCGATAAATCTGAGAAAAAGCCTGGAGGGAATCCAGCTTGGTGTCCTGTGGGGGATCCTGTACCTGCCAAACTAGAGGAGAAAAAAAAGAGGGGGACAGCCTATTTCTCTCTCCCAGATCATCTTGCAATGGCATCCTGTATCAAGCTGATAGAGAGAGGGTACCATTTTGGACAAACGTACAGCAGTACCAGCTCGTGTCCAAGCCAGCAACCAGCTGAGCAGAGACTTCTGAGTCTGGCAGTGAGAACTAATGGGGGGTTGGGTGCTCATGACTGTGGGAGGCCTGTGTGCCAAGACTGTGAAAACACTGAGACTTTGTGGGAAGGCTCAGCGTGTGGCTCAGACTTTGGCCAGTCACTGTGTGAGGCTCTACACACTCACGGCTCTCTGGTTCCTTGGTGAGGGACACTGCTGGATAATCTGCTTACACCGAGGACTGCACAGATGCTTTGTGTGGTCCTTGTGGAAGTGTGGATGAATAGTGTACCCACTGAGGCTAGTCTCAGGCGCGGGTCTCCTTTGAAGAGAGGAAATGAGCTGAGTCTATGCCAACAGAACAGAGAAACCTCAACTCTGATAGAAGAGAGTTATCATGCCCAACATAGGTGTCACCTTAACACTCACTTCACCCTGGAGTTCTGAACAGAGCTCCCTGAACACACCCACCACATGCCTCTAGGTATTCCCTGGAAGTAGACACTCCACTAATCCACACATAGTCCAAAGATAAAAGGCACCACAGCAAAAAAACAAAATCAAAAACAAACAAACAAAAAAACATACAAAGAAACCAATGGATATCTCCACAAATGCTGAATAATAAATGCACCAATTTAAGAAACAAGGATAAGGAAGACAACATGACATGCCCAAAAGAATACAACATTTAGGTACTAGATTGTGAAGATGAGGAGTCTGAAGAAATGCCAGAAATGGAATTCAAAAAGTTGATCACAGGATTACTTAGAAGTAATCAGAAGAAGCAAATTCATGAACTAATGAAATCCATACATGACATGAAAGAAAATGTCTTCCACGAAATTTCAATCTTAAATAGAAAGCAAAATAAAATCTTAGAAATGAAGAATTCAATAGAACAAATAAAAAATGCAGTGGAAAGCCTTAACAACAGAATCAGAGAAGCAGAAGAAAGATATCTGACTTAGAAGACAAATTGCAGGAAATTTCAGTCAGACAAAAAACAAGAACAGAAAATCAGAAAATCAGAAATGATGCAACATACAGGTTCTAGGAGTTCCTGAAAGTGTGGAAAGAGAGAAGGGATTAGTGAAATAATAAAAGGAAAACTTTCCTAAATTGGAGAAAGAAAGGGACATTCAAGTACAGGAAACACACAGAACTCCTAATAGACATGACCAGAAAATATCTTCACCATGACACACTGTAATCAAACTCTCCACAGTAAAACAAAAAGAAGATTCTAAAATGTGCATGAGAAAATCACCAGATTCCTTTCAGAGGCTTTCCAATTAGACTCACTGTGAACTTCTCATCAGAAACACTACAGGCTAGGAGAAAATGGTGATGAGATATATTCCAAGTCTTAAGGAACAAAAATGTCAACCCAGAACACTACCTTGCAAAGCTCTCATTCATGAATGAAGGTGAAATGAAGTCCTTGACAACAAACAGAAATTGAAAGAATTTGTCACTACCCGGCCAGCCCTGCAAAAGGTGCTTAAGGATGCATTGCACACAGAAACACAGATCATGGTCTTCACTATCAAAGAAGGTGAAGTTAGAAAATCTCCCAGTAAAATACAAAGAAAAATCCAAGTAAAAAATAGAAATATTTATGGAAAAATGGCAGGGCAAAGTGGTTATTTATCAGTAGTTACTTTGAATGTAAATGGCCTCAACTCTCCAGTTAAAAGACAAAGACTGGCTGAATGGATTAAAAGACAAAACCCATCTATTTGCTGCCTACAAGAAACACATCTCAACAACAAAGATACACACAGACTGAAAGTGAAAGGAAGGAAAAATACATTCCATGCAAACAGAAATCAAATGAGAGCTGGTATAGCCACCCAAATATCAGACAAACTAGACTTTAAGACAAAAAGTGCTAAAAGAGACAAAGAAAGGCACTATGTAATGATTAAAGGATCGATTCAGCAGGAAGATGTGACTATTTTAAATGTATGTGCACCTAATTACAAGACACCTGGCTATTTTAATTAAAAGAAATGCTGATGGATTTAAAGGGAGACATAGACCCAAACATAATAGTATGGGGACTTCAATACCCCACTTTCAGCAATGGACAGATCAGCCAGACAGAAAATCAACAAGGAAACAACAGAGTTAATCAACATTATAGACCAAATGGACCTAACAGATATCTACAGAACTTTCCATCCTACAGTTACAGAATACACATTCTTCTCTCCAGTGCATGGAACTTTCTCTAAGATTGACTACATGCTAGGCCATAAAGCAAATCTCAGCAAATTCAAAAAAATAGAAATCATACCATGCATCTTCTTGGACCACAATGGAATGAAGCTGGAAATCAGCAACTCAGGAATCTCTAGAACATATGCAAACACATTGAGACTGAACAATATGCTCCTGAATGAACAGTGGGTCATAGAAGAAATCAAGAAAAATCAAAAACTTTCTGGAAGCAAATGAAGATAACAATACAACATATCAAAACTCATAGGATATAGCAAAAGCACTGTTAGGAGGAAAGTTTATAGCAATTGGTGCCTACATCAAGAAATTAAAAAGGCACCACATACATGAGCATAAATGCATCTCAAGGATCAAGAATAAAAACAGCAAACCAAACTCAAAGCTAGTAGGAGAAAAGAAATAATTAAAGTTAGGGAATATACAAACAAAATTGAAACAAAATAATACAAGAGATCAGCAAAACAAAGAGCTGGTTTTTTGAAAACAAAAAAAGGCAAAATTGACACACCATTGGCCCAACTAATAAAAGTAGCGAGAAGACCCAAATTAATAAGATTAGAGATGAAAATGGAAATGTAACAACAGATACCACAGAAATAAAAAGAATCATCAGAAATTACTAAAAAGAGCTGTATGCCAAGAAACTGGGAAACCTAGAAGAAATGAATAGATTCTTGGACACATAAGACCCACCTAAATTGAGCCATGAAGACATATAAAACCTAAACAGACCCATAACCAAGACAGAAATTGAATCACTCATAAAGATCCTCCCAACAAAGAAAAGCCCAGGACCGGATAGCTTCATTGCTGAATTCTACCAACCATTTAAAGAACTCCAATTCTTCTCAAGCTATTCAAAACAACTGAAAGGGAGGGAATTCTCCAAAATTCTTTCTATGAAGCCAGCATCACCTGAATTCCTAAACCTAAAAAAGATGCAACTGAGAAAGAGGACTACAGACCAATTTCCCTGATGAACATAAATGCAAAAAATCCTCAACAAAATTCTAGCCAAATGAATCCAACAATACATCAGAAAGATCATTCACCCAGACCAAGTGGGATTTATCCCTGGTATGCAGGGATGGTTCAACATTTGCAAATCAATAAATGTGATACATCACATTAACAAACCAAAGAACAAAAATCATATGATTATCTCAATAGATGCAGAAAGTATTTATTTGATAAAATACAACATCTTGGGCCGGCGCTGTGGCTCAATAGGCTAATCCTCCGCCTTGCGGCGCCGGCACACTGGGTTCTAGTCCTGGACAGGGCGCCGGATTCTGTCCCGGTTGCCCCTCTTCCAGGCCAGCTCTCTGCTGTGGCCAGGGAGTGCAGTGGAGGATGGCCCAAGTGCTTGGGCCTTGCTCCCCATGGGAGACCAGGAGAAGCACCTGGCTCCTGCCTGCGGATCAGTGCGGTGCACCGGCCGCAGCACACCGGCCACGGCGGCCATTGGAGGGTGAACCAATGGCAAGGAAAGACCTTTCTCTCTGTCTCTCTCTCTCACTGTCCACTCTGCCTGTCAAAAAAAACAAACAAAAAAAACAAACAAAAACCAAACAAACAAACAAAACCAACCAACCAAACAAACAAACAAAAAAACAAAACAAAAAAACCCAACATCTTGGGCCGGCACTGTGGCTCAATAGGCTAATCCTCCACCTAGAGGCGCCGGCACACTGGGTTCTATTCCCGGTCAGGGCGCCGGAGTCTTTCCCGGTTGTCCCTCTTCCAGGCCAGCTCTCTGCTGTGGCCCAGGAAGGCAGTGGAGGATGGCCCAAGTGCTTGGGCCCTGCACCCCATGGGAGACCAGGAGAAGCACCTGGCTCCTGCCTTCGGATCAGCGCAATGCGCCGGCCGCAGTGCGCCAGCCGTGGCGGCCATTGGAGGGTGAACCAACGGAAAAAGGAAGACCTTTCTCTCTGTCTCTCTCTCTCACTATCCACTCTGCCTGTTAAAAAAAAAAAAATACAACATCTTATCATGATGAAAACTCTAAGCAAATTGGGTATAGAAAGAACATTCCTCAACACAGTCAAGGCAACTTATGACAAACCCATGGCTAACATCCTATTGATGGGGAAAAGTTGGAAGCATTCCCACTAAGATCTGAAACCAGACAAGGATGCCCACTCTTGCCACTGCTATTCAATATAGTCCTGGAAGTTTTAGCCAGAGCCATTAGGCAAGAAAAAGAAATCAAAGGGATATAAATTGGGAAGGAGGAAGTCAAACTATTTCTATTTGCAGATGACATGATTCTATATATTGAGTATCCAAAAGACACCACTAAGAGACTTCGGGAACTCATAGAAAAGTTTAGTAAAGCAGCAGGATATAAAATCAACACACAAAAACTCACAGCCTTTGTATACACAGACCATGCCATAGCTGAGAAAGAATTTCTAGGATCAATTCCATTCACAATAGCTACACAAATACATCAAATACTTTCAAATAAATTTAACCAAGGGTGAAAAAGATCTCTATGATGAGAATTACAAAACGTTAAAAAAGAAATAGAAGATACAAAAAAAATGGAAAAAATCTTCCATGTTCACAGATTGGCCAATGAATATCATCAAAATGTCCATACTTCCATAAAAGTAATTTATAGGTTCATTGTGATACCAATCAAAATGCCAAGCATATTCTCAGATATAGAAAAAATGATGCTGAAATTCATATGGAAACAAAGGAGACCCCAAATAACTAAAAGCAATCTTATACAATAAAAACAAAGCAAACAGGCACCACAATACCAGATTTCAAGACATACTACAGAGCAGTTATAATCAAAACAGCCTGGTACTGTTTCAAAAACAGATGGATATACCAACGGAACAGAAAAGAAATGGCAGAAATCAATCCAAGCATCTACAACCAACTTATATTTGACAAAGGAATTAAGTCAATGCCTAGAGCAAGGATAGTCTCTTCAACAAATGGTGCTGGGAAAACTGGATTTCCACATGCATAAGTATGAAGCAAGACCTCTACCTTACACAAAAATCCACTCAAAATGGATTAAAGACCTAAATCTATGACCCGATACCATCAAATTATCAGAGAACATTGGGGAAATCCTACAAGACACTGGCATAGGCAAAGCCTTCTTGGAAAAGATCCCAGAGGCACAAGCAATCAGAACCAAAATTCACAAATGGGATTACATGAATTTGAGAAGTTTCTGTACTGCAAAAGAAACACTAAAGAAAGTGAAGTGGCAACTGACACAATGGGAGAAATTATTTGCAAACTTTTCATTTCATAAAGGATTAATAACCAGAATATATAAAAAGATCAAGAAACTCAGCAACAACAAAACAAACAATCCAGTTAAGAAATGGGCATTTAGACATTTTTCAAAAGAGGAAATCCAAATCCTGAACAGACACATGACAAAATGCTGAGAATCACTAGCCCTCAGGGAAATGCAAATCAAAACCACAATGAGGTTTCACCTCACCCTAGTTAGAATGGCTTTCACACAGAAATCAACAAACAACAAATGCTGGCAAGGATGTGGAGAAAAAAGGAACCCTACTACACTGTTGGTGGGAATATATCCTGGTAAAGCTACTATGGAACACAGTATGGAGATAACTCAGAAATCTGAATATAGACCGACCAGAGGATCCAGCTATCCCACTCCTCAGATTTACCCTAGGGAAATGAAATCAATCTATGAAAGAGTTATCTGCATCCCCATGTTTACTGCAGCTCAATTCACAACAGCTAAGACATGGAATCAACCCAAATGGCCATCAACTGAAGAATGGATGAAGAAATTATGGGACACGTACACTATGCAATACTACACAGTGGTAAAAAAAATAAATCCAGTCATTTGCAACAAAATGGATGAATCTGGAAAACATCATATTTAGTGAAAAAAGCCAGTCCCAAAGGGACAAATACCATATGTTCTTGATCTCTGATAACTAATAGAGCACCTAAACATAAGTCTGTAGAAGTGAAACTGACACTTTGAGAAGCAATGACTTGAACAGCCCTTGTCTTGACTGTTGAGGAACAGTTTCTTTTTTTATACTATTTGTTGAACTCTTTATTTAGCATAGAGTTAAACATACGTGTATAAAGTCAATTGAAAATAGATCTCAGTAAAAATAAAGAGTGGGAGTAGGAGAGGGAGGAGGAAGAGGGAATGGGAGTATGGGTGGGAGGGTAGGCACAGTGGTAGGAATCACCATATTCCTAAAGTTGTAATTATGGAGTGAATGAAGTCTGTAACTGTAAAGCTTTATAGTTCTGCATACATTCCTACAGACTTACTTCTAAGGTACAGTTTAAAAACTTGCCATGGGACTCCAATCCCCTTAAGCTGGGTGGTAAAAATACCATCTTTTTTTTTTTTTTCAACAGGCAGAGTTAGAGAGAAAGAGAGAGACAGAGAGAAAGGTCTTCCTTTTTCCGTTGGTTCACCCCACAAGTGGCCACTATAGCCAGTGTGTTGCGGCAGGCATGCTGCGCTGATCCAAAGCCAGGAGCCAGGTGCTTCCTCCTGGTCTCCCACGCGGGGGCAGGGCTCAAGGACCTGGGCCATCCTCCACTGCCTTCCCGGGCCACAGCAGAGAGCTGGACTGGAAAAGGAGCAACCGGGACAGAATTCAGCACCACAACCGGGACTAGAACCCGGGGTGCCAGCACCGCAGGTGGAGGATTGCCTAGTGAGCCGTGGCACCAGCTCAAAAATACCATCTTAAGTATTAAAGTGATCATAGGAATAGGATTAAGGGTCTGATAATAATAACTGATAGAATTAAAATTGAGTGGGCCGGCGCTGCTGCTCAATAGGCTAATCCTCTGCCTTGTGGCGCCAGCACAAGGGTTCTAGTCCCGGTTGCCCCTCTTCCAGTCCAGCTCTCTGCTGTGGCCAGGGAGTGCAGTGGAGGATGGCCCAAGTGCTTGGGCCCTGCACCCCATGGGAGACCAGGAGAAGCACCTGGCTCCTGCCTTCGGATTGGCGTGGTGCACGGGCTGCAGCGCGCCGGTGGCGGTGGCCATTGGAGGGTGAACCAACAGCAAAGGAAGACCTTTCTCTCGTCTCTCTCTCTCACTGTCTACTCTGTCAAAAAAAAAAAGGGGGGGGGCGCCGGATTCTGTCCCAGTTGCCCCTTTTCCAGGCCAGCTCTCTGCTATGGCCCGGTAAGGCAGTGGAGGATGGCCCAAGTGCTTGGGCCCTGCACCCGCACGGGAGACCAGGAGAAGCACCTGGCTCCTGCCTTCGGATCAGCGCCGTGTGCCAGCCACAGTGCGCCGGCCGTGGCAGCCATTGGAGGGTGAACCAACGGCAAAGGAAGACCTTTCTCTCTGTCTCTCTCTCTCTCTCACCGTCCACTCTGCCTGTCCAAAAAAAAAAAAAAAAAAAAAAGAATTAAAAAGCAGTGAATACGCGAATGCTCCAACACTGGAAGCAGTCCACACAGCAGACTCCTAGAAAGACAATCACTTTAAATAGTACTCTGACCAAAAAATCAACCCTTAAGACATTCTGGTCTGGCTGAAAAGTCTATGAGAGCATTTCAGGCATGGAAAGCCAAGACACTGTGGCAAAAAATGTCCTACATGAAGGACCTTGGTGGGTGAGACCCCAGTAGAAGGAAGTGGTCATCAAAGAAGGAGGTACTTTTCTCTGAATGGAAAGGCTTATGGCCTTGTCTAAATACTGACAGTTTGTGGATGCAAAAGGCTTCCATAGCCTAAGCAGCTCATGTCAAGAGCTTCAGGTGATCAATGACATCAAACATAAGAGTGTTAATTGTTAAATTGCAACAAGGGTCACTGTGCACTAACTTCCCATGCAGGACCTCTGTCCTCAAAGAGTTGTATTATAATTATGTCTAAGTGCTTGCAAAAGATGTATCATTCTTGGTGCTTCTTTAGAGTTAATTAAGTTTCTAAAAGAAAAAAAAAGTGAAATTAACTTCAAGATGCAATGACTTTGAACAGCCTGTGTCTTGACTGCTGAGGAACAGTTTTGTTTTGTTTTCCGTGCATATTTGTGAACTCTTTACTTAGAACAGAGCTGGTCTTCTGTGCATAAGATTATTCAAAAATGGATCTTAGGGGAGAGTGGGACTGGGAATGAGAGAGGATGAAGACGGGTTGGCAAAGTACACGGCAGGGCGGGCATGATAGGAAGAATCACTATATTCCTAAAGTTGTATTTATGAAGTGCATGAAGTCTGTATTCCTTAAATAAAAGGTTCCTTTTGGGGGAAAATAATTAAAAAATTAAAGTTTATATATAAAAAATTTAACCAATGATGTGAAAGATCTATACAATGAAAATTACAAAACTTTAAGGAAAGAAATAGAAGACACAAAAATGTAAAGTCTTCCATGTTCATGGATTTGAAGAATTAACATAATCAACATGTCCATATTACTCTTACCAATTTATACAAGCAATGTAGTCCCAATCAAAGTATCAAGGATATTCTTTACAGCACTTAAAAAAAAATCCTAAAATTCATATGAAAACTCAAAAGGCCCTGAAAAACCAAAGCAATCTTCAACAAATAACAAAACAAAACAAAACAAAAACAAATCTAGAGGCATCACAATACCAGATTTCAAGACATATTACTGAGTTCTTATTAAAGCAGTCTGGTTCTGGCACAAAAATATAGATACGTAGACTAATGGAACAGAATAAAAACCCTAGACATTAATACATCTACAACCAACTAATCTCAAATCATTCCCCAGATAAAGGAATGTCTTTTCAACAGATGGTGTTGGGAAAATTGGATTTCTACATGCAGAAGTCTGAAACAAGATGCCTAGTTTATATCCTATATAAAATAACTACAGTGAATCAACAATCTGAACTCATGACCTGAAACCATCAAATTACTACAGAAAAACACAGGGGAAATGCTACAAGACACTGGCCTAGGGAAAGGCTTCTTGGGCAAGACTGCAGAAGCCCAGGCAAAAAGCAAAAAATAGACAAATGGGATTATATTAAGCTAAGATATTTCTCCACAACAAAGAAAATTAACAAAGTAAAGAAGCAACCGACAGAATAGGAGAAAATAGTTGCAAACTACGCATCCAATAAAAGATCAATAAGAATATATAAAACCTCAAGAAACTTCACAACAACAAAACAAACCATTTAAGAAATGGGCCAAAGATATGATCAAGCATTTTTCGAAGGATTAAGTACAAATGTCTAACAAATGCATGAAAAAATGCTCAGGATCACTGACCATCAGGGAAATGCAAATAAAAATCACAAGTCATTGTGATTTTGCTTTTCACTCCATTTAGAATGACTGTTTTCCAAAAATCAAAATATAACAAATGCTGGTGAGGTTGCGGATAAAAAGGTACACTAACACACTGTTGGTGGGAATACAAATTGGTACAAGCATTATAGAAAATGATATGGAGATTCCTCAGAAAACTAAAAGTACATCTACCACATGAGCCAGCTATTCCACTCCTGGGAATATATCCAAAGGAAATGAAATCAGCATATGAAAGAGATATCTGCACTCTCATGTTTATAGAAGCTTTCACAATGGCAAAGATATGGAAGCAACCTTGAGGGCCACCAACTGATGACTAAAGAAAATGTGGTATATATACACAATGGGTTACTCGGCCCTAAAAAAAAAGAAATCCTTGTATTTCTAACAAAATGGATAGAACATTAAGTGAAATACACCAAACCCAGAAAGACAAATAGCACGTTTTTTCTTATCTGTGGAATATGTATACAGTATAAAAACTGTGTGACTATTACTAAGTATTTAATCATAAATCGGCCGGCGCCGCGGCTCACTAGGCTAATCCTCCGCCTAGCGGCGCCGGCACACCGGGTTCTAGTCCCGGTCGGGGCGCCGGATTCTGTCCCGGCTGCCCCTCTTCCAGGCCAGCCCTCTGCTGTGGCCAGGGAGTGCAGTGGAGGATGGCCCAGGTGCTTGGGCCCTGCACCCCATGGGAGACCAGGAAAAGCACCTGGTTCCTGGCTCCTGCCATCGGATCAGCGCAGTGCGCCGGCCGCAGCGCGCCGGCCGCGGCGGCCATTGGAGGGTGAACCAACGGCAATGGAAGACCTTTCTCTCTGTCTCTCTCTCTCTCTCACTGTCCACTCTGCCTGTCAAAAAAAAAAAAAAAAAAAAATCATAAATCTTGCTTTACTGAATCATACCATGTAAATGACAATATATTCTTTCTCCACATTATAATCACTGTCACGAATCCCTCCCTATGTGACATTAATATCTGTTTTCTGGAAAAAAATAGTATACATATGTATGAAATTATGTCTATATTTGAAGTCAATGTGGCAAAACATTGAAAAAACTAAAAAAAAATACAAAAAACAAATTAAAAAAAAGAGATTCTATTTAAAAGTCGCTTTGTAGGCAGCAATCTTGATAATGATTATAGGTAATTACTGACCATAATCTTTTGATGAACATTCCTCTGAAAAAAATGAGGCAAATGTCATTAGTGACCAATAATGTAATAAATACAAGATTAATCATTTGTCTGTTAGTTTTTTTTTGCCTTCTTGAAGGCAGTCTAAGATCAGTTGGCTGTCCTCTTGATTTCATCCCCAAACAAATGGGGTTCTAACAGCATGAGCTATTATATAACTATGATTTTTAAAACGATATGCAAAAGCTACACAGCATATTCTCATTTGCATATTACTTATTCATATGACATACACAAAAGTGATCCAATGTTCCAGCTCAAGTTTCATCTTCCTGATGACCCCACAAAGAGATAAAAATTATTAGATGAAAAGAAAAACACATAGTAATTCATTTTATGGGATTTACATCACTGCCAATGTATCTTTAAAATTTACCTTCACAGACTCAGGCATTACAAAATTAAATACTTAAGAGTTTTGATAGTAACTGCTACAATTATCAAGATATCTACCATGTGAGGATTGGATGGGTGCAATACTGACATTCTAATGAAATGTGGTGGGAGAAGTGTCAAAGTATATTGAGCTCAAATGTTGAATTAAGAATGAAATTTTATTTATGAACATGTCTTCTCAAAAAAACTATTACCATGGAGCAAAATAACATCTGTTAACTCTGTTAGTGTAATCTTAATTTTGCCACCTTAATAAAAAAAGATTTGAAGATGCTAATTCAGTTTTTCACCAGCCTCTTACTTAGACACATTCTGTAAGGTCAAAACAAGATGAAAGACAAATCTTATTCTTACTTGCTTACTAAATAGACTTTGTATCAAAAACTGATAAATCAAAAATTAAAACATATAAATAATTTTTTTTTACCTGTAAAATAGCCACTTCATTCCGCAGTTGACTTTCCTGTTTTGTGGGGAATCTCATCTTATCAATTACTTTAATTGCCACATCTCTTCCAGTCTTTCTATGTTTTCCTATTAAAAAAAAAAAGTAAATGATGGCTCACAATGATATAAAAATTGTCCACAATTGAAATTTGTATGTATTTACTCATATTTTCTTTAGTTCATTTTTACTCTGTATTCCTTTATTTATTTGTTTTTATTTTAAAGATTTCTTTAAAAGTGAGTCAGAGAGAGGAGAGGCAGAGAGAGAGAGAGAGGTCTTCCTCTTTGAAAGTGAGTCACACAGAGAGAGGAGAGGCAGAGAGAGAGGTCTTCCATCTGCTGGTGCACTCCCCAGTTGGCCACAATGGCTGGGGCTGCACCAATCCGAAGCCAGGAGCCAGGAGCTTCCTCTGGGTCTCCCACGCGAGTGCAGGGGCCCAAGGAGTTGGGCCATCTTCTACTGCTTTCCCAGGCTGTAGCAGAGAGCTGGACTGGAAGTAGAGCAGCCAGCACTTGAACTAGTGCCCACATGGGATGCTGGCACTACAGGCAGCAACCTTACCCACTATACCATAGCGCTGGCACCTCTTTCATTTATTTTTAAGTAATTTGTTTTTCCTCTCTAGTATCTGTCCCTAATAAATGGGGTAGTTTCATTATCTGAAATGAAGGAAAATCTGAACTATTTTTGCTCAAAATTAATCTACTTTTTAAGATAAACAATGGTTAACTACCTTGACCTAGTCTTCAGAGACTCTGTCAACATGGAAATATCATAGTAATGGATTAATTTTATTCTAGGTTCACTTAATCAGCAGAGTGCTTTAGCTACATATTATACTCCAAAGACAGAGTCCTTGCATTCAAGAATCTTGCTTGATAAAATTTATCAGGTGGAAATGTACAACCAAAACCATTCCTTCCTTCCTTCATACAAACTAATGAGTTATCTTGCACCTATTATGCACTAGATAATGTTTCAGACACTATGGATTAAGTGGTAAAAATGATAGTTCTATTTTTTGGTGTTTGTTCTTTTAATTGGTTTGTGACTTGCATTCTCTACAGAGCTTTTATTTGAAAATAACTCATAACCTGTCTCATGGGCACAATCCTAAAAGTCTGATTATTTGGTAAATCTTTACATACTTAGGAAGCCAAAAGTATCAGACAGTTTCAGTCCATTCAATGAGAACAGGTTCTCCAAAGAAGTCACTGATCTTAACTGACAAATTTGAAGATGTAAACCATGGATATTGTATATGCATGTTAAATCAAAACAATTTCCTGGGTTATTGTTGTGTAAACACAATGACAGCTGCTAAGAATACAAAGAAAACCCACTATCTCTCATCTTATCCTCAAGGAAAGTTCAACAGTATGATAATATTACAAGCTGAAAATGTTACAAATAGCATGACAGAAGTTTGTACTGTATGTAGCAGGTACACCTAGGAGGAATGGTAACTTTTAAGACTGGAGACAAGAATATTTACATAGAGGCAGTCCTTCAGTTGAGCCCTGTGGTCTGAATAAAGGTTCACTGAAGGGACAAACTGATCTGCCATCCCATATGGGTGCAGGTTCTAGTCCTGGCTGTTCCATTTCCAATCCAGCTTCTTGCTAATGCGCGTGGGAGGGCAGTATAAGATGGCCCAAGTGTTTGAGCCCCTTCCACCATGCGGGAGACCCAGCGGTATCTCCTGGCTCCTGGCTTCAGCTTGGCCCAGCCCTCAATGGGTGAAAGCTCTGTATTTCTGCCTTTCAAATAAACAAACAGATCTTAGGGGAAAAAAAGCCCAAACAGGTGGGAAAGGAGCAGATGCAAAGGTTTGAAGGCATTTAAGTATGAATGGAAGACAAAAGGCAATTAGATAGGAGTACAAAAAGTATAGTTAGCTAAGAAGTGGGAGAAATCTTAGCAGTCTTACATACCTCTGCTAAGAAAATTGGCCATGAATTTACAGACAACAGCGAGCCTCTTAAGGGTTCTATGTGAGGTAATACTAGTATCATATATAAGTTTTCTCAAAGAAAAAGACTGGTGTGCAAAAAGGGCAAGACTGGAAGCATAAAGGCCTACCAGAGAGTATTTTTAATAGTCTTGGCAAGTGATGACAAGAGTTTAACATGACTTGTTTTGTAATTTTGATCCTAGCTTATAAAGTACTTTTATATACATTAGTTTTAATATATATTAACAACTCTGTGAGCTATGTTTAGTTCGACTAAACAGATGAAGACACTAATCCACAGTCTGTGTCATTAAATGATTTTACCAATATCACAGCTGGTTAAAACTTCTGATAAAACATTTATGCCAATAGTAGACAAATAGTACCAATTTATGTTGGAAAACTACTTGGGAACATACTTCAATTAACAAGCCCACATGGTTCAATATAAGCTTTTTTTTTTTTTAATTTGACAGGCAGAGTTAGACAGTGAGAGAGTAAGAGTGAGAGTGAGAGTGAGAGAGAGGTCTTCCTTCCGTTGGTTCACCCCCACAGTGGCTGCTACGGCCGGAGCTACGCCGATCCAAAGCCAGGAACCAGCTGCTTCCTCCTGGACTCCCACGCAGGTGCAGGGCCCAAGCACTTGGGCCACAGCAGAGAGCTGGACTGGAAGAGGAGCAACCGGGACTAGAACCTGGTGCCCATATGGGATGCTGGTGCTGCAGGAGGAGGATTAACCAAGTGAGCCATGGCGCCGGCCCCTCAAAATAAACTTAAATCACTGTCTTCTCCCCAAAATCTGTATGTATGAGCCATAAGAAAAGATTTAAAGACTGTTCTGGAACTAATTTTCTGATTCTGTTACTTCTTCACAGTTGAAATGAAGGAATGAGTACTTAGTTACAGTAAAAGGGACTTAGCTTAAAGGATAACGTCACCCTCTCAGAAAAGACCACTCGACAAAACTGTCAAGTAACAAAACAGATGCTTTACAGTTTCACTATTTTTCTACATTATGCACAATATGCAAGACTGTAGTTGCTTACCTCCATAAACAATGCCAAACTGGCCTGAACCAAGCACCTCATCTGCGAAGATCTGGTACACAGTACTGATGTCCTGTTGGGAAATGCAATCAGCATTATTTATCTCTATAAAACAATGTCAGCATTTCTTTTTATTCAAACACTGAAATTTCTGTTCTTATGTTAGAGGCAACTAATTTTCATTGGGTACAAAATATTTTTTGAAACACAGGATATATTCTAAAAAAAGTTAAGCTCAAATTCTATACTATGATTTAATGTGTAAGTATACTGTATTCTGTAGGCAGGCCTTCTGGATAAAATGCATTTAATAAAAAAAAACTCTTACATTTACTAAATAGAGGTCTATAAAAATAAACAAACAATTAAGAGTAAAGTTTTACCTATTTTAAGCATTAAAGAGATTTACTCTTTGATTTGAAAGAAAAACTTTAAAGTTTCTATTATTAGGATTAGGTAACTCAAATTCACTCCTCAGTCTGTCTCCCTTGCTATTCTCCCTCATCTCCAAGCCATGGAACAAAGCTAGTGTGAAGGTCATAATGAAAATTTTAAGTTTTATAATAACCATTTTTATATACTTCCCAACTTTAGTCAACTTTCTGTTTAACCAAATTTTGGTTCTTAGTAGATTAGATAAGGGGGCAGCCAATGTAAAATCAATACAGTACTACTAGATAAGTTTCTTTAACAAAGACCAGTTTTGAAATACTTTTTCCTGTAGCCACAAATGTATATATCCTCAAGTTCCTGTGGGAATCACTCAAAGTTTGTGCTCTCATGTTTCTGGTATCCCCTATTCTCTCCAGAAGAATATGCTATGTATTCTAACCTATTGCCAGGACAAGAGACACACAGATTTAATCTTGAAATTCTGTACCTCCTATAACATTGCTAAATGTTCAATCTTGATTGCAATTTTGGAAATTAGAAACAACATCTATATATTAGACAGCTGTAACACCTGGAAGTCAGAGAAATGGAAGAAAGAGATTTTTTTTATTTCAATGAAGTTATATAGAGCAAATGACCAGTTTTCTGACTCTACCTTTTTCTATTCTAATCTAGGGGTTTGCTAATTATGGCTTGTGGGCCAAATCTAGCTTGCTGCCTCTTTTTGTATGGCCCTAATCTAAGAATGGTCTTTAAGTTTTTCTTTCTTTTTCATTTGCTAGAAATCAGAGTGACAGAGTGACAGATTGATTCTCCATCTGCTCATTCACTCCCCAAGTGCCAATAGCCTGTGCCGGGCCAGGTTGAAACCAGGAGTCAGGAATACCACCTGGGTCTCTCATCTTGGTAGCAGGGGCCCAAACACTGCAGCCATCACCCGCTGCCTCCAAAACAGTGTGCATCAGCAGGAAATTGGATCGGAAGCAGAGGTGCCAGGATGGGAACTGTCACTGTGACATGTGACACAGGTGTCCCAAGTGGCAGCTTAACTTGCTCTGACACAAGGCCTAGCCCTAAATTTCTTTAAGTTTTATTTTTTATTTCTCTGAAAGGCAGAGCTATGGGGTTGGGTTGGGGAGAGAAAGAGATCTTCTATCTGCTGGTTCACGCCATAATAGCTGCAATGGCCGGGGCTGGGCCAGGCCAAAGCCAGCAACCAGGAGCCAGGAGCTTCTTCCGAATCTCCCATGTGGGTACAAGGGCCCAAGCACTTGGACCATCTTCCACTGCTTTCCTGGGTGCATTAGCAGGAAGCTGAATTGGAAGTGGAGTAGCCAGGTCTCAAACCAGCACCCATATGTGATTCCAGCATTGTAAGCAGAGGCTTAATTTGCTGCACCACAATGCCGGCCTTGGCCCTAAGTTTTTAAATGACTGAATAAGCCAAAATAATTATTTGTGATGAAATATTAATATGAAACTCAAATTCTAGTGTCCACAGTAAACTTTATCTTTTTTTTTTTTTTATTTGACAGGTAGAAATATAGATAGTGAGAGAGAGAGACAGAGAGAAAGGTCTTCCTTCCATTGGTTCAACCCCCAAATGGCCAATACAGCCGGCGCGCTGTGCCGATCCAAAACCAGGAACCAGATGCTTCTTCCTGGTCTCCCATGTGGGTGCAGGGCCCAAGGACTTGGGCCATCCTCCACTGCCCTCTCGGGCCACAGCAGAGAGCTGGACTGGAAGATAGCAACCAGGACTAGAACCTGGCAACCATATGGGATGCTGGCGCCGCAGGCGGAGGATTAACCAAGTGAGCCATGGCACCGGCCCCATCGTAAACTTTTAATGGAACATAGTTATGTCATCAGTTAGACAGTGAGATCTTTCATCTGTTGGTTCACTTCCCAGCTGGGTCAACAGTTAGTACTGGGTCAGGCTGAAGCCAGGAGCTTCTTTCTTCTGGGTCTCCCATGTGAGTTGCAAGGACCCAAACATTTGGGCGATCATCTGCTATTGTCCCAGGCCGTCAGCATGAAGCTAGATTGAAGGTGGAGCACTGGGACATGAACTGGTGCCCAAATGGGATGCCGGTGTCATAAGGGGCAGCTAAACCCACTAAGCACAACACTGAGCTCTTTCTTCCCTTTGAATTAGGGTATCACTTCATGTCCCTTTTCCTAATGCAAAAGTTAAGTTTATTTTCATAATCTTAAAAAACTACCTTACTTTCTTCTCTAAATTAGGAATATTAAAGACCCACCAGGTTTGTCTTTAGGAATAGTACTCAATACTTTGAGCTATGGACCCCTTTTTCTAGTAACATTTTCATTTTCTTTTCCTTATTTTATTCACTGAATTTGCACACGGTAACTATAATTATTACTTACCACATTCTCCTGGATCTGACAGTTCGATACAGAGATACTGGTAGACAAATCTTCTGTAAAATATAAGAAGGAATATGGCTGAGAAAAGACCAAAAATTTCAGTATACATCTTAACAATACTAATATATAACAATGTGAACATCCATGGCATATCAAAATTATAAACAGGTTAACACAGTTAATATAATTATGTACATTAAAAATCTACATTTACAATATTAACTCATCAATAAAAAAAGCTGGTTAAATACAAAGAAATAGTATATAAACATGTATACATGATGTAGCACCATATAGTGATGATATATCATTGAGTTAAAAAGGTAACAGGGGTGGGCGCTGTGGTTTAATGGGCTAAGCCTCCTCCTGCAGTGCCAGAATTCCATATGGGAGCCAGTTCATATCCCAGCTACTCTTCTTCCAATCTAGCCCTCTGCTGTGGCCTGGGAAGGCAGTGGGAAATGGTCCAAGTGTCTGGGCCCCTGCACCCATGTGAGGGACCTGGAAGAAGCTCCTGGCTCCTGACTTTGGATTGGCATAGCTCTGGCCATTGAGGCCACTGGGGGAGTGAACCAGCGGATGGAAGACATCTCTCTCTCTCTGCCTCTGCCTCTCTCTCTAACTCTACCGCTCAAATAAATAAATAAAATCATTAAAAAAAAGGTAACAGGGTAGCATGTGAATTAAAAATAAAAATATTATTTCTAGAAAGTAGAGGAAATGAGGTTCACATACTTCTGATTTAAGTTTATTGGTTTTTCTTACTTTTTATTTGAGAGTGAGGGAGCAAGTGAGAGAAGAGATCAGAGTGTGCACACTCCCATCTGTTAGTTAAGTTCCCAAATGTCTGTAATGGCTGGGGCTGGGTTGGGCTGAAGCTGAGAGCTGGGAATACAATCCAGGTGTACAACATGGGTAGCAGGAATCTGGAGTCAGGAGGAGATGAAAACTGAACACAGTTACTCCAACGTGGAACATCTTAACCACTAGGCTAATTGCCAGCTCCAGAATATTAGTTTTTTTACTTCTTGACGGCTTATATATTTTTTAAAATAAAAAAGTTAGGTAAACCTCCATACTAACATTGAAATATATCTGCTATGTATTAAATAGTTTATAAAAGAAAGTTATAAAAAGAACAGAGTATGTTCATTTTTTGTTAAAAAAAAAAAGATAAAACAATATAGCAGATGATAAAAAGGTTCTCCTTTTTTCAAGTCCTTTCCAAATCAAGAAATCCACACCAAAACATTAATAATGGTTTACAGAGAGGGATGATACAGGATTGGGAGTAGGGACGGGCATTATATGTGTATATAGAGGGCTCTCTCATTTAATATCAGATATTTCTATGAAGTTTAAATGTTTGTATTACTTTGGTAAAGCAAAGAAAGTAACTGTCAGGAAAAGTGAAAAGGGAAACACGGAACTAAACAAGACAATAGGCATCAAACATCTAGAATCATGAAGACAAAGTAGGTTTCTTTTATAATACCAAATATAAAAACATAAAGCTTCATCAATAAGAAAATGTAAGCAAATTATATAAAAATAAATAACATGACTTTTAAAAACTCCATTTAAAAAATATTCAGTTAATTTTTAAATAATTCTAATTTTAAATATTAATGACCAAGAAAAGCCATACCACCAACAAAATATATCTAAAACTCTGCTTTTCAGGAATTCCAGTTTTCTAGTTTAAGTCTAATGTTGTTTTCTTTCTAAGGCCTCCCCCCTCTATTGCTTCCAGGTAAGTTGTTGTAAGGACAGCGACAACAGCGACTCAGTACCAGGAGCACTTATGTGTTAGGCATGGCTAATTGCCCATCTGTGGTCATTATTCCTCCCACTTTATATTGGAAATCTGTAGGGTCCAAGAATCATTCTCCAGAATCCTCATTCTTAATTCTTCAGTAATTCTGCCATTAGAGGCTTTTAACCCTAGGGGGAGAGATCCACGATGGGTTTGCGAGGCTTGGAAACCCTTAGAAAGTACACATAAAATGTCAATGTGTCTGCACGGTTTACTGGGGAAAGGGTCCTTGGTTCTTAAGTTTCAGAGTTCTGTCTAGAACTTCATGAAACTAATGAACCACTGTGAAATATCTATCCATCCTCTCCACTCAATGTTAAACACTAAACATGTACATGATTTTGACTCTTGTGCCTCTGATCATACCTGTCTCTCAAACCAGAGTGATATTACCCCTCTACTTCTTCCATTTAATGCTGCTTATCCTATTCCTATCTGAAGCACAAGGTCCAAATCATGCTAAGAAGTCTTTGCTTGGGGCTGGTATTGTGGTGTAACAGGTAAAGCCACTGCCTGCAGTGCCGGCATCCCATATGGGTGCTGGTTTGAGTCCAACTGCTCTGCTTCAGGTCCAGATCCCTGCTAATATACCTGGGAAGGCAGCGGAAGATGGCCCAAGTCCTTGGGTCCCTGCACATGGGAGACCCAGAAGAAGCTCTGGGCTCCTGGCTTTGGATGGGCACAGGTCCAGCTGTTGCGTTCATTTGGGAAGTGAACCAGCGGATGGAAGACCTTTCATCTCTCTCTCTCTCTCTCTCTGCCTTTGTATAACTCTGCCTTTCAAATAAATAAATAAATCTTTAAAAAAAACTCTTTGCTTACTTTCCTATTCATATCTGAGTTCCTTGAGCTCATTTTTGCTCTTTGATTTATGCTACCACATAACATTCACTTGTGCATGTCATGTCTCCTCATATAGCTTTAATGATCTCTAATATTTCCTTTGTATCCTAGCACAGTGCCTAGCATTATACTAGGAGCTACTGTACAAAATAATACAGCTAAACTGAAATAAACTGTTTTGGAAAGTGGGTGATACTTATTTCAACTTAAATATAGTTGCCTAATGAATGATGTTTGCCCATATAATGTCAATAGGGGAAAAGCATTATGTTACGACTTTTTGATTATTAACTGTTCACTTGAATCTTTATCAAATTTAGGTTTAATTTGATAAATTTTGTTAGTGCAGAATATAGATTTCAACAATTGATCTTTCTGAATGATTTAATTCAGAATTTAAATTCAGCATTTCTGAATTCATAGATTTCATAAGTATGATGTAAACTTCAATATTTTATATATCCCACCATGCAGCAAATACTAATACGGATGCCAATCATAACCATGTTTTGTACCTCATATGTTCTCTTTCACTTGATACTAAAAACTCATTGAGGTATATACTGTTACAGAGAGGAACTTGCTTAATATCACATAGCAGGTTGGTAGAGCCAGGATTTAATGTGGGGAGTACTGACTCTGAAACCTACCTAATTCTTTTTTTTTTTTTTTTTTTTTAATTTGACAGAGTTAGAGAGAGAGATAGAGAGAAAGGTCTTCCTTCCGTTGGTTCACCCCCACAATGGCCACTATGGCCAGAACTACGCCGATCTGAAGCCGGGAGCCAGGTCTCCCAAGCGGGTGCAAGGGCCCAAGCGCTTGGGCCATCCTGCACTGCCTTCCCAGGCCACAGCAGAGAGCTGGACTGGAAGAGGAGCAACTGGGACTAGAACCCGGCACCCATATTGGATGCTGGGGCCGCAGACAGAGGGTTAACCAAGTGAGCCATGGCACCAGCCCCAAAACCTACCTAATTCTGGGCATTAGGAGTGTGTATACTATTTCTAACATAATTTTATAAAAGAATTAACTAACAATACTTATTACTAAAGATAAAGCTTTAAATGAGCATTAAAAGTACACCAAGGCACGCAATCACACCACACAACACGTAAGACCCAAAGAAGAGAAAAACTCATCAACAAGCTTATTGCTTACTGTGATCATTCCCTTGCCCTGGAGAAGTGCAAACACTTGCTTGAGGCGTAACAGGCATGAGGGCCTGGCGAATTGCTTTTTCCCAGCTCTGTGCTACATCAAGCCCAACTCCAGTGGCAGCAAGAATGGGATTGTGAGAGCTGTCCCCGTTATTCTCACCAACAAAGTATACCATAGTATCAGTGATGATTTCAAAACAGTGTGGATTGCTGCCTTGTGAAATGTTTGTGAAATCTTGTGGAGAAGATACACGGAGAATTTCTGAAAGTGGAATTTCCTGAAGTAGAAAAATTAAAGCATTGGAAAAAATGAACACATCCTTGCTTTTACTTTTAAATACACACTAGAGAATCAAAAACATGTATTTCTATGAATACCGTCAGACAAACACAAGTCGGTGGCAGATGGAACACAGTCTGCCTGCTCATCAATGTGAGAGCAAAAGTGTGGAGTATGACAGCTAAGGCAGTGATTCAGGTCTGTAGCTGGTCAGTAGGAGGCAAGGCAGGAGGGGATTCAGGAAGACCATTTGCCACTATATCCAACTCTTGTCACTTTCCATTTGTCATTAAATCAATTCAATAATTTGCTGCGCTAGTGGCTGCTATCTATAAGATATAGTCCCTGAAGAAATGTCACAGAAATCATGGCAGAATAAACAGAATCCTGCTTCTGTATAAGATGCTTACACACTCCCTCCTGGTTCTGCCTTCTGAGGAAACTGTAACAATCAATCACTTATGTTTGGTCTACCTCCAATGACAATAAACTCAAGACTAAATAAAAACCAACCAGGGGCTGGCATTGTGCTGTAGTGGCTAAAGCCTATGACACCAATGGGTGTTAGTTTGAGTTCCGGCTGCTCCACTTCTGATCCAGCTCCCTACTAATGGCCTGAGAAAAGCAACAGAAAATGGCCCAAGTGTGTGGGCCCCCACCACCCATGCAGGAGAAGAACCCAATGAAACTCCTGGCTTCATCCCCAGCTCTTGTAGCCATTTGGGGAGTGAACCAGTGGATGGAAGATCCCTCTCACCTTCTTTCTCTGTAGCGCTTTCAAATAAATAATCTTAACCCCCCAAAAGAAACCAAAGCCAAATCAGCTCAAAGCCAGTCATTAGTTCCCATTCTCTTTCTTCCTGACCAAACTGCTGTACTTATAATCTTGTCTGCTGTTAATCTGTGACATGGAAGAAGTGAGGCAAGCCAATCAAGGGTGACTATATAGCAGATATGAAAAAGTGATTTCCATATACTAGCCAAGAGTTGTAAAAGGTATGCTCAAATATAACAATGAATGAGACTATTTGTATATATTTGAACATACAGCATTTTAATGTGAAAATCTTACCTTGTAATACTTTGATCCAGATTCATTCTGAAATAATGTCAGACATTTGCTGTCAAGTCTCCAGTAATGCCTCTTTCTCTATAAAATAAACATAAGAAAGCTTGTGAGGATAAAAAATGATGATTCCTCCAAAGTTCTTGTACTTTCCTTCCATTTGTAAATTTGCATTTTTAATAGTTTTGAAACTTATGATGTTCAAAATAATCAAAATATAAGCATAAAGAGGATGTACAGTGAAAGTATCATTCCCACAATCACTTACTCCATTCCCTATCCTTACTCTGAGCAAGCAATGTTACCTTAGTAGATCTGGGGAATCTTTTCAGATTCCATTAACTTTTTGAAGACTCCTTTATAATGCACAGGCTTCAAATTTTTTTGTACCAAAATAAAGTTTTTGAAAATTCCATTTTCCTAAGAACATTTAAGTGTTCTACATAAATTATACACACATATGCCTATAGACATGTAATTTACCTACAGGATAAATGTCTACAGGTTGATTTGCTGTGTGAGAAGACACATACACATGTAATTTTGCTTGACTGTATTATTCTACACAATATTTGACAGTATAGTCTTATCAGCAACACATGAGAATACCTATGCATTAATCCTTCAATAATGCAGTACATTTTTATTTTTTCTTTAATTCTATTCAAAGGCAGAGTTAGACAAGGGAGGGTGGAGAGAGAGAGAGAGAGAGAGAGAGAGGAGAGAGATTTTCCATGGCGGGTTCACTCCCCAAATGGCCACAATGGCCAGGACTGTGCCAGGCTGAAGCCAGGAGCTTCTGAGTCTCTCACATGGTTGCAGAGGCCAAAGCATCTTCCACATCTTCCAGAGCCTTCTTGGGCACATTAGCAAGGAACTGGGTAGGAAGTGGAGCGGCCAGGACTCATACCAGCACCTTTATTGAATGTTGGTGTCACATATGTGGTGGCTTGACTTACTATACCACAACACCAGCCCCTGCAGTATGCTTTTTTTTTTTTTTTTTTGACAGGCAGAGTGGATAGTGAGAGAGAGAGAGAGACAGAGAGAAAGGTCTTCCTTTGCCGTTGGTTCACCCTCCAATGGCTGCCGCGGCCGGCACACTGCAGCCGGCGCACCGCGCTGATCCGAAGGCAGGAGCCAGGTACTTATCCTAGTCTCCCATGGGGTGCAGGGCCCAAGCACTTGGGCCATCCTCCACTGCACTCCCGGGCCACAGCAGAGAGCTGGCCTGGAAGAGGGGCAACCGGGACAGAATCCGGCACCCCAACCGGGACTAGAACCCGGTGTGCCGGTGCCGCAGGCGGAGGATTAGCCTATTGAGCTGCGGTGCCGGCTGCAGTATGCTTTTAAACCTTTTGATCTTTACTATGCAGAAAATGAAAGCTTAAACTGCTATTTATTATACATGAAATCCAGTTCTTATATGCAAGCTATTTGTATTTCCTTTCATCGTGAACCTTGTTCATATTCTCTACCTATTTCTCTATTGTGTTGTGGTATTTTTCTTAAAAATTTACTGGCATTCCTCACATTTTATGTAATTAACCCTTGTTTAGAATATGACCTAGGGCTGGTACTGTGGTGCAGATGGTAAAGCTGCTGCAAGTGATGCCAATATCCCAAATGGGCACCAGTTTGTATCCTGGCTGCTCTAGCAAGCTCCCTGCCAATGCACCTGGGAAAGCTTAGAAGGTGGCCCAAATGTTTGGGCCCTTGTCACCCACATGGTAGATGGGGATGAAGCTCCTGGCTCGCGGCTATGGCCTGGCCCAGTGCTGGCTGTTGTGGTCATCTGAGGAGTTAACCAGTGGATGTAAGTATCCACATGCTTTCCCTTCCCCCATTCCCGCCTCGCTATAACTCTTCCAAATAAATAAATCTTAAAAAAATAATGAGTTGAAAATCTTTGCTTTGGGTTTTTGTCTCACAAATCTTTCTCTCTCTCTCTTTCTAACAAAATATTGAAATTATCTTTTACTGGTCCTCATTGGAAGTTCATAAAATAATTCTTTCAAGCAGAAGATGGCCCAAGTCTTTGGACCCTGCACCCATGCGGGAAACCTGGAAGAAGCTCCTGGCTCTTGACTGCAGATCCGTCCAGCTCTGGCTTTTGCAGCCATTTGGAGAGTGAAAGAGCGAATGGAAGCCCCCCCCCAACCCCGGCTCCGCCTCTGCCTCTCTGTAACTCTGCCTTTCAAAAAGTAAATCTTTAATTCTTTAATTCTTCCAAAGTTCCCTCTACTGGTTTAATTTATTTACTTTTCAGAATAATTTATTATATGTGGGGCCGGCACTGTAGCGCAGTGGGTTAATGCCCTGGCCTGAAGCGCTGGCAACCCATATGGGCCCCAGTTTGAGACCCGGCTGCTCCACTTCCAATCCAGCTCTCCACAGTAGAGGATGGTCCAAGTCCTTGGGCTCCTGCACGCATGTGGGAGACCAGGAAGAAGCTCCTGGTTCCTGGCTTCAGATCGGTGCAGTTCCAGCTGTTGCAGCCAACTGGGAAATGAACCATTGGATGGAAGAACTCTTTATCTCTTTGTCTACTTCTCCTCTCTCTCTGTGTAACTCTGACTTTCAAATAAAAAAATAAATCTTTAAAAAATTTATTATATGCATATTGCAGGGGATATATGCAACTATTTCCCCCGCCCAAATGTCTATATGGTTGTACCAATATTACTTATTGAACTTCCTCTCTCTCCCTCTGCTCATTTGACATAGCATCTTTGATATACTACCAAATTCTTAACATATGTATACCACTTCAAGTTACATTTCTAAGAATGTAGATTATACATAAAAGAAAAAACACTCAATCTCAGTCTATACTGTTGCCAAAAGTTTACTTGAGCCAACTAAATGTACAAGGTATTTCATTTTATTATTAAAGGCTTTCCCAGAAAATCTTTCAGCAATCCTGTCAGCAAAAAAAGAAAAAAGAAAAAAAATTAAAGAATAAAATAATCATTGTGCTACTAGCATTTACTGAGTGCTTACTGTGCCAAACACTGTTCCAGCTCTTCTTATATATTAATGTTTGAATTTATTAAGTACTCTTATCATGCCAATTTTAGATAAGAAAACTAACACATAAAAATAACTTTTTGAAGTTCACAGTTTTAGCAGGTTATGGAAGCTTAGGCAATCTAATTCTAGAGCCTGTGTTCTCAACGACTACACTATACTGATTCTTCATATCTGTCTTTGCACTACAACTTCACCATTCTTCTTAGTTATATCTAAAAAAAGGTGTATATTTATACTAAGTTAAAGCAACATAAAAACAAATGTTTCCTCTCTTTGTTGATAATTTAAGAACACTCACCATGTAAGTTCTAGTTCCTTCTATCTTATATGTAGCTTATTATATTCTGAATATTGCTCTTTACTGTGGCACAATCCCAGGTTTTTGAATCTTGACCACTCTACCAGTTTGTAAATACGTTAAATACTCTGCCTTTAAAGAATTCTTCACCAGGGCAGGGCTAGTGGTTAACATGCCCAAGTACCACATGAGAACACCTGGGGTTCAGTTCCCCAGTGCCAGCTCAACTCCAGCTTCCTGTTGATGCCTGCCCTGGAAGGCGGTGGTGATGATTCCAATAGCTGCGTTTCTGCCACCATGTGGGAGATCTGAACTGAGTTTCCACTTTGGGCATCTGGGGAGTAAGTCAGTGGGTGACTCACTCTTTACCTCTACCTTTCAAATAAATAGATGAGTATTTCAAAAATTTAAAAATAATAAAACAAAAATTCTTTACAAATGTTAATTATAATCCCAGTGTAACTTTCACAGTTTTGTAGTACACATAATATCTTTATCTCATCCTCATATTGATTTTTAAAAATGCATAAAATAAAACTCATAACAAAGGTTTATTAGCTTATTAAGATGTATGGGATTACTAACCAGGTTATCCTTGCTGGTGTAATGGACCATCCATCCTTCCTTCACCATTGTGCTGCTCTTCCTCTTTGTGTGCTTGATGGACTGTACAACTCTCATTAGAGGAATGTTATTGCTTGTTGATGGACTAAAAAATAGTTAAAATTTATTATAAATATTTGATGTGACTTTTCAAAAGTCATATAAATACTACAGTCTCATCAACCTTTTTAAAGATAACTGAGCTAAATTTTTCCAAACTATATTAGGAAGACAAACAGTGTCTCAAGAAGAAAATAAATTTATCTTGTTATGATATATAGTTGATTTACCAAAGACTAAGGTAGTATTGTAAATCCTCTTTATTTGTCATGAATGTTTTCTGGAGGATCCCAAAAGAATAAGAAAATGAATCTTCTCCCATTGGAAGACATGGACTCTCAGAGAGGGTCTTATTTGGGTTTGCTATTTAGTTTTCCTATCTGAGGCAGCAAAAATATGCAAATACATAACAAAGCAAAATGAAGTATGAGAGTAATTCAGAAATTTCATAGAAAATGGAATTAAAAAATAACAAGCATTCCCCACAAACTTTCTCAAGACCCACTGTGGTGTGTGTGTGTGTTTCTGTGTATGTGTGTGTGTGTGTGTGTGTGTGTGTGCGCGCATATATATTTTTTTTTTTCAAATTCACAAGGCTTGAATGTTAAATAGTTGGTCATGTTATTAGCAAAAAAGTACTTCTGGTAGAAGATATTTAAAGGAAAATGATTTATAGATATTAATAAAATAAAAAATAATGTAACAAGTGCAATCAGGTAATAGTGAAATATAGATCCTTAACAGTAGCTAGAGAAAAAGCAATTTGGGGTGTGTGTGTAAAATACATGGTTTTGCAATTTTACCCCCAAATAGTTTAATACTTTCTCTTAAACTATGAAGTACTATGATTAGGACAAGGTTTAGTAATAACGTCCAAACTGAGTTAAAAAAAGTTTTAATTAAATTAAACTTCCATAAACATAGAAACACTTTATATTTCAATAACATTTTTATGAAGTGATAAGTCACATTCAATATGATGCTATGAAAACTGTCCCCAAATTCCTCACCATCATTTTTGTGCAACATTCTCAGAAGTATATTCTTTACTACTGTTTGTGCCATCAGGTAATCTGCCTGTGTGAAGCCAACTGGTGGATTTAACTGATGGGTCAATACTGGCACCTTGTGGTGGCTGCTCAATAGCTGTGTATTATATCTAGACTAAATCTAAACAAAGGCTTTTTCTTTTTAAGAAGAAAAATCGTACTTTCTCATCATGAGAGGGTGGAAACAGCAATATAATTTATTTTAGAAATACTGCAGTGCATGTAAAAGAATTAGCCACATTTAGTAAGACTTTAGAAAATGTTTAAGGTTCTACTTATAGAGATATAACTTTTTCTTAATCAAGATCCTTGAAATGACCTTGTATTTATAAGTAGCTTGCAACACCTACACATGTGTTACCTGATTGTTTTAACAGCTTCTTCATCTCTTTCCACATCAAGATCAGATGGATCCAGGAAGAACATTTTATCTTCTGGGGGAGATGGTTCTTCTGTGTCATCCAGGCCCCGATTACCATCATTATTCATGTCATTATTGTCAATGTCCATTGGTATATCTGTATCTGTTCCCAAACTAGAAGGTTCTAACAACGTTTTAAATGAATTTCAGAGTTTTACATTAATGGATATCAATACATCTAAACAGTCTACTAGATGTGAAAAGAAGTTTTACAACTTTAAATTGTTAGAGTTGCCACATGACTCAAAGTTTTCACTGCTAGCTAACCAAGTGAAAGGAAAACCTATTTCTAATGAGAAAGTATATTCTAGTGTTCACAGTAGCATTATTCACTGACAGACCCATCAAACTGCAGTGACTGGTAAGTGGATCATAAAAAGCAGTATATCCCTGCAAAGGAATATTGCTTGTCCATAAAAAAAGAATGAAGTGTTCAAATGTGCTACAATATGGATGAACTCTGAAAATACTATGCTACATGTAAGAAACTCCAGTCACCCTAGGTGACATCTTGTATAATTCCACTCACAAAATTTCAGAAATAGACAAACACACAGAAATACAAAGGATTAGCGGTTGCCAAAGACTAGTGGGGAGGAAAGAATAGGGAGTCACTACTAATGGGTACTGAATTTCTTTTAGGGTGAGGAAAAAATTCTCACACTAGATTGTAGTAATGGATATATAATTTTGTGATCATTTAAAACAGGTGAATTGTAAGGTATGCAAATTTTATCTCAAGAAAGTTGTTAAAAGTTAGTGCCCTTGAAAGTAGGCCCAATCGGCCGGCGCCACGGCTCACTAGGCTAATCCTCCGCCTTGCTGCGCCAGCACACCAGGTTCTAGTCCCGGTCGGGGCGCCGGATTCTGTCCCAGTTGCCCCTCTTCCAGGCCAGCTCTCTGCTGTGGCCAGGGAGTGCCGTGGAGGATGGCCCAAGTACTTGGGCCCTGCACCCCATGGGAGACCAGGAGAAGCACCTGGCTCCTGCCATCGGATCAGCGCGGTGCGCCGGCAGCGGCAGCCATTGGAGTGTGAACCAATGGCAAAGGAAGACCTTTCTCTCTCTCTCTCACTGTCCACTCTGCCTGTCAAAAAAAAAAAAAAAAAAAGTAGGCCCAATCAAATTTCTGTGCCCATACCACCACGTGAAAAAGCAACTAGAAGGCACCATCTATGAATTAGGAGACAAACCCTCAACTAGACATAGAATTTGTTGGCTCCTTGGGATGTCTCAGTCTTCAAAACTATGAGAAATAGATTTTTATATGTAAAGGTATAATTAGACATGTAGCACCACTGATTGTATTAGATTATAAAGTAGGAGGTGGCTAGAGGAAAGATGGGAAGGCATAATTACTGGTAAATGTATACCATCCCTGATCTCTGTATTTTGTTATTAAATTGGAAAAACACAGTAAAAAATGTTAAAATACAAAATATAACTCATGCAAAGATAAGACACAGAAGAATAGTGAATTATACCTCCATTGAAAGTAACTTCTCCAAAGCAGTCTCTTGGTACTTTTGATGCACAGCGTTTATGGCAGTTAAATTTGCAATCTAAAATATAAGAATATTTGGCTTATTAATTTATGTTAAAAGTCTGATAATATCAGCTATTTTTAGACTTTCTTTAAATTACTCACAGATGGAATATTAGTAAGTGATGAGACGATAAGATAATAAAGTCTTCCTCTACTAAGAACTCAAATCTTGGACTAAAGGTCTGGCTTCACACTCTGATAGTTCTTCTTAATTTCAATTAATTAATTAATTGAGAGTCAAAGAGAGAGAGAGCTCCCATCTACTGTTTTACTCCCCAAATGCTACAGCAGCTGGGGCTGACTCCAAGAGACAACTCAATCCAGGTTTTCCAATGGTTGGCCAGAACCCATTTACTTGAGGCATCATCAGTGCTTCCCAGGGTGTACTCTAACAGGAAGTTGGCGTCAAGAAGCAGGACTGGGTTTCAAACTCAGGTAGTTTGATTTGTCTTAACCAGCATCTTAACCATTACTCTAAACCATACAACCCAAGCTGTTCCATCTCAATTAAATTATTTCTTTTCTTCTTTCTTAGTTGGTGAATGAAAATGTGACTATTTTACACTTTAAGTACCTTAATTCATATTATAATAATGTAAGAACCATGGAATTAAAATTATTTTCACTGTAACTGAAACAGTTTAGCTATTCAGAAGTACAACCTGCCACTTTCCAAACTAATATAAGCACAAAACATTCTTCTTCTAGAATCCTAAAAAGTTAAACTAGCAACTCAGTAGCAGTTAACAGACTCTATTAAAATATTCTTCAATATACATATCTATTTTAGTTTTTCTATAAAATATTGTACTTTTCTGCATATGATTTTATGGCTTCTGTTCTTCTTAGCATAGTAACACTATTAACTATCTTTACTAAGATTATCTGTTGGCTAGAATTTTGTATATCTGTTACTAATGTTCTTTCTCAAAACATTTCTCAGTGGCTGCTTGCCAGTACACTTTTGTGCTTATATTCTAAAGTATTAATTTATGTATAAACTCATATTCAAAGCAAGCTGTTGAAATAAAATTTCAACCTTTAATTACGACTGCCTGACAACAAATGGGAAACGTGTTTTCTATTTGGTATTCTCATATACTGTCATACATTATCAAGAAAACTTTCCTACATCCAAGTTAAATTTACATATAATTATTCTGTTTTGAAAGTAACGATTTATTGTTGCAAAAACTTTAGTGTTTTATCACTTGAAAATTCAGCTGCACAAGTATTTCTACCATATTAAAAAAAGGATTCCAAAAATTGTTAGATTAATGGGAAAAAGTACCTAAGATTATAGACTACTTCTACCCTGTAATAGCTCAATGACTAAGACATTTAGGTTAAGGAACAATTTTGAGAAGATCCAAGAGAAAAGGATAAAATCATCTTTAGAAAACATGAAAGTATCATGCAACTATAAGAAAAGTATTCTATTATTCTATTAAAAATCTTACTTCTGAGAATATTTTGGGAATAGTGTGCTAGGTTAGTATCCAAATAAGGGTCCTTATTTTAATTTCAATGGTTTTCACTATAGCCTGCCTACTTCAGTATGATTGCTCCAAGGATTTATAGTATTTGTACAGTTTCCTAGCTACATGATCAAAAAAACTTACATATTTATGTTTCTGAGTTTGAAAAACACTATTTTTAAAGTATTATTTCTTTGAGTGGTGTCTTGCTCTACAATCAAAAGATATACACTCGGCCGGTACCGCGGCTTACTAGGCTAATCCTCTGCCTGCGGCGCCGGCACCCCAGGTTCTAGTGCCGGTTGGGGGGCCGGATTCTGTCCCGGTTGCTCCTCTTCCAGTCCAGCTCTCTGCTGTGGCCCGGGAAGGCAGTGGAGGATGGCCCAAGTGCTTGGGCCCTGCACCTGCATGGGAAGCACCTGGCTCCTGGCTTTGGATCGGTGCAGTGTGCCGGCCGTAGCAGCCATTTGGGTAGTGAACCAACGGAAGGAAGACTTTCTCTCGGTCTCCCTCTCTCACTGTCTAATTCTGCCTGTCAAAAAAAAAAAAAAAAGTACACTCAACTAACACCTTTGCTGCTTACTAATACATAATGACAAGTGTTAAGTTAGGCTTTGCCTCACAGATCCGACTTCTAATTTTTCTGTTTTCTGTTATGTGATCAAAAGCAAGTTATTCAGTCTATGTTTATAAAATGGAAAATTAATTACCATTACTAACAAATGCATATTTCACATATAGGTGCTTTCAAGATTGCATATGGGGGGCCAATGCGGTGACATAGTGGGTGAAGCCGCCGCCTGCAGTGCCAGCATCCCATATGGGCACCTGTTTGAGATCTGGCTGCTCCATTTCCAACCTAGCTCTCTGCTATGACCTGGGAAAACAGTAGAAGATGGACCAGGTCTCTGGGCCCCTGCACCCACGTGGGAAACCCGGAGGAAGCTCCTGGCTTCTGGCTTTAGACTGGCACATCTATGGCCATTGGGGCCATCTGGGGAGTGAACTAGTGGATGGAAGACCTCTCTCTCTAACCCTGCCTCTCTGTAACTCTGCCTTTCACATAATAAACAAATCAAAAAAAAAAAAAAAAAAAAAAGGTTGTATATGGAAAAATTCTTTTTTTAACATGTTTGGGACACAGTACACACATTACAGATAGTAGTAGTAGTTAATATACACATACACTTTATTAGGCTTTTCCTTTCTTTTCTAAGTTAACCACAAGAGAGATTTCTCTGGGGCCGGTGCTGTGGTGTACCTGGTTAAGCCCTGGCCTGCAGCACCAGCCTCCCATATGGGCGCCAGTTTGAGACCTGGCTGCTCCACTTCTGATCCAGCTCTCTGCTATGGCCTGGGAAAGCAGTAGAAGATGGCCCAAGTCCCTGGGCCCCTGCACCCGCTGGGAGAGCTGGAGGAGGCTCCTGGCTCCTGGCTTCAGATCGGTACAGTTCCAGCCATTGCAACCAGCTGGGGAGTAAATCAGCAGATGGAAGACTTCTCTCTCTCTCTCTCTGTCTCTCTTCTCTCTATGTAACTCTTTCAAATAAATACATAAATCTTTATAAAAAAAAGAAAGATTTCTCTGGCAAATGCTTTTGATATATAAATATTTTAAACATGTATTTGCTAACAAAAACGGACATGAAATGTACTTAAGGAAAACACCCAATCCTACCTTTACACTGCATTCCTTGGCGAAAGAGGCCTTTGAGTAAGCGCTTGCAGTACTGACATATTGTGGGGCGGCCGTAAGAGTGGACAGCAAATGTGTGTGGCACTTTCACTCTGCACATCACCATCTTCTCCATCCAGATTGGGCGACCACTCCAAGAAGGAATTCTCTTACTTGGTTCTTGGTGAAGATGTGACTAGAACGTAAGTTATTTCCATATGTCAATATTAAACATAAAGTTATAGGGAGCAAAGCTCAACCACAATAGACATTTCTGTGGAACGCTAAGCCCAGAGTCTAAAATGTAGATCTCAGCAGTTTCCTTTGGAAAGCTTAATTTAACAGTCCTTCAGGGAGAAAAGTAGAGGCTGTTACTACTTATGCTAAGAAAAAAACCACTAAGATATGCTCAATCTCATATATATATATATATATATATATACACACACACATTCACTGATTAACTATTATTTGCCAGGCACATTCTAAAAAACAAAAGCATTAAAATGAATTTGCAACATGTTCAAATCCCTTCAAAATCTGAGGAAATTAATCACAAGAAAAGTAAACAAATTCAGGAAGTATTACTGCTCATGTTGCATTTTTGAACACATCTGAAAATATTTTAAAACAAATCTTAGGTCTTTCAATTTATCTTAACAAATAATAAATATATATGTAAAACTGAACTCTAATTTTGATGATACAAATAAATTACAGATGATAATTTTTATGATATAAATAAATTACAGATACAAAGCTAATTAAAATAACACAAAGGCCTAGTTCCTTGATACTTCTAGTCTTCCCCAACCCTGCCAAAGTGAACAAGAAGCAAAATTAAAGAACGACAAATTAAAAATTTCCATGTAACCTGGGGGGTAAGTAGCTTTTTATAACTATGGCCCTTTCTATATAAAAGGAATAATCAAACTAAATTATAGGTTAGCTGAAGTAGTTCATTCCATTCCTTCAATAAACATTCAGAGGTTAATACATGCCAATATACTATAAACTGAGGACATAAAAATGAGTAACATCTAAACCATGTCCTCAAGTGCAAAATTCATTACCTAACTACCACCCAGATATTTTAACAGATTTGTTGCATTTACTTGTATCTTCACTGCTAGAATTGAAATCCTTGGATCTTTGTGTGTGTGTGTGTGTGTGTGTGTGTGTTTTTTTTTTTTGACAGGCAGAGTGGACAGCCAGAGAGAGACAGAGAGAAAGGTCTTCCTTTTCCGTTGGTTCACCCCGCAATGGCTGCTCCGGCCAGCGCACTGTGGCCGGTGCACCACGCTGATCCGAAGCCAGGAGTCAGGTGCTTCTCCTGGTCTCCCATGCAGGTGCAGGGCCCAAGAACTTGGGCCATCCTCCACTGCACTCCTGGGCCACAGCAGAGAGCTGGACTGGAAGAGGAGCAACCAGGACTAGAAACCAGTGCGCCGGCGCCGCAGGCGGAGGATTAGCCTATTGAGCTGCGGCACCGGCCAAAATCCTTGGATCTTTTAGATGCCTTCTATAACTAGTTATGTTTATAGCTCTGAGAAGTTGAGTCATTCTACACTGATATATTCAATCAATTAAAACAAAGAGGGGTCAGAAGAAACCAAGAGACAGAAATAGAACGTACAGTCAAGAGGAGGAGAACAAGTAGGAGGAGGGCCGGTGCCATAGTATAGCGGGTGAAGCTGTTACCTGCACTGCAGGCATCCCAGGTAGGCACTGGTTTGAGTCCCGGCTGCTCTACCTCTGGTCCAGCTCTCTGCTATAGCCTGGGAAAGCAGTGAAAGATGGATCAAGCCACTGGGTTCCTGTACCTGCATGGGAGACCCAGAAAAGGCTCCTGGTTCCTTGCTTTGGATTAGCACAGCTCCAGCCCTGGCAGTCATTTGGGGAATGAGCCAACGGATAGAAGACCTCTCTCTCTCTTTCTGCCTCTGCCTCTCTGTAACTCTGCCTTTCAAATAAATAAATAAACAAACAAATAAATAAACAAATCTTTCAAAAAAATAAATTAAAAAAATTAAAAAGAAAATGTAGGAGGAAGAAAAAGACATAACAATACAGAATGCTACAAAAACAGCATACATGTAAATTTAAATGAACTCTTTTACTAATGTGTAATCACAAATTTCCTAAATGATTTTGTGATAGTATAATTCAGGAAAAGTACAAAGAGAATATTAAAACCCAAACCACACTTGCATACTTAGGCTGTCCAAGATGAGTCTGTCTCACCCTCTCCATTCTGCATGAGTAGACCACCTTTAGTCAAGGCAACAACACAGTGAGTCTGTGAAGACTAATAAAGAAGCCAGCAGGAACTAGAAACAGATGTTTTAGGCCCTTGTTCACCCTGACTCCCCACTCTAGTAGTGAATCAACAATATGTTTATCTCGCTTCTGCCTCTACTCCTTTTGGATTATCTCAAGTTCAAAACACAGAAGATAGAATAAGACTGATTTAGTCAGTCATATAAAATATACAAGGTAACTGTATAATAAAGAGATTTCATAACAGATCCCTTCATAGGCCAATGGTCAGTTTGTAACTAACTGCCTTGTCCTCAGGTCCTCAAAAGATTAATATACTAGGGACACAGTGCACAGTATGTGTGCCAGGAAATATTCAAAAGACTGGGACTGTGGCAACCACCTGTTATGTTCTATACAAGCAGTTATTTATGTTATTCACCCTACTTGAAACATGAAAAAAATCAACTCAAAGGGATTAGTACTACCACGGTGTATTAGAATTAACCTGAACTTAAACTTAGGTCTTTCATACCACACAGTCTAATGATTCTTAACATTTTTCCCACCCCCAAATATCTGGGTTTATAATACAGTAAACAGTGGTTGCCACTGTACTGGGTGAGGAAGGCAGAAATAGCATGTCAGACTTAATCAGAATCTGGGGAAGAATATGTTGGTAGAAGTACATAGAGAATTTAGTTAAAATGGGAACCCTCTGAGAAATCAGAGAAACTAGAAAAAAGTCAAAGTTCTTTTCTTACCTTGCTTTAATGCTACAAACCAAGGTTTAGCTTTAAAATTATTATTTCTTCCTTAACAGTGTGCAAATTTTTTTTAAAAGAAATCTGATTATTTCCACACTCATGTTGAAGTCAACACTTGGCAAAGTATTCACTAACCAAAAACGTTGTAGCAGTATCACGGATTCAAGCATACACAATAATAAAAACAAAAGCATTTTAAAAACTGGCAATTCCTTAATTACAAATATTCAATCAGTCTATTGTATTATTTAGTAAAAGTAGTACCTCCATTTGGCATATACATTTAGTCCTAATTTGATTCTGTCTTGTCCTGGCCCCTCAGGAAGTTTCTCAGTAGCACCGAATGGAATATTTATGTCTCATCTTCAAATAGCAACACTCAAAAAAATTCTAGTTTCTGTAATCTTAGTGATTCCATTCCAACCAAATTCAATGAACAATCTACCTTCTTCTGTTTTTCCACTTCTGTACTCAATTGCCTTTAGACTGACTTCTGACATTTTAACAGAAACTGCCTTCTTACACGCGATCAATCACAACCTCAGAGGCAGATTCAAAAGTTTCTACTCCCGATGGCCTACTTTCAGTATTATCTTAGTATTCAGTGAGGTTTAATATCTTGGTTGCACAGCTTCTCCGTTTTCCCTAGCTTTCACATTAGGATAATACCTGTACTTCCCAGCAATGTAGTGAGAATTACATTAAAAAAAAAAAAAAAAAAGTAAAGCATCCAGCACAAAACTGAGTATATGGCAGGTTAAGAGGCTTTTGTTTTTAATAAAAGATTTATTTATTTGAAAGTTACACGGAGAGAGGAGAGGCAGAGAGAGTTTTCCATCTGCTGGTTCACTCCAAACTGGCCAGAATAGCCGGATCTGTGCTGATCTGAAGCCAGGAGCCAGGAGCTTCCTCTGGGCCTCTCACACAGCTACAGCGGCCCAAGGACTTGTGCCATCTTCTAGTGCTTTCCTAGGCCATAGCAGAGAGGTGGACTGGAAGTGGAGCAGCAGGACTTGAACTGGCACCCATATGGGATGCAGAAACTGAAGGTGGCGGCTTTATTGGCTACACCACAGCGCCGGCCCCCAGGAGGCTTTTAATGTATAGCCAACTCCCAGTACGTTCTTCACTAACCTTTGTTGAGCACTGGGGTTACTCTTGTTTCTTAATTTCTTAATTGCTATCTCCATCATTTCTTTTTTTTTTTTTAAAGATTTATTTATTGCCGGCGCCGCAGCTCACTAGGCTAATCCTCCACGTAGCGGTGCCGGCACACCGGGTTCTAGTCCCAGTCGGGGCGCCGGATTCTGTCCCGGTTGCCCCTCTTCCAGGCCAGCTCTCTGCTGTGGCCAGGGAGTGCAGTGGAGGATGGTGCTTGGGCCCTGCACCCCATGGGAGACCAGGAGAAGCACCTGGCTCCTGCCAACGGATCGGCGCGGTGCGCCGGCCGCAGCGTGCCGGCTGCGGCAGCCATTGGAGGATGAACCAACGGCAGAAGGAAGACCTTCCTCTCTGTCTCTCTCTCTCACTGTCCACTCTGCCTGTTAAAAAAAAAAAAAGATTTATTTATTTATTTATTTGAAAGAGTTACACAGAGAGGAGGGAGGGAGGGAGGGAGGGAGGGAGGGAGAAAGAGAGAGAGAGAGAGAGAGAGAGAGAGAGAGAGAGAGAAAGAGAGGTCTTCCCTCCGCTGGTTCATTCCTCAGATGGCTACAACGGCTGGAGCTGCGCCAATCCAACGCCAGGAGCCAGGAGCTTCCTCTGGGTCTCCCACATGGGTACAGGGGCCCAAGGACTTGGGCCTTCTTCTACTGCTTTCCCAGGCCTCAGCAGAGACCTGTGGATGGGAAGTGGAGCAGCCGGGACCCGAACCAGCGCCCATATGGGATGCTGGCACTGCAGGTCAGGGTGTTAATCTGCTGTGCCACCACGCCAGCCCCCGCCCCCCACCGATCTCCATCATTTCTTTAGAGTGCCTTCTCTTCCCACTCTTCCATTCCCTGGATTTCTTCCCATGAGCTCTTCTCTTATTCTTCCTGCTTCTTTCTGACACTACATCTGTGGAAAGCCATTTTGAGAGACCTGCCACTCTACAAGTTCTACTTGCTTTAAAATATTCTATAAACAATCTAGTCAACTTAAATGTGACACTCTACTTATTATACTTCCTTAAGGAGTTTTCACCTTGAGGATACAATATAAATGAATGAATTAAAACATAATTGGACAGCCCTCCGTATCTGCGGGTCCCCATACCCACAGATTCAACCAAGTGTGGACTGAAAATATAGTTGCGGGGGTTGGCACCGTGGCACAGTGGGTAGGGCAGCCGCCTACAGTGCTGGCATCCCATATGGGCGTCAGTTCAAGTTCCGGTTGCTCCTCTTCCTACCCAGCTCTCTGGTTTGACCTGGGACAGCAGTAGAAGATGGCCCAAGTCCTTGGGCCTCTGCAAGTATGTGGGAGACTGGGAAGACGCTCCTGGCTCCTGGCTTTGGATCAGATCAGCTCCGGTCATTGCAGCCATTGGGGAGTGAACCAGTAGAGAGAATAATGCTTTCTCTTTCAAATAAAAAAAATGAATAAATAAAAAATTTTTAAAAATCATATATAAAAATAATATGTACTTTTACATATGTATACATAAAATATAAATGCATATATCTGTACACATATGTACACACACATTTATAAAACATACACACACACACAAAGAAAATGCAGTCAGGCAGGGCTAGCACTGTGGTGTAGAAGGTTAAGCTTCTGCCTGCAGTGCTGGCATTCCATATGGGAGCCGGTTCAAGTCCTGGCTGCTCCACTTCCAATCCAGCTCCCTGTTTATGTGCCTGGGAAAGCAGCAGAAGATGACTCAAGTCCCTTGTACCCATGTGGGAGACCTGAAGGAAGTTCCAGCCTCCTTGCTTTGGCCTGGCCTGTTGCTGCCATTTGGGGAGAGAACTAGCAAATGGAAGACCTTTCTCTCTTTCTCCTCCTCTATCTCTGCCTTTCAATTAATAAATAATTTTTTTTAATGTAGTCAGGCCTGTGATGGCTTCATCTGCAGCAAACATGTACAGCTTTCTTCTTGTTCCTTGTTTTTATTCCCTAAACATTACCTAATTACAATTATTTACATAGCACCTACATAGTAATAGGTATTTTAAGTAAGCTAGAGATGATTTAAAGTATACATAGGAGAGGCCGGTGCTGCGGCTCACTTGGCTAATCCTCCGCCTGTGGCGCTGGCACACGGGGTCCTAGTCCCCGTTGGGGCGCCGGATTCTGTCCCCCTTGCTCCTCTTCCAGTCCAGCTCTCTCCTGTGGCCCAGGAAGGCAGTGGAGGATGGCCCAAGTGCTTGGGCCCTATACCCACATGGGAGACCAGGAGAAGCACCTGGCTCCTGGCTTCTGATCGGTGCAGCGCACTGGCCATAGCAGCCATTTGGGGGGTGAACCAACGGAAGGAAGACCTTTCTCTCTGTCTCTCTCTCTAACTCTGCCTCTCAAAAAATAAAAAAAAATTTAAAAAAAGTATACATATGAGAAATGTGTGATGGTTACAAGCAAATACCACATCATTTTTATTAATTTTTTAAAAGATTTTATTTATTTAAGTGGCAGAGTTACAGAGAGAGAGAAAGGTCTTCTATCCACTGGTTTACTCCCCAAAATGGCCACAATGGCTGGAGTCGGGTGGATCTGAAGCCAGGAGCTTCTTTCAGGTCTCCCACATGGGTGCAGGGACCCAAGCACTTGGATGATCTTCCACTGCTTTCCCAGGCCATAGGTAGAGAGCCTGACCAGAGGAGGAGAAGCTGGGATACAAACTGGCACTCCGATATAGGATGCCAGCATAGCAAGCAATGACTTAACCCACTGTGCCACAAGACTGGCACCTCATTTTACTTTTTAAATGTTTATTTATTTTCATCTCCTTGGAAAACAGAGCAACAAAGAGAGTGAGACCTTCCATGCGTTGTTTACTCCTTAAATGCCTGTAATACCAGGGCTGAGCCAGACTGAAGTCAGGAGCTGAGAACTCATTCCCAGTCATGCATGTGGGTGGCAGAAACCCAAGCACCAGAGCTGTCACTTGCTATCACCCAGGATGTATCAGCAGAAAGTTGGATCAGAAGCAGGGCAGCTGGGACTCAAACTGACACTCTGATATAGGACACAGGTGTCCTTGGTGCAAACGTAGCTCCTCCTGTGATGCTTGTCCTTTTACATGGTTTTATAAAATGGACTTCAGTACCCATGGATTTTGGTATTTGGAAAGCATCCTAGAATCAATCTCTTGGGGATACTGAGGGATGACTGTAAATTATCTATTTTCTCTGTTCTTTTACTGTTTGCTAATCTTGTAATAACAATCTGGGGTTGATGTTGTGGCATTGCAGGTAAAGCTGCTGCCTGCAACTGCAGAATCCCCTATGGGCACCATTTTGTGTCCCAGTTGCTCCACTTCTGATCCAGCTCCTTGCTAATGGCCTGGGAAAAGCAGCAGTAGATGGCCCAAATGTTAGGGTCCCTGCCACCCATGTAAGAGATCCAGATGAAACTCCTAGCTCCTGGCTTTAGCCTGGTCCAGCCACTACAGCCATCTGGGGAGTGAACCAGCAGATAGAAGATATCTCTCTCTCTCTTTCTTTCTGTAACTCTTTCAAATAAATAAATAAATCTTTAAGAAAAAATTAAGGCAAAATAAAAGCTTAGCTAATTACAAAATTAAAAAAAAATCAACTGGGGGTAGCTGACATACCCGTATCATCTATGGGGCTCTTTTTTTAAATTTTTTTTAACGATTTATTTATTTATTTGAAAGTCAGAGTTAACACACACACAGAGAGGTCTTCCATCCACTGGTTCACTCCCCAACTGGCCACAACGGACTGGTTCACTCCCCAATTGGCCACAACGGCTTGGAGCTGCACTGATCCAAAGCCAGGAGCCTCTTCCAGGTTTCCCACGCAAGTGCACGGGCCCAAGGACTTGGGCCATCTTCTACTGCTTTCCCAGGCCATAGCAGAGAGCTGGATTGGAATTAGAGCAGCCATGATTAGAACCGGCGCCCATATGGGATGAGGGCACTGCAGGCAGCAGCTTTACCTGCTACGCCACAGCGCCGGCCCCTATGAGGCTCTTAAAACATCACAGCTCTGGGGCCGGTGCTGTGGCATAGCAGGTAAAAGCCGGCACCTGCAGTACCCGCATCCCACATGGGCGCCAGTTCTAGTCATGGTTTCTGTACTTCCAATCCAGCTCTCTGCTATGGCCTGGGAAAGCAGTAGAGGATGGCCCAAGTCCTTGGGCCCCTGCACCTGTGTGGGAGACCTAGAGGAAGCGCCAAGCTTCTGGTTCCTGGCTTTGGATTGGTGCAGCTCCGGCCATTCCAGCCAACTGGGGAGTGAACCAGCGGATGGAAGACCTTTCTCTCTGCCTCTGCTTCTCTCTCTGTGTAACTCTTTAAAATAAATAAATAAATCTTAAAAAAAAAAATCACAGCTGTGTCCTGTAGTCCTCATTCCTAGATACATTAACTGTGCAGTTCTGTGTATAAAACACACTAATTTTCTTACTACTAACTGTTACCCAATTTCTTCCATATGTTTATAATAATCCCTGATTTTCAGTTTCTAAAGCCATAGGACTCTCTACATTAACAATTGCACGTAGTGGATGTTTTACACAGCAGTTAAGTTGCTGCTTCGGATGATGGCATCTCATATTAGCGTATCTTGTTTGAGTCCTGGTTCCTCCAATTCTGATTCAGCTTCCTAATGTGAATCAGAAAGCAAGAGGTGTGGCTCAAATACCTGGGTGCTTCCCACTCACATTGGACACCCAGACTGAGCTCTGGACTCCTGGCTTCTGCCTGGACTAGCCCCAGTTCTTGTGGGCATTTAGGAATTGAACCAGTGGATGGAAGATTTCTTTGTATTTCTGTCTTTCAAATAAAACAAAAATAAATTTTAAAAAATAATAAAAATTTCACACCAGTGTTAAGCAATATGTAAATACAGGACTTTTGTGAAAGGACTTCATGGGCTTTTACTGTGACAAAATCACATGATGAAAGTATCAAGAAAACTGTCCAAAACTTTGATTTTGCCATTCATGAAGATACAGCTAGATGGTAAGATTATAGTCTATTGATGAAAATCATTTGAATTTGTTAAATATATGAGGAAATTCTTTGCCAGGAGCCAGGAGTTTCATTTGGGTCTCCCAAGTGGGTGACAGGGGCCCAAGGACTTGGGCCATCTTCCACTGCTTTCCCAGGCACATTAGCAGGGAGCTGGATGGAAATGGAACAGCTGGGACTCAAACCGGCACCCATATGGGATGCCAGTGTGGCAAGTGGCGGCTTTATCTCCTATGCCACAACACTGGTCCCAATTCTTTTTTATTTTTCTTAAATAAGATTTATTATTTATTTGAAAGGCAGAGTTACAAAGAGGAGGAGGAAGTAGAGAGAGGGAGAGAGAGAGGGAGGGAGGGAGGGAGGGAGGGAGGGAGGGAGAGTCAGTCTTCCATCTGTTGATTCACATCCCAAACAGTTGTAAAGGCAATGGTTGTGCCAGGCCAGAGCCAGGAGTCTGGAACTACATCTAGGTCTCCCACCTGGGTGGCAGAGGGCCAATTACTTGGATCATCTGTGCTACTTTCCAGGTACAGGAGCTGGATTGGAAGTGGAGCAACTGGGATTCAAACCAGGGTCTATATGGCATGTTGGCCTTGTGTGCAGCGGCTTAATCATCTGTGTTACACTATTGGCCCCAAGAAATTATTTCTTTACCCTTTACCCTTGAGAAGTCCAACATATTTAGGAAAAAAAAATCATTAATTTCAGAAGAATGACATCTGGGTTTAATTTTCAATTCTAATATCTCTTTACCAATTTCCTGTGACTCCAGACAAGTCAATTAACCATTCTGCACTGCAATCATCTCTCATGGGTACAGATCTTCTGATGTACCTCATATTGTGAGGCCTGGTAGAGTCATTCATTCATCACTCAGTACCTACAGAGCAGTAGACATTGTGTAGGGTATAATGGGGCACTTTTTTAAAGAACTAAATATTATCTTCTTTAAATAGATTATAAACTCTTGGGAGCAGAATCACACATGGTAATAGGTTGACTGTAACACATATAATCAAGAATGTTTGAAAAGTGTGATGGCATCCAGTAAATAAATAACTGCTAGGTAAGGGTAAAATCAGGAAAGGTGACTTTCAAACCAGGAAAAACCATGTAGGATGGACAACAAAAACAAAGGTCGAAAAGCAAGGGTGTGTTCAGGGAACGCTGAATAGTGCAGATTGTCAGAAATAAAATATATACAGGTTTCTTAGTAGGGAATGATATATAAACAAAGTTGTGTATTAGGAAACTCTGTCAAGTATAAGACGAAATACAGTTTGGAAACCAGAAGCCAGGATAATGTTAAGCACTAATGCAATGGTCCATGTGATAAATAAGGCAATCCAAAGTATAAACTGCAATTCATTACTATTGCCAAGCCCTCTTTCCATGATCACAAAAGTTCCTTAAGTGTACAAATGTAATATTATTTAGCATATAACATGTGTTTTTAAGATGCTGTCATAAACTCTCCATAAACACAGGAAGAACTAGTAAAATGTCCTTCTGTTATCTTAGAACACATACCTCTTCACTAAGAAGTGGTACACATTCAGATTGTAGGGGTCTTGGAACCGAGAGGCCAGGTCCTGGTAGAGATACATTGGACAGACGTCTTTTTCTCACTCCACTGCAGTTATTTGGAATCTTGAAGGCACATCGTTTATGATAATTTAATCCACAGCCTAAATACATTTTAAAAGGTTAAAAAATATTAAAGTAACTTTACTATTTAAGTGTAATAAATAAAATCACTGCTTCTTTAACTCTTGCTCTGGCAGCAATACTTACTTAGCAAAATGACAGGCAAACAATTTAAAAAAGAACAGGAAAGATACAGAATGATTTATTCAGAAAGATTAAGCTAGCTAATGCAGTGGTGTTTGAAATGTTGTATCTAAGGCAATCATCTGGGAATTTATTAGAAATGCAATTCTTGCCCTCTAACCCATAGAGCTATAAATTAGGAATCTTGGGGATAAGGCCCAGCAAGGTATGGTTTATGATGCCAGGTAAAGTTTGAGAAACACTGGATTAAAGCACAGGTCAGCAAACTGTGGCTTGCATACCAAATTCTTCCTGTGATACAAAAATTATATGAAATGCAAATTTCAACATTCCTAAATATGAATATGGGAATATAAATATGAACTGGGACTATGGCCATTCCCATTTGTTTCCATACATATAAGGTTAACATCACACTCCAACAGCAGAGTATAGTCAGTCACAACACAGATCATATGGCCAGTAAAGCCTAAAATACTTATCCTCTGGCCCTACAGACATAGTTTGACTTTTCCTTCTCAGAGAAGTGCTTCTTAATCAAAATGTGTACTTATGTGCTCCCCCTAATAATTCTAATTCAGAAAAAATAAGGAAATTAATATTTACTGAATCACTACTTTGAGCCAAATATTTTCCCATTTTACCTTACTGAGTCATTATGAAACCAATGGAGTAGATATATTTTACAGAGAAACTGATCCTCAGAGTGAATAAGTAGGTGGCAGAATTAAGACCAGGCCCTCAATCTCTCCAATTCTAAAGGTTAGCTACTATTCAGTAACCAACTTGATCTTGTTTTTTCATCAACAATAAAAGAATGTACATGTAAAATCCTACAAAAGGAGTAAAAAATTTTAGGGCACATACCTTCACATTTCAGTCCCTGACGTACCAATCCCCAGAGCATTTCACCACAATAATCACAAAAAGTAGGAGCTTTGTAAGAATGTACATAGAGGGTATGTGGACGAATCTGGAAGTCTTCTACTGTGGCCAAAGCTTTCAAAAAAGAAAAGCATTTAAATAAACCCCATATTTGTAATTGTTATTATGAGATTAGGAATGCTCACCATACTCATTTATGTCAAAGTACACAGAATCATTGTTTTATCTGCCAGTTTCACCTTACCATAAAAGTAAATTTTATTTAGCATTTAATACTTTGATTTTTAGACACTAGTTTAGGGAGCAGGTATTTGGCCTAGTGGTTATGATGTTCATATCCTACATCAGAGTACCTGGATTGGACTCCCAGCTCCAATTCAGTATTTCACCAGTGCAGACACTGAGAGGCAGCAGTGAAGGTTGCTGCCATCGTGTGAGAGACCTTGACTGAGTTCCTGGCTTTGGCGCTGGCCCGCTCTGGGCCATTGTGGGCATTTGGGGGAGTGAACCAGAGGATGGGACCTTTCTCTCAGTGTCTAAATAAATAAATAAATAAATTCATGGAAAACACACTTTTTTTTTTTTTTTTTTTGGACTGGCAGAGTGGACAGTGAGCAAGTGAGCAAGAGAGAGAGAGAGAGAGAGAGAGAAAGGTCTTCCTTTGCCATTGGTTCACCCTCCAGTGGCTGCCGCAGCCGGCGCACTGCGGCCAGTGCACTGCGCTGATCCAATGGCAGGAGCCAGGTACTTATCCTGGTCTCCCATGGGGTGCAGGGCCCAAGCACTTGGGCCATCTTCCACTGCACTCCCAGGCCACAGCAGAGAGCTGGCCTAGAAGAGGGGCAACCGGGACAGAATCCACGCCCCGACCGGGACTAGACCCAGTGTGCCGGCGCCGCAAGGCGGAGGATTAGCCTAGTGAGCCGTGGCGCCGGCCCACATTATTTTTTTTTAAAGAATGATTTTGGGGGCCAGTGCTGTGGCGCACCAGGTTAACACCCTGGCCTGAAGTGCCGGCATCCCATATGGGTGCCGGTTCGAGTCCTGGCTGCTCCACTTTTTTTTTTTTTTTTTTTTTACAGATAGAGTTAGTGAGAGAAAGAGACAGAGAGAAAGGTCTTCCTTCCGTTGGTTCACCCCGCAAATGGCTGCTACGGCCATCGCTGCGCTGATCCGAAGCCAGGAGCCAGGTGCTTCCCTCTGCTCTCCCATACGGGTGCAGGGCCCAAGCACTTGGGCCATCCTCCACTGCCTTCCCAGGCCACAGCAGAGAGCTGGACTGGAAGAGGAGCAACTGGGACAGAATCCGGCACCCCGACTGGGACTAGAACCTGGTGTGCTGGCGCCACAGGTGGAGGATTAGCCTAGTGAGCCACAGTGCCAGCCCTGGCTGCTCCACTTCTGATTCAGCTCTCTGCTACGGCTTGGGAAAGCAGTGGAAGATGGCTCAAGTCCTTGGGCCCTTGCACCCACGTGGGAGACCCAGAAGCAGCTCCTTGCTTCTGGGTTCGGATTGGCACAGCTCCAGCCCTTGCAGTCAATTTGGGGAGTAAACCAGCGGATGGAAGACCTTTCTCTCTCTGCTTCTCCTCTCTCTGTGTAACTCTGACTTTTAAATAAATAAATAAATATTTTTAAAAATTGATTTTTTTGTGCCCAAATAAACTTTAATTTCATTTTCCATAAATTTTTAAGTGCCTTTGTTTTCCAAAAGCATTTTCTCATACTGACAAGGTGAAAAACAGCTGTTAGGTCTATTTTACCCAATTAAAAAAAGTTTAGGAGGTGGGTCACTTGATACACTGGAGTGCCTAGGTTCAAGTCCTGGCTCTACTCCCCTGGCTCCAGCTTCCTGCTAATGTACAACAGGGAGGCAGCAGGTAACAGCTCAAGTACTTGAGTCCTTTCCACTCTGGTGGGAGAGCTGGACTGAATTCTGGATTCCTAGTTTTGGCCCAATCTAGCCCTACCTGTCACATGCATTTGGAGAGTGAACCAGCATAAGGAGATCCCTGTCTGTCTCTGTCTCTCTGCCTTTCAAACAAACAAAAAGATATTTTTAATGGGTTAATTTATAATACGGTGGAAAATAGAATATTAAAAAATACTGTGAAATTTTACTTCAATTTATAAGCACCGTTTCTGCGGGAACAGAAAAGTTCTAACTCCAATACACATTCTCTTGTCTTTTCTCCACAGTCCTAATGGTTAAAAAAAAGAGATTCATTTCTCCTAAATGAGCAATTGCAATAGTAGACAAAGATTTTCTTCTCACCTCAAACTGCAAGTCATTAGTGGATAGTTCTGTGTTTTGATGAAGGGTCCATAGCAAAGGAACGGATGTGAGCATGACCTCCAGGGAGGACAGAGTGAAGCCCAGTAGGATTACAAAGGAAAAAGAGACTGGGAAGCATGCAGATGGTTTGTGGTTGTGATGTAAAAGATGAGTGATGAGGTGGATAGGTCAATGGGAGGACCAGAAATACCAAAGGAGTGGAGACTAACAAGAAAAGGTGATAGAAAGGATCTCAAAAAATCGGCTCAAAGGTGAATTTGAGAAGAGGCAAAAGTGTAGCAGGACTCTGGGTCCTTGGCCAGCCAGCTTGTTTCTTTTCTTTTCTTAGTCCTCTTTTCTTATCCAATAAAAAGTGCTGCAGATCTGCTATCTACATTATTACTATGGCATTTTTTCTTCCTTTATACTACTCCCTAACAATCCTGCCACGTGCTGTCGGATGAGATCAGAAATAGAGCTAAGGAAGGAGTGGCAAAAATGAGTGAGGTGGAAAAAGAGACAAAGAGAAAAATGGGGAAAGAGCATTTATTCAAAGCCACGGAAACTCTATCCAGTATTGTAGTTTCCTCTTCCATATCTTCATTGTTTCTCCTTTTTTCCTGAATCTCTTTTCTGAACCTGAATTTTCTTCTTCTATGCTCTTTACAGAAATGGGGAAAAGGGAACAAAATTTCAGTATAATTGTTTTATTTCTTCAACTCAGAGAAAAGAATATATTTCCCTTTCAGTTCAATTGCTCTTTCCCTAAGCTGAGTAACTCTCAAATAATTCAGTTTATTTTCCTACTTTTTCTCATTTGTAATATAACCTTCCTGAAAATAAAAATCACACAGTAACTATATTATAAATGAAATAAGCAATTCTAATACCCAGACTAAGTATGATTGAATATAGCATTTTGTACAGAAAAAGACTCTTTGGGAAAAAGTAAAGCTACGTACTTACCTGAAAGAACAACTTCTACTAGGTCTCCTTCATGTATTTCATCTGCTGAGGTAATCAGCTGCAAAATATTTTCTGAGTTCATGTCATGGCGAAAGAGAAGAATTTTATCATACATGCCAAAGAATCCACATTCTGGAAACTGTGGGAAAATGATGTTGTATCAGTTTATCCATGGCTTTCTATTTTTATAAGTAAATGACTTAAATCTTATAAAAAAGCTTTTAATGGAATATTTTATTCTAACACATACTTGCAAAAAACTGTTAAAATAAAAAGGAGAGTCCATACTCAAGTATCCTTGTTAATTTTAAAGGTCAACAAGATAAGGTAAATTTACAACTAAATAATCATTATCTTAAAACATCTCTCTTAGAAATACAGGATTTCTTTTTTTAAAGGATTTATTTATTTATCTGAAAGGCAGAGTTAGAGCAGTAAAGACAAATATCCTTCATCCGCATGGTCACTCCCCAAAGGGCTGCCATAGCCAGAACAGGGCAGGAGCCAGGAGTTTCTTTTGGGTCTCCCACCTTGCTGGCAGCAGTCCAAGAACCTGGACTATCATCTATTGTTTTCCTAGGCTCATCAGCAGGGAGCTGGGTTGGCAGTAGACTAGTGAGACCACAAAGTGGTGCACATATGAGATGCTTGTGTCATAGGCAGTGGCTTAACCTGCTACACCACAATGCTGTTGGCCCCAGAAATATAGGATTTTTATATTCAGCTCTTGATGGAGACTATAGTCCTACTGCTACTCTATTCTTACATAGCCTGAATGATAAAGTCTTTCCCATTCTCTATATCTGCATTATTCAATACATGGTTATCTTCTACTCACATGCAGGTATTTAAATTTGAAATAATTAAAATTAAATGAAAAATGAAGTTCTTCACTCACTCTGGTCACATTACAGACACCAACTGCCACCTTGGCTACCAGCTACAATACTGTACAACACACATACAAAGCACTTCCATCTTTCTGTTAAGGTCTACTGAACCTGAGCAGGTAGAAGACCAATAATTCACAAGGCTATTAATTCCAATTTTTCTACCAAATGTACCTAGAGCCTCCAGTGTTGATCTAGTATCTCTTCTTTAAGTCTATTCTCTGTAATTACAATACATGATTCATTATAGTATCTTCCTTTGGAGGATTATGATATGGATTACATTTGAAGGTATGTGTTCCAAAATTTTTATGATTAATAATGAGTGTATTTTAAAGTACCTGTTTTATATAAGTAAGTTCAATTTTTAAATCCATTTTTAAAATATTTATTTATTTATTTGAAAAGCAGAGTTACAGAGAGGCAGAGAGGCAGAGAGAGAGAGAGAGAGAGTCCATCCGCTAGTTCACTCCCCAGATGGCTACAACAGCTGGTGCCAATTTGAAGCCAGGAGCCAGGAGCCTCTTCTGGGTCTCCCACATGAGTGAAGGGGCCCAAGGACTTGGGTCATCTTCTACTGCTTTCCCAGGCCATCGCAGAGAGCTGGATCAGAAGTGGAGCAGCTGTGATTAGAACCAGCAGCCATATGGGATGCTGGCACTGCAGGCAGTGGCTTTACCATCTATGCCCAGCACTAGCCTGAATACATTTTTAAAAATGAGACTATGCTCTAAATTACCAGCACCTTAGGACATAATACTCTACAAAATTCTTTAGATCTCAGGAAAAAATGCCCATTAAAAACTCTGCAGCTGACCAGCACCGTGGCTCACTAGGCTAATCCTCTGCCTGCAGCGCCGGTACCGTCCCGGTTGGGGCACCGGATTCTGTCCCGGTTGCTCCTCTCCCAGTCCAGCTCTCTGCTGTGGCCCGGGAGGGCAGTGGAGGATGGCCCAAGTGCTTGGGCCCTGAACCACATGGGAAACAAGGAGAAGCACCTGGTTCCTGGCTTCGGATCGGCGCAGCATGCCAGCTGTAGCGGCCATTTGGGGAGTGAACCAAAAGAAGGAAGACCTTTCTCTCTCATTGTCTAACTTTGCCTGTTAAACACACACACACACACACACACACACACACAAACCACCTCTGCAGCATGGCCTGCCAGGGATCAGCCACACCATACCATCCCGCAAGTGCATCCACTGGAGGGACGTCACTGAGGACATGCTCCACCTACTTCATCTGGAGACCCTTCTTTGTGAGGATCCACAAAAGAAATTTCTCTGGTTGGTTTTATAACGTGAACAATCGATCACAGAACTAATCATGTTCTTGTGTTTGCTTTGCCCAGTGAAAAAGCACAACCATGTCTGTAGTCTACTTATGTTTTATATGCAGATACTAACCCAGCTTCATCTTATTTTCTGACATTTAATTGTCTTTTTGGAGAAACCTTTTCTATATCTCTAAAATTTCTCGTATTTTTTTTTGGGGGGGGGGCATTTCTGTGGCATAGACTAAGTCTCTGCCTGCAGTGTTGGGATCTCATATGGGCGCCTGTTCAAGCTGTGGCTGCTCCACTTCCAATCCGGCTTCCTGTTAATGGCCAAGGAAAGCAGCAGAAGATGGCCAAATACTTGGGCCCCTGTACCCACGTGGGAGACTGCGATGAAGCTCCTGACTCCAGCCTCCTGACTTCGGCCTGGCCCGGCCCCAGCCAGTGTGGCCATCTGGGGAGTGACCAGAGGATGGCAGATCTCTTTCTCTCCCCGCTTCTCTCTCTGTAAACTCTCCCTTTCAAATAAATAAATCAATCTTTTTTTTTTTAAAGTTAAGTTTTTTTTTTTTTTTTTTTTTTTTTTTTTTTTTGACAGGCAGAGTGGACAGTGAGAGAGAGAGAGACAGAGAGAAAGGTCTTCCTTTTGCCGTTGGTTCACCCTCCAATGGCCGCTGCGGCTGGCGCGCTGCGGCCGGCGCACTGCGCTGATCTGATGGCAGGAGCCAGGAGCCAGGTGCTTCTCCTGGTCTCCCATGGGGTGCAGGGCCCAAGCACCTGGGCCATCCTCCACTGCACTCCCTGGCCACAGCAGAGAGCTGGCCTGGAAGAGGGGCAACCGGGACAGAATCCGGCGCCCCGACCGGGACTAGAACCCGGTGTGCCGGCGCCGCTAGGCGGAGGATTAGCCTAGTGAGCCGCGGCTAAAGTTAAGTTTTTTAAAAGTTGAAAACAATGACTTAGATATACCTAACTAATGAGAGTTCTCAACTGAAAAGTAAAAATCAGGATCACAAATTATATTTTAAAATTAAAATTTTACAGAATTTTATTATATTATTGGACTGAATAAAATATTCTCATAACTTGGTTGTAATTATTCTTAAGAACTTATTTTAAAAGGATTAGACATTCCATCCTCATAAAAATAAAACATTTAATAAAATATTTCTATGAATGAAATGGTTTTTACAAAGTCACATTTCTTGCATGTCTCCTAAGTACAAGGTATTGGTCCCATAGTTTGTAGGGATAAAACATGCTTTATTCTCAGGAGCTTATAATCTAACAGGAAAACAGAAATAAAAATAAGTTTTATACAACATGACAAAGCAAATGCCAAAAATGAAATACAAACAAAATCCTAGACTAAGAAAAACAAACACTTCAATTGGGAAGGTGAAGTACAGGCATCTAGCACGGTATCTGAGCAAAGCTGTAAAAAGGAGAAGCAGAGCTTACACAGGCTGAAAGTGAAAATGTGTCATTGCTGAGAAAGTACATGGGAAACAGAAGAAGGTGAAGTGAAGCCTTATGACTGAAGAATGAGGTGGGGACAAGTCAGGCAGAAATGCACATGGGGCCTGACTGGGGACATACTAACAGAAAAATTTGTAAGCAGCAGTCAGTTCAAGTTTTATCTTCCACTAACTATAGCACGTAGGATAAGCTGCTTGACCTCTCTTGTTGTGTTTTTGGTTTTTTAGATTTATTTATTTACTTTTAAGGCAGAGCAAGAGAGACAGATACACACAGACAGGAAGAGACGCACAGTGATCTTCCATCCACGGATTCACTACTTAAATGGCTGCAACAAACTGGGACAGAATGAAATTAGGAGCCAAGAACTCCACCTGGGTCTCCCAACGTGGGTGGCAGGGGCCCAAGTAGTTGGGCCATCTTTCATTGCACTCCCAGATGCACTGGTAAAGAGAGAGAACTGAAGTGGAGCAGCCAGGACTCAAATTTGTGCTCTGATATGCAATGCTGGCGTTGCAAGCAGGTAGCTTAATCAGCTGTACCACAACACTGGTCCTGCATCGGTTTCTTATTTATAAGGTTGAGATAACAAAAGTACTGGCTTTCTAGGGTTCTTACCAAATTACTCCGTAGGCATAAAATCTCCAGCACTATAATCAGTATGATTATTCTATAGTAATAATCCAAGAGAGACACTGGGTCCACAGCAAGGCTGTACACGATCAAAAATATTTTAAAAAGGTAATACTGGGAGTGAACCAACGGAAAAGGAAGACCTTTCTGTCTCTCTCACTGTCCACTCTGCCTGTCCCCCCCACCCAAAAAAAAAGGGTAATAATGAAAACTGTCGTGTGCAGGAACTAAAGCAGGAAGAAACTAGAGCAAGCTCTTGAAGAAAGGCTGAAGCTGTCAGGAAGAGGTATCAGGGTCTGGATTACATAGTAAGAAAACGGACAGAGAAAACTTTCCCTAAAAGCCATCTTTGCTAAATCATATGGATCAACATTGTTTCACTCAAACTCAAAGTCCTAAAGAATGGTAACTGAATAACTGAATAACAAACACACCAATGAAAGAAGGAAAACACGGAATTTCTGACTTGAAAAAAAAATGCAAAATTACTTTCTTAATAAACACATAATACCAATATAAAATTGGAATTATTAAGAGACCCAAGAGAAAGTAAACAAATTATGAGGAATATTAACAATATAAACATTTATATATCAGAGGGTAGAAAGTTGTCGGTAAAGATAGGAATAGAGTTATTTTCTAGGCTAGCAAATGTTTCATACTATACTCATCTCCATTAATGACAGACTGCAGAGCTCCCAGGAGGAAAACTGTAATAACTAGCCTGTAAATAACAGACTTTCACTGTTTACAATCACAAATTACAGGTGTGTTTGGTAAGATATTAAGGAATTATCTGAATGTGAGATAGAACTAAAGGCAGTAACAGAAAATGTGGCCCGAAAAAGCAAGAAAAGAACAAATACTGTCTATGAACATTAGGGTTAACATTGTGGGCAAACTTTAAAAACAGCAGAAGTCTTAAGGCACAGATACACTAAATATCTAAAAAGAAAAGGAAAATAAGTGACAAGAACACACTGTGAAATATCTGCGGCGCAGCGGGTTAACTCCCTGGCCTAAAGCGCTGGCATCCCATATAGGTGCAGGGTACTTGGGCTATCCTCCACTGCACTCCCTGGCCACAGCAGAGAGCTGGCCTGGAAGAGGGGCAACCGGGACAGAATCCGGCACCCAAACCGGGACTAGAACCCGGTGTGCCGGTGCCGCAAGGCGGAGGATTAGCCTAGTGAGCCGCGGTGCCGGCGCTTGCTCTATTTTTAATGTTTTTTATTAGTCTGGTACATTACAATGGATGACTCGATACCAATACATATAATTAGAACTTAATTTTATTCAGATTTTTTTTTTCAAAAAAATATGTATTTGAAAGTCAGAGTTATGGAGAGAGAGGGACAGAGAAATATCTTCCATTTGCTGGTTTACCCCTCAGATGGCCACCACGGCAGGGGCTGGGGCCAGGCCAAAACCAGGAGCCAGGAGCTTCACCTGGGTCTCCCATGTGGGTTCTGGGATCCAAGTACATGGGCCCTCTTCTGCTGCTTTTCTCAGGCTACTAGCAGGGAGGTGGATCCCAAGAAGGCAGCTGGGACATGAACTGGCACCCATATGGGATGCCAGTGTTGCAGAAGGTAGCTTTACCTGTGACATTGTAATACTAGCTCCAGATTTCCAGGATCCCATCTATGGTATCACATTACCTTCACTGTATCAGGTGTTGTTAGGCTCGTTCTGGCTAGAACAATTTCTTATGACTTTGCTGGTTTTTAATGATTTTTAAAAATATTTATTTTAAAAAGATTTGAAAGGAAGAGTCAGAGGGAGAGACACAAAGAGAGATTTTCCTATCTGCTGGTTCATTCTCCAAATGGCTACAATGAAGCCAGGAGCCAGAAGCTTCATCCAGGTCTCTCTTGGAGATGGCAGGGGCTAAGCACTTGAGCCATCTTCCACTGCTTTCCCAGGCCATTTAGCAGAGAGCTGGATCAGGAAGTGGAGCAGCCAGGACATGAACTGGTGTTTATATGAGATGCCTATATCACAGGCAGTGGCTTAACCTACTGCACCACAATGCTGGCCCCATGGTTTTTAATGATCTCACCAGTTTTAAGGAGTATTGGTCAGAATTTCGTAGGATACCTCGTTACTGGAATGTGCTGTTTTTCTCATGACTAGACTGGGATTATGGGTTTGGGGGAAGCCAACCACAGGGGTAAAGTGCCAATCCCATCACATCATTATCAAGAGTACTTACCACTACTGATGCTGACTGAGGCTATGTTTGCCAAGTTTCTCCATTGCAAAACTACTCTATGCTCCCCTTTCTTTCTTTGAGAGGCAAAGAGAGGTCTTCCATCTGCTGGTTCACTCCCCAGATGGCAAAAATGGCTGGAGCTGGCTGATCTGAAACCAGGAGTCAGGAGCTTCTTCCAGGTCTCTCATGTACGTGCAGAGGCCCCATCACCTGGCCATCTTCTGTTTTCCCAGGTCATTAGCAGGGAGCTGGATGGGAAGTTGAGCACCTGGGACTCATTCTGGCACCCATATTGTATGCTGGCACCACTGGTGGAGGCTTAACATACTATGCCACAGTGCTGACTCCCTCCCCTCTTTCTATACTACAATCTTTTTTGGGGGGGTAGTTACGTTGCTTTTCCTTGAAGGCAATTATTTGAAATTCTTCTATGTGGAAGATTTACCCATTTTTCCCATTTATTTATTCAATTACTTATATATATCCATATGGACTCATTGGTATTATTTTATACTTTGGATATAAAATATACTCTTTCAAGGACTGGCATAGTGGCAGAATGGTCAAGCCACTTGCAGCACTGGTATCCCATGCGGACACTGGTTTGAGTCCGAGCTGCTCCACTTCCAATCCAGCTCCATACTACTGCACCTGGGAAAGCAGCAGGTACTAGAGCCCCTGCACCCATGTGGGAGACCCATAGGAAGCTCCTGGCTTTGGACCAGCCCAACTCCGGCAGTGCGGACATTTGGGAAGCGGACCAGTGTATGGAAGATCTCTCTGTCTCCCTCTCCCCACCTCTGTACTCTTTCAAAGAAATAAATATTTTTAAAAATAAAATATAATCTTTTAAAAATATAATTTTACTTAGTTTTGAATAGGCAGTTTATTAATATGAATAAAAATTCAAAAGTTAAAAAATACAGAGTAAAATCTATTGCTTAGCTGTTCAGTTGTTTGGCAGTCAAAAATGTTACCAACTTTCTGAGAAACTCTGAAAATATTTTATATTTCATCAACTAAAAATGGGTGTAACTATTCCCCATCTTACACAAATGGCAACCACTATTAACACTGTTATGCATGTTACTTTTTTCATTTAGCTATATATTTTCGAGATCACTCCATTAACAAAGATAATTCTGCCCCTCCCCATCATCCCCGGTTGCACAATTTGCAAGATATGTGGTGAGGGGAAAAAAAAAGCTAAAGCCAAACTCCCTTCAGTTTATAAATCATGGTCTATCTTAGTAACATTAAGAGTACTTGTTTTCTTTACACTCTCTTTTATAGTGTATTATCAAACCTGTTGATATTAGATGAAAAATGGTATTTACAAAGAGTTTTTTCTTTTTAAAAATTTTATTTTCACTTTATTTCAAAGACAGAAGGAGAGACAGAGTTATCTGCTCATTCACTTCCCAAATGTCCACAACAGCTGGGTCTGGGCCAAGGCTCAAGTCAGGAGCTAGAACTCAAACCAGGTCTCCCATGTGGATTGCAGAGACCCAACTACTCGATCCATCACCTGCTGCTTCCCAGAGTGTGTATCAGCAGGAAACCAGAATCAGAAGAAGAGCCATAACCTGAACCAGGCACCCCAAAATGAGATGCTAGGGTCCCAAGAGGCCTTTTAACCCTTGGGCTAAAAGCCTAACCTCCAAAACTTGAACCTAGGCACTCTAATGTGGGATGTAGGCATCCCAGGTGCTGTCTGAGCCACTGTGCCAAATGTGCCTGCTCCTAAAAACCAATTCTTGATTACATTTGCTATATTCATTGGCAGGGCAGAAAGAAGGTGGGGTGGGGTAGGGTTAGAGGTTAGAAATTGCTGAACTATTTGCCTATTTTCTATTTATTTTTCTAAAATAAAAGTCTTACCTAATGATGTACATTCTTTTTTTAAAGATTTACTTATTTATTTGAAAGTCGAGTGTAACAGAGAGAAAGGAGAGAAAGAGAAAGAGGTTTTCCATTTACTGCTTCACTCTCCAAGAGGCCACAGTGGCCAGGGCTGAGCCAGGCCAGGGGCAGGATCTTTATCTGGGTCTCCCACGTGGGTAGCTGGGGCCCAAACAGTTGGGCCACTTTCCACTGCTTTATCCTGGCCATTAGCTGGGAGCTGGATCAGAAGTAAACAGCCAAGACATGAACCAGTGTCCAAACGGGATACCACTGTCGTGGGTGGCAGCTTTACTCACTAAGCCACACACTGGCCCTTACATACATGCTTTCTAAACATTGTATTTTCACGGTTGGGAATGCTACTTGCGACAAAGAGCAAGATTAGAAGAGAAGCAGAGGTGGTAACACTGTCACTGGTTATTATTTAAGTTACTCCCCTAGGCCAATGGTTCTCAACTAGGATAATTTATTTCGCCTTAGAACATGTATGGCAATATTTCCAGGCATTTTTTTCAAAGATTTATTTTATTTATTTGAAGGTCAGAGTTACACAGAGTGAGGACAGGCAGATAGAGAGAGATCTTCCATCTGATGGTTCATTCCCCAATTGGCTGCAACGGCTGAACTGCGCTGATCCGAAGCCAGGAGCCAGGAGCTTCTTCCGGGTCTCCCAAGCGGGTGCAGGGGCCCAGGGGCCCAAGGACTTGGGCCATCTTCTTCTTCTTTTTTTTTTTTTAATTAAGATCCATTTATTTATTTGAAAGAGTTACAGAGAGGAAGAGACAGAGACATAGCGAGCGAGTGAGAGCTTCCATCTGCTCATTCACTCCCCAGATGACCACAATGATCAGCACTGAGTAGCACATGGGTGGCAGAGCCCCAACACTTGGACCATCTTCTGCTGCTTTTCCAAGGCCACCAGCACAAGCCCTGGTAGGCTCATGTAAGTATGCTCTTAAAGGTTAGCATAATGACAAGATTATCCAGGAATGCACTTCTCAGAAAGTCTCCCTGTTGTTCAGCAATACATGGCTGTATTGGGCTCATTCCTGTGTTGGAGCACCTCAAAATCTGGAAGGCCGATGTGTGGATGGAGATCGCAGAGTGTTCAGTGGCTTGGAAAGAGTTCCGGAGGTGTGCTTCACGACGGGCAGAAATCCAGGATCCCAGAGCACTGGGAGACACTGGATTACCAATATGAGGGTATCCGAGTCACGGCACCAATGTTATATATTAATGTTAGCCGTCGCAAAACACACCGGACACCGGAGTAAGGGAAAGAGTTTATTGGGGAACACCCTACAGACCGGAGTGAAGGGGCGGCAAAGGAAAAAAAGAGAAAGAGAGTATAAAGAGAGAAACAGAGAGGAGAGGAGCTAGCAAGGAGAGAAGATAGAGCAGAGAAGAGGAGAGAGGAGAGCAGAGCCAAGAGACGACTTGAGCCATCTTCTACTGCTTTCCCAGGACACAGCAGAGAGCTGGATCAGAAGTGGAGCATCGGGGTCTTGAACTGGTGCCCACATGGGATGCTGGCGCTTCAGGCCAGGGCGTTAACCTGCTGAGCCATAGCACCGGCCCCATCTAGGCATTTTTGTTTTTTTCACGACCTGAGCTACTAGCATTTAACAGGTAGAACACTGTAGAATGCAATAACAGCTGCACAACAAAGATTTATTTGGCCCAAAATGTTGACAGTCCTGAAGCTGAGAGACTTCGCTGTAGGAAATAAAATCAAGTGTATAGAAAGGCCGGCGCCGCGGCTCACTAGGCTAATCCTCCGCCTTGCGGCGCCGGCACACGGGGTTCTAGTCCCAGTCAGGGCACCGGATTCTGTCCCAGTTGCCCCTCTTCCAGGCCAGCTCTCTGCTGTGGCCAGGGAGTGCAGTGGAGGATGGCCCAAGTGCTTGGGCCCTGCATCCCATGGGAGACCAGGATAAAGTATCTGGCTCCTGCCATCGGATCAGCGTGGTGCGCCATCCGCGGCGGCCACTGGAGGGTGAACCAACAGCAAAAAAGGAAGACCTTTCTCTCTGTCTCTCTCTCTCACTGTCCACAAAAAAAAAAAAAAAAAAAAGTATAGAAAGGCTGGGAAATGTGAAGGATGATGACAACCCTCTGAAAACCAGACACACTCATGCTTCCTCTTCTAGTGTACCTCAGTCTTCTTTAAAAGAAAGAGGAAATGAAAGGAACAGTGAAAGAACTAGCCAGGCAAAAACAAAATAAATCTTTAATTTGGCATCCCCAGTTCCCACCCTTGCAGGCATTTCTAGATTTTCTTCAGAATGTGCCAATGATCCCTCTTGATTATGCAAAATGAAGACTTTCCCCAGTCCATAAAGGAAAGTAACAATTTCATTATAAAGTTACCAAATTTCCACTCTCTGCTAACTTTTAGGCTATCTTTGCTTTTGCCTTAAAAATAGCTTCAAGAATTCAAAAAGAAAAAAAAAATCATCTTTCTATAGCCACTTTATAAAAGTTAGTTTTTATAGTATTAACTTATTATTATTATTATTATTATTTTTGACAGGCAGAGTGGACAGCGAGAGAGAGAGGCAGAGAGAAAGGTCTTCCTTTTTCCGTTGGTTCACCCCACAATGGCTGCTGCGTCCGGCGCACCGAGCTGATCTGAAGCCAGGAGCCAGGTGCTTCCTCCTGGTATCACATGCGGGTCTAGGGCCCAAGCACTTGGGCCATCCTCCACTGCCTTCCCGGGCCACAGCAGAGAGCTGGACTGGAAGAGGAAGGAGCAACCGGGACAGAATCCGACGCCCCGACCGGGACTAGAACCCGGTGTGCCGGTGCCGCAGGCACAGGCCTGTAGTATTAACTTATTACCAGATTCTTTCTTTTTTTTGACAGGCAGAATTAGATAGTGAGAGAGAGAGAGAGAGAGAGAGAGAGAGAAAGGTCTTCCTTTTTTCCGTTGGTTCACCCCCCAAATGACCGCTAAGGCCGGCGCTGTGCTGATCCGAAGCCAGGAGCCAGGTGCTTCCTCCTGGTCTCCTAATCCCGCAAAATTTTAAAAGGGAATTCTTCGTCCAGTTCAAACCTCCAGATTAGCAATGCTGTCTGACACTGTTTAGCCTACATAAAAAATGTAGGGCTAAAGAGAAGGATGTCACAAGTTGCTGAAACAAAGCTGTAGAACAGGGTGGAGAAAACAACACAGAATGAAAGCTGATTTCTAGGAAACAGAAGATACAGCTGGGTTTTCGCTTGACTTTGACAGAATCTGAAAATTATACCCTGTAATAACAAAGATAATGTATTCAGTTAAAGAACAGACTAAAATCACTCTCTGTATATAAGCAAAGGGTATTTAGGTCTAGTATCATGTAAACAGTCAAAACTAAAACCAAATGTTTTTAAATCATTAGAGCAGTTAGCTTTAGTCAGAATAATTTTAATTTCAGTAAACACCATTACAACTTAAAATGAATTGTCTATCAATTTCTTTTCTCAGTCCCATTACATCTACTGTGTTCATTTCATTAGCACAGTAGCAGTAGCATTATAGTGGCATCTTTTAAGCCTCCTAGCAATGTGAAAGAGTAAGAAGTTACCATTCATTGATGTCGTCAATACAAATCAGAAATTATACAGAACTCCTCACTGGCGGGCGCCGCGGCTCACTAGGCTAATCCTCCCGGTTCTAGTCGGGGCACCAGATTCTGTCCTGGTTGCTCCTCTTCCAGTCCAGCTCTCTGCTGTGGCCCAGGAAGGCAGTGGAGAATGGCACAAGTGCTTGGGCCCTGCACCCACATGGGAGACCAGGAGAAACACCTGGCTCCTGGCTTTGGATCAGCGCAATGCGCCGGCCGCAGCGGCCATTGGAGGGTGAACCAACAGAAAAAGGAAGACCTTTCTCTCTGTCTCTCTCTCTCTCACTGTCCACTCTGCCTGCCAAAACAAACAAACAAACAAAAAAACTCCTCACACAGGCAACCTTATTTTCCTCAAAATTTCCTCAAAATTCTTAAAACTAGTAATCCCAAACCTTTAATAAAATAAACAATCTCTACTTTTTAGAAAGTTTTTGTCATATTTCAAATAATAAACTTAAAAGCAAGATCAAACCAATGTAAGTGTGTTGGCAAGACGCTATATATACTGTGATATATTAAGGTCTCTCTGCTGGAACAATAATCTTTCCAGATTTAAAAAGACTTTAAAATTTTGAGTATTATTATTTTTGAACACTAATTATATGCCAGATATTAAAAGCTTTATATTTAACCACCCTAATTTTTAATGGAGGTATGATCTCAGCTTCAAGGATAAGAAAACCAAGGATCAGAAATTCAATGACTTAAAAATAAGAAAATGGTACAACAAAATTCTGTAATCTCAGTTTGCCTCCTTAATATCAAAAATTCTGTTCTGGGGTAACATACTCCACTATCTCATCGGATTCCCCGCCCCCTCCAAACATGCACCAATAATAAAATCAATGTGATTTCATGCATGAACAATGACTGTAAGACAGCCAAGGTCTTGGGCCTATTCCCTCTGTATAGATTTGTTCACTTATAATCTCTCTTGTACATGGCCTGTGATCTGATCAGCAATTTCTGGCTCAATTCCAGTTCCACCCACTGTTCACATTTGTCTGCCTTCCTGGTTCTCCTGGTTGCCAGTCCCACTATTTCTTTGTTTTCTATCAGTAAATACACACTCTCCTCAGTTTACAAACCTCTAGAAGGCAGAGATTTTTTTTGTGTGTGCTGATTTAGCTTTACAAATATGAAGATGTAAGAATCTAATATATATATATGTATGTATACATTAGAAATGCATATTAACTATATCCACACTCTGTAAACTATGTACTCTTCTTAAATAAAAACGCCTAAGCCAAACTAGAAATATTATTTGAAAAAGCTCAAGCTACAAGTCACATTTAGAATATTTTAATCTAGGAGATACTTATATTCTTATGATTTACTGAGACCCTACAATTGTACTGAAGTTTTAGTCTCTTCAAAAAAAAAAAAAAAAAAAAAATCGGGGTAGAGGGAGGAGAATAAGGGGCCATGGTTGGGGCAAACAGGGTTAAGCTACTGCCTGTGTTGCGATGCCAGCACCCCATATTGGGGAGTGGAGGATGACCCAAGTGCTTGGGTCCCTGCACCTTCATGGGAGACGTGGCAGAAGCTCCTGACTTCTGGCTTTGGCCTGGCCTTGCCCCAGCCTTTGCAGCCATCTGGGGGGTGAACCAGGTGATGGAAGATCTCTACTGCCTCCACCCTCCCATCCTGTAACTCTTTCAAATAAATAAATCAATTTTTTTAAAATAAAGAAGTTTTAGCTTTTAATAAAGAAGTTTTAACTTTAGAAATTCTATTTCTCCATCAATTTAATTCATGGTTTCTTAACCTTAGAATTATTAACACTTAGGGCCAGACCATTCTTTGTTGTTGGGTGGCTGTTCTGTATGTTATGGTAGCATTCCTGCCCTTTCTCCACCAAATACCAGTACCATCACATAACCTCTCAAATGTCCCCTTGGGGGGTCAAAATCTCTCTCGATGAGAATCATAACTTGATCTTAAACATTAAATTTAGACACCAACACTGTAATATTTACTAATAAAACAGTACAAGTCCTAATCCAATTCTCATATGGAATGGGAAAGAGTTCACTGGCATCCCCAGGGAATAACTGAATAATTCCAGAGCATTCTAAAGGAATGTGGCCATTTTCACAATCCCAGGAAGAAAAAGCTCTATTAACTAATTATCTGGCAATCTAAACTAGTGGGAACAAATTGGGCACAACTAAGGCACTGATACATGAAACACGAAGGAAAAGAATATTGCTACTTATCTGCTCACTTCTTTTTTCATAAATCATTTTATCAATAAAAGTAATTCCACCAAAAATTATTTACAGCACCAAGTTTTCAGTAGTAAAAGTAGGTAAAATGTGTCCTGCAACAAAAGCTTACTGCTTGTTAGGCATTTCTGATGATATGTAAAAATAAGGCAGCACCAGTCTCAATGTATCATAAATGTTGGAAGAATTTCAAAGCTTAGAAAAAAGGAAGCTAAGTTATGGTTTGTGCCAAGAACAACAAAAGAAACTCCACCCCACTCCACCCTGGGGATGTGTCATGAAATCAGATGAAACTCTTTTGGTCATATTCAATTTTCAAGCAAAGCTCAACTAAAAATGATTTGTTAACTGGAGATTTTCTTTGGGGAGAAAAAAAACTCAGTGTGTATGTTTTATATTATTTGTGTTAGAATTTGATTGTTTTTAACTCATAAGCCTTGAATCATTCATTTTTCTCTGTTTCTGTATGATCTGATCATACTTTCCCTTATACTGAGAATACTGGCTTCATTTTTCCCTAATTGAATGCATGATACCTAATCTATATTTTTTAAAACTATTCCGAACAGCTTGCTTACTAATATATTTAATCTTTTGGTGAAATATATTTTGTATCATTTAAACATATATTTATTAAGACCACAGTGTGTTTTTCCTACCAAAACATGAGCTCTTTATAGAAGATGCTAATTTTCCATAATGCTTGCTGTAATAGTTCACCAATCTTATTTCTGCTTTTATATACTGATAGGTAATAATGGTAAGCCATTCTTTTCCCTTGTGTTTCTTTTACTTATCTGAAATTAATCTATCCCACACTTCAGGAATTTGATAATCAATTTAATGTCATAATAACTTTTGTGTTTTCATAATATCTAGCCTTTAATTACTCTGAAATTTATCTTAGTGTCAGGTATTAAGTCAATGTCTATGTTAATACCCCTTCAATTGCTTAAAACTTTTTTCTAAACTCTGTTTCTTCGGCGAGAATGATTCCTTTTTATTCTCATGCATTGTTTGGCATATTCCTAAAACGTATGATGTCCTGTCTACTCCTGTTACAGTAGTAAGTAATTGCAATTATTGTAGCTTCTTTCTTCTCCCCTCTCTTATTTCCCGATTTTAAAAGTATGCTTTTGACTATTTTTTCTCCCAGATACAGTTTAGAGTAACATGTTCAATGTAAAAAGAATCCTGGTAAGATCTTTAATGGAAAGGATAATTTCAGAAAAATTTTACATACTCTCAGTCTTCCTATTTCAGGAACATGATAAGTCATATTAACTTTAACCTTTCAAAAATATTTCAAAAGGTTTTAAGCTTTATTTACATTTGTGTTTATCTATTTCTTAAGGTAACTAGCACTACTTTTTTCCTAATGGAAATATTTATGTACTCTAGTTTTAGTTTTCCCGTTAAACATCATTTAACTGTCCTTTCCCTTTATAGTTCTATAGGTTCTTTCTGGAAAGGAAAATCTTGATTCTGTTTTATTTGGTATAACAGTCTAAGAGTACAGAAATACAGGAAATTGTGCTTATTAACAACAGTAATTACCTGACTTAAATCAATTGAGCTCTAAATTGTATAATTTTGAAATCACATACAATCATTATCTAAAGAAACACATATATCCTGAGGAAAATAATATACCACACTATAATATTCTGTTAAGATTTATTTATTTATTTGAGAGATAGAGTTACAAAGAGAGAGAGAGGGAGAGATAGAGAGAGAGATCTTCCACCTGCTGGTTCACTCCTCAAATGGCTGCAATGGCCTGAGCTGGGCCAATCTGCAGCCAGGAGCCAAGAGCTTCTTCCGGGTCTCCTATGTGAGTGCAGGGGCCCAAACATATGGGCCATCTTCTACTGCTTTCCCATGCCACAGCAGAGAACTGGATCAGAAGTGGAGCAGCTAAGAATTGAACCGGTGTCCATATGGGATGTCTGCACTGCAGGCAGTGGCTTTACCCACTTTGCCAAAGTGCAGGCCCCAATACTATAATGTTCTAATACAGAAATCACAGGTTTTCACATGCATTGAATAAATCAAAGAATCATTGCATCATTCATTTCCAATTTTTGGCATTAAAAAGAACATTCACAGGGGCTGGCGTGGTGGCGAAGCAGATTAAGCCTCCACCTGCAGTGTCAGCATTCCATATGGGCACGGGTTCAAGACCTGGCTGCTCCACTTCCGATCCAGCTCCCTGCGAATACACCTGGGAAAGCAGCAGAGGACAGCCCAAGTGCTTGGGACCCTGCACCTACGTGGGTACAGGATGGAGCTCCTGGCTTCTGCCTGGCCCAGCCCTGGCTGGTGCAGCCATCTGGGGAGTGAACCAGCAGATGGAAGACAACCCCCCCCACTCTGACTTTCAAATAAATAAATAAATAAATCTTAAAAAAAAAAGAACATTCACAGAACTAAGAGAAAATTGTGAATAATTTACTCAAATGGGTCAAGGAGGGAATAAAAGTTGTCTTTTACACAGAACATACTTTGACTTATGTATATATTCCATAAAGCACAAAAGCAAAAGATAACATAAACTTAACTAGTAGTAGCATTCAATCACTTTGTAAATCACAAATTCTCATATAGTACAGTGGTTGAGGTTTTTGTGGTCCCAGTTTTGATACCGCTAAGATCAGATAAATAAATAATATTACTGATAAGCTAACATTTATTGTGTGATTATTAAGTACTAGGAAATAGGTTAAGCATTTTAGCAAAAAATACACATATATGTACAAATACAAAAGCATGATAAAGGAGTACTATTTTTAAGCTCATTTTTCAGATAAGAAGCCAAGTATATACCACTAATAAGTATAAAGAGAAACCCATTTGTCTGTGACCCCAACCCAAAACTCATGTTTTTAATTACAACATTATCCTAGTTCTTATGAATTCCTTCTTTTATTCAAAGAAATATTAGTTGAGTACCCACTGTGGCCACATCTGGCCTCACAGAGCAGTTATATTCAAGTAAAAGGAAAATTACAATTAGTATGATGAATGTTAAAATACAATGGGGTGGACAAGATGCTAGCACCTACAGAGACAGTAACTTGCTGGAGGTCTAAGCAGAAGATGTGGCACTCAAAGAGTCTTCAAACCCGAGGAACTGTAGGCATAAAGCCCAGCTAAGAGACAGACTGTGGCATATTTGAAGCTTAAGAAAGCAATCTGGACCAAAGATTTGCCTTTAAGAGTAATCAGCGTATTTTGTTAGTCTTGCAACAACACACAGGTAGTTACATATTTCTGTCACCTTCCCATTGCTAACAAATGTTTGCCTAACAAATGCTCACCTAGCTAATTGCAAAGGGAGTAAGAAGGACAGAAATCATAGAATTTCTAGTTCTAGATCACATTGCATTTAGAGCACTACGAGAAAGCAGAATCATAAAGCTTTATTCATTTGACCCTGAAAAAGGGAATCCCTGTGCGCACAGACTGGTTTTTTCTGCTCTCTCACTAGACTACCAAAGATATTAAAGGCAGTCTTGCTTTAGGCATGCTACATATGAAGATATTCTGTAGAAGAAAGGCACTGTACCAGAAGCTGAGGTTTACTTCCCCAGGTAAAATATTACAGATGGTGATGGCAAAAGCAAAAACTATTGTTTAAAATAAGTCTTTATACCTGTTGATTACCAATGAGCTAATAGCTCTCCTTTCTTGAATCATTTTATTATTCTGTGCCTGTTTCAGGTTATAATCTACATTTTATTACGGTAATAAGACATTCACTCATCTCCATTTTTAAAGAATACACCACTAAGGCAGAGAATTTGACTTTCATATTAGGAGCCTGTGATAGGACAAAAAAAGTACTATAAATATTCGTTCAACTAAGCAAAGATATACACATAATGGCACCTAGGTAAGGGATAATTAGCTCTCTGCAGACTGCCAAACAGGAAAGAAATCACTAGCATTTGTTTATTTAATCTAGAATTTTCAACTATCATGTTAACCTATGATCAGATATAGACTTTACTGAATTTCTTAATTACAAGATTATTTTAAAATAAATTATTACATCTTCAGTATGTGGAAAACAATGAAATGATAAGATCATACACCAAAATATACAACTTAACTGTTTGAAAAAAGATCATTTATTTGGCCTTCAAAAAGCCTATCAATTTCCATTGGACCAGAGGTTATAATCTCTGGCTGCTAATTAGAAGTATAAGAACAGGTCCTAAACAGACTCTCTACTCCCAGAGATCCTTTTACTATAATTGGCTTGGGAAGGATTTGCTTAAGTTTACAGATTATTCACTGGTACAGTACCAGCTGAAAACCACTGTTACAAATCAAGTCACATTAAATTGTACAAAACCTTGGAACCACATGCATGGAGTTTGTAAACATTTAACAATCATGATTCCTTACAATGTAGTCTACAGTAAAAAAGATTTTTGAAAATTATTCCACTTTTTCATAAATATTCCAACAACTCTATTTACAAAAATAAATGGTGGGCCAGACTTAGTCTATGGATGTAGAGATTGTTGACCCCCGTGCTAATGCAACTGCTGAAAGAAAATTTTAATGCGTTTAAGATAAACCAGCAGTGGAGATGAAATTATAGAACATGCTCATTTTAAAAGAAGGAGGAAAAGAACCCAAGAACAAAAGCGAGAAATAGCAAGCAAACAGCAAGACAATTCAGACATCCCTCAATGTATAATAAGGCTATATCCCAATAAACCCACCATAAATTGAAAATACGGTCATTTGAAAATGCATTTAGCAGACCTAACCTACCAAATATCTTAGTACAGCAACACAGTACACTATAGCGTGTCAGTTGTTTACCCTGGTGACTACATGGCTGACTGGAAACTGTGGCTCACTTACTGCCCAGCATGAGAAGGTTTCATACCACATATCACTTGCCCAATAAAAGATAAAAATTAAAAATTTAGAGTGTTTACTGAGTATGCATTGCTTTCACACTGTTAGAAAGTTGAAAAAAAATCTAAGTCAAGCGATTCATTAGAGGAGACTGTCTATTTAAATGCATCTATAATGAGAACAGCATTTGAAAGAAAGAACTTAGAAAAACATGATCTAATTATACTAGATACAGTCTACAATATTCCCACTTTACATATGAAAACCCAAAGTGATTATACGTAAAACATGTGATAACACAATGCAACATTAACTGGAGGAGAGGATGAGAGGGATGTGATCACACCAACAGAGGTGACTATCTCCACTTCTGTTAACAAGAGGAGATCTACTATGTCCAACTTGGGTGTTACCGTGGACACTCACCCCACCCTGGAGCACTGACCAGAGCTCCCTGGCACACCCAGCACATATCTCTGGGCAGACATTTTACTAAGCCACAGAGGCATAGCTTAAAGATAAAAGCCATCAGAGGAAAAAGAAAAAAAAAAAAAAGAAGTATCTGTAAAATGCCTAAATATAAATACAGAAATTGAAGACAAGAATAAGAAAGACAACATGACCTCCCCCTACCCCACCAAGAAGGCAACATTTCAATAGAGCGAGGATGAAGAGACTGATGAAATGCCAGGAATGTAATTCAAAAGATTAATCACAGAATTACTCAAAACAATCAGAAGGAAATCCAGGAATTAAAGAAATCCATACATGACATGATTGAAAATTCTTCCCATTAAATTGAGATTTTAAAGAGAAACTAAAATGAAATGTTAGAAATGAAGAGTTCAATAGATCAAATAAAAAATGCAGTGGAAAGCCTTAACAGACTTGATGAGGCAGAAGAAAGAATATCTGAACTAGAAGACAAATCTTTCAAAATCTTTGTCAGACCAAAACAAAAAAAAGAAATTAGAAAATTTAAAAATAGTGTTGGAGTTTTGGAGTTTTATGAGATACTAGAAAATGATCTATCATATGGGTCTTATGAGTTCCAGAAGATGTGGAAAGAGAGTGGACTAGAAGGCCTATTTAAAAAATACTTACAGGCACTGTGGCACAGGTAAAAGCCCTGGCCTGAAGCACCGGCATCCCATATGGGCACTGGGTCTAGTCCCTGCTGCTCCTTTTCTGATCCAGCCCCCTGCTCTGGCCTGGGAAAGCAGTAGAAGAAAGGCCCAAGTCCTTGGGCACCTGCATCCGCATGGAAGACCTGGAAGAAGCTCCTGGTTCCTGGCTTCGGATCGGGGCAGCTCCAGCCATTGCGATCAATTGGAGAGTGAACCAGTGGATGGAAGACCTCTCTCTCTGTCTCTACCTCTCTCTGTAACTCTTTCAATTAAAAATATCTTAAAAAAAAAATAATAATTACAGAAAACTGCCCCAATTCGGAGAAAGAAAGGGACGTCCAAGTACAGGAAGCATAAGGAACTCTGAATAGATATGACCAGAAAAGATCTCTACCATGACACATTGTAGTCAAACTTTGAACAGTAAACATAAAGACTCTAAAATGTTCACAAGAGAAAGGCCAGATAACTTTCAGAGGATCTCCATAAGACTCACAGCTGATTTCTCATTAGAAATTGTACTAAGCTAGGAGAAAAATGGAGACATAGTTCAAATCTTAAGAAAAAAAACGTAGGGGCCAACGCTGTGGTGCAGCGGGTTAAAGCCCTGGCCTGAGGCGCCGGCATCCCATATGGACGCTGGTTCTAGTTCCGGCTGCTCCTCTTCCGATCCAGCTTTCCGCTATGGCTTGGGATAGCATTAGAAGATGGCCCAAGTCCTTGGGCCCCTGCACCCATGTGGGAGACCTGGAAGAAGCTCCTGGCTCTGGCTGGCTTTGGATTGGCACAGCTCCAGCCGTTGCGGCCATCTGGGGAGTGAACTAGCGGATGGAAGACCTCTCTCTCTATCTCTACCTCTCTATGTAACACTGTCTTTCAAATAAATAAAAATAAATCTTTAAAAAATTTTTTATAAAAAAAGAAAAAAAAATATCAACCCAGAACATTGTACCCTGCAAAGCTCTCATTTGTGAGTGAAGGTGAAATAACTTCCATAACAAACAGAAATTGAAAGAAATGTCAATACCCATCCAGCCCTGCAAAAGATGCCTAAGGATGTGCTACACACAGAAACACAGAAAAAGAAAGTCATCATTATGAAAGAATGTGAAAGCAGAAACTCTCCCAGTAAAAGCTCAAAGGAAACCTAAAGTAAACAATAGGAATATTTATGGCAAAATGGCAGGGCCAAGCTGTTACTTAACAGTAACCTTGAATGTAAATTGCTTCAACTCTCTAGTTAAAAGATACAGGCTGGCTGAATGGAGTAAAAGCCAAAATCCATCTATTTGTTGCCAACAAGAAACACATCTCACCAACAAAGATACACACAGACTAAAAGTGAAAGGATGGAAAAAAAGATATTCCATGCTAATGGAAAGAAAAAAAGGCAGCTGTAGCCATCCTAATATCAGACAAAATAGACTTTAACACAAAAACTGTTCAAAGAGATGAAGAAGGGCACTATGTATTAAGGGATCAATTCAACAGGAAGATATGACTATAATAAATGTATATGTACCTAATTACAGGGTAGCTGGCTATTTAAAATAAATTTAATGGATCTAAATGGAGACAAAGACTTCAATATAATAGTAACGGGGGACTTCAACACCCTATTTTCATCAATGGTCAGATCACCTAGACAGAAAATCAACAAATAAACAGAGCTAATTGATGCTATGGACCAAATGGACCTGATATCTACAGAACTTTTCACCCTACAGTTGCAAAATATACATTCTTCTCATCTGTGCATGGAACCTTCTCTAGGATAGACTCTATTGCTAGGCCATACAGCAAGTCTCATCAAATTCAAAAAAATACCATGCATCTTCTCTGACCATAATGGAATGAAGCTGGAAATCAACAATTCAAGTATCTCTAGATCATATGCAAACACACAGAGACTGAACATCGTGCTCCTGAATGAACAGTGGATCATAAAAGAAATTAAAACAGAAATCCAACCATTTCTGGAAATGAACAAAGATGACAACAGATGTTAAAACTTATGGACTATAGCAAAAACAGTGTTAAGAGCTAAATTTATAGCAATCAGTGCCTACATGAAAGAATTGGAAAGGTACCAAATAATGAGCTATCAATGCATCCCAAGGACCCAGAAAAACAACAAACCAAACCCCAAATTAGTAGGAAAAAAGACATAATTAAAATTAGAGAATAAACAAAATTGAAACAACAACAAAAAAGCAATACTAAACATCAGTGAAATGAAGAACTGGTTTTATGAGAAAATAAACAAAATTGATACACTATTGGCACAAAAAATAAAAAAAGGGAGAGACTCAAATCAATAAAATCAGAGGCAAAAAAGGAAATCCAACATATAACACAGAAATAAAAAGAATCATCAGGAATTAATACAAAGAGCCCTATGCCAACAAACAGGAAAAAAAAAAATGGATAGAATCCTGGATACATACAATTTACCAAAATTGAGTCATGATGACACAGAAAACCTAAACAGACCAATAATTAAGTCACAGACTGAATTAATAATAAATACCCTCCCAACAAAGAAAACCCAGGACAGGATGGCTTCAATGTTGAATTCTACCAGATATTTAAATAAGAACTAATTCCAATTCTTCTCAAGCTATTCAAAACAATTGAAAGGGAAGAAATCCTCCCAAACTCCTTCTATGAAGCCTATATTGCCTTAATTCCTAAACCTGAAAAAGATGCAACAGAGAAAGAGAACTACAGACCAATATCCCTGATGAACATAGATGCAAAAATCCTCAACAAATTACTCAAATCCAACAATGTATCAGAAAGATCATTCACACAGACCAAGCAGGATGGGATCAGAAGTATCACTATATTCCTGGATCTGTATATATGGAATACATGAAACTTGTACAACTTAAATTACCTTTTAGGTAGGGTAATTTAAGTTGTACAAGTTTCAGGTACAACTTGTACAACTTAAATTACCTTTTAAAAATTAAAAAATAAAAAAATATTTTCCAATATAAAACAAAAAAAAAGACACCTAATTGAATTAATAAATGGCTTCAGCAGATCACAGGACACAAAATGAGTTTTAAAAAGTATATATACTAGGCCGGAGCCTCAGCTCACTAGGCTAATCCTCCGCCTTGCGGCGCCGGCACACTGGGTTCTAGTCTTGGTCAGGGTGCCGGACTCTGTCCCAGTTGCCCCTCTTCCAGGCCAGCTCTCTGCTGTGGCCTGGGTGGCCATTGGAGGGTGAACCAACGGCAAAGGAAGACCTTTCTGTCTCTCTCTCTCACTGTCCACTCTGCCTGTCAAAAAAAAAAAAAAAATTAAAAAAAAAAAAGTATATATACTAGATGGGGCCAGCATTGTGGCATAGCAGGTAAAGCCGCCACCTACAGTGTTGGCCCCCCATATGGGCGCCAGTTTGAGTCCTGGCTGCTCCACTTACAATCCAGCTCTCTGCTATTGCCTGGGAAAGCAGTAGAAGATGGCTCAAGTCCTTGGGTCCCAGCACCTGCATGGGAGACCTGGAAGAAGCTCCTAGCTTCTGGCTTCGGGCCGGTGCAGCTCCAGCCATTGCAGTCATCTGGAGTGTGAACTCAGTGGATGGAAGTCCTCTCTCCCTCCCTCCCTTTCTCTCTGCCTCTGCTTCTCTGTAACTCTGCCTTTCAAATAAATAAATCTTTTTTTTTTTAAAGTATATGTACTAAAAAGGTAGAATTAGAAATTGAAATTTATTTTTTTAAGGATTTATTTATTTGAAAGGTCGAGTCACAGAGAAGGAGAGACAGAAAGAGATCTTACACCTGCTGGTTCACTCCCCAAATGGCTACAACAGGTGGGACTAGGCTGGGCTGAAGCTATGAGCCAGTAACTTCTTCCAGGTCTTCCACATGGGTGCACAGGCCCAAGTACTTGGGTCATCTTCCTCTGCTTTCCCAGGCATTAGCAGGGAGCTGTCTCAGAAGTGGATGAATCAAGACTCAAACCAGCATCCCAGGTGGTAGCTTAACTTGCTATGTCACAATGCTGGTCCCAGAAATTGAAATTTAAATAATTTATAATACCATCAAAAACATGAAATACTGAATTATATGAAGTACAAAGTTCCAGGAGCCTTTTCTTTTTTGTAAAATTGGTAAACTGATTCTAAGAATTACATGGCTAAAATTATTTTGATAAAAAGGACAAAGATGAAGACTTAGGCACCTGAATTCATGTCTTTTTAAAATTAATTCAGGATAATGTGGGATTGGCATAAGGATATATAGCTTAATGAAGCAGAACAGTGTTCAGAAACAGACCAAAGTCTATATGTCAATTCACTGACAACAAAAGTACTAAAGTAATCCAATGAGGGAAAAACAGCATTTTGAACAAATTGTCCTAAAAACACTTTTGAGTTTCACACATAAAGAAATGGACCTTGACCCTTACTTCACAACATATACAAAAAATAATCTGAAACCGATTATAGTGAATTGAACTGTGTCCTCCCCATCCTTTCTCTTACCTCCCCACCCTCTCTGTAACCACCCCACCACCAAAGATACTGTGAATAGGTGCTGCAAGGAACATGGGGGTGTCAACAGCTCAGCTCTCAGCACACTGACCTCAAATCTTTCAAGTAAAGACCCAATAAATTAAGATCAGGTCATTACAGTGGGCACAGTATGACTGTGCCCTTATAAATAGGGAAAATTTACATATAAAGACAGACATACATAAAGGGAGGACAATGTGAAAACAGGGAGAACATGGTCAAAAAGTCAAGGAATGCCTGAGGCTACCAGTAGCTAGGAAAGACACTTAGAACAGATTCTCTCTCACAAGAACATCCCTGCCAAAACCTTGATCTTAGATGTCTAGTCTCTAGAACTGCAAGAAGACAAACTCCTATTGTTTAAGTCATATGATTTATTGTGGCAGTTCACAGATATAAAAGGTAAGAGCCGAAATTATGAAACTTCCAAAACAAAACATGGAGTGAAATCTTTGTTATCTTCATTTAGGAAAAGATTTTAGATATGACACAAAAGTACCATCCATAAAAAAAATTACATTGGATTATATCAAAATCACAAAGTGTCATTCCAAAAGACACTTAGGAAAATGAAATCATATACTAGAAGAAAATAATATATGATAAGAACTTATATGCACAACAAAGGGAACAATTAACTTAGTTAAGAGAGAGCCTAAGGAGAGCAGCTCTGCAGTGTAACAAGTAAAGCTGCCACCTGCAGTGCCGGCATCCCATAAAGGTGCCAGTTCGAGTCCCGGCTGCTCCTCTTCCAATCCAGCTCTCTGCTGTGGCCTGGGAAAGCAGAAGAAGATGGCCCAAGTCCTTGGGCCCCTGTACCCCCGTGGGAGACCTAGAAGAAGCTCCTGGCTCCTGGCTTTAGATCAGCCTACTTCCAGCCAAGGTGGCCATTTGGGGAATGAACCAGTGGATAGAAGACTCTCTGCCTTTCAAATAAATAATTAAATCTTTGGGCAAAAAAAAAAAAAAAAAGGCAAGGTAGAAGAAGTTCCTAGCTCCTGGCTTCAGATTTGGCCCAGTTCCAGCCGTTGCAGCCATCTGGGGAGTGATCCAGCAGATGGAAGACTCTCTGTCCTTACCTCTCTGTAACTCTGCCTTTCAAATAAATAAATAAATCTTTAAAAAGAAAATGGGCAAGAACCTGAACAAACATTTCTCAAAAGATGATATACAAATGTCAAACAGATGAAATGACAAAAGTTGCTCAACATCACTTATCATTAAGGAGATCCAAATTAAAACACTTGTTAGAATGGTTATTATTGCTTCTTAGTCTTTTGGCTAAGATCAAGTGTAGAATGGTTATTATCAACAAGATTAAAGGTAAGTGTCAGCAAGGATATGAATAAAAGGAACCCCTTGTTAACAGTTTTGGTGGGAATGTAAACTAGTATAGCCATTAAAGGAGTATGGAGGATGCAGCAATTTCTCTACTGGTTATTTATATGAAAGATCTGAAACCAGTACGTTAAAGAGGTATTTATATTCCCATGTTCACTGTAGCTGCTACTAACAACAGCCAGGTTATGGAATAAACTCGAACCGGTGCCCTTATGGGATGCTGGTGCTGTAAGCAGCAGCTGTACTGGCTACACCAAAGCGCCAGCCCTCTTTACTTTTTTTTTTGGATTTTCCATTTTGGTCAAAGTAACCACACATCCAGTCACTCTGACTGGTTATCTTTAACCTTTTGCTCTTCTCTTATACTCAACAGGATATCAAGTTTTACCAACTGTACTTTTCTAATCCACTTTGAATATGTCAGCACTTTTTTTTTTTGGGGGGGGGGGGAGACAGGCAGAGTTAGAGAGAGAGAGAGAGAAAGGTCTTCCTTTTCTGTTGGTTCACCCCCCAAATGGCCGCAAGGGCTGGAGCTATGCTGATCTGAAGCCCCAGGAGCCAGGTGCCTCTTCCTGGTCTCCCGTGCGGGTGCAGGGGCCCAAGCACTTGGGCCATCCTCCACTGCCTTCCTGGGCCACAGCAGAGAGCTGGACTGGAAGAGGAGCAACCAGGACAGAATCCGGCGCCCCAACCAGGGGAGGGCGCCACAGGTGGAGGGGTGCTGGCGCCACAGGCGGAGGACCAAGTGAGCCGCGGTGCCAGCCTGTCATCACTTCTCAACTTCCTCAGTTCAGGTCTTCACTACAATGGCTTCATAGCTAACCTCCCTACTTTATCTCATGTTCTGCTGCCATATTTAATAATTAAACTTTACAAAACAGATCTGATCATCTCACTATGCTACACAAAGCCCTTAGTTAAATCTCTACTCTTGGGAAAATCAAGTGTGAAACTTCTCTGGCGTAGGGAAGTAGGTATGGTACAGTTTTTGAGTTAAGACAGACCTGTGGGGGCTGGCACTGTGGCACAGCAGGTAAAGCCGCTGCCTGTAGTGCTGGCAACCCATACGGGTGCCAGTCCGAGTCCCCACTGCTCCACTTCCAATTCAGCTCTCTGTTATGGCCTGGGAAAGCAGTAGAAGATGGCCCAAGTCCTTGGACCCCTGTACCCCTGTGGGAGACCCAGAAGAACCAGATCAGTGCAGCTCCTATGGCTGCCGCCACCGCAGAATGAACCAGTAGATGGAAGACCTCTCTCTCTGTCTCTGCCTCTGCCTCTCTGTCACTCTGCCTTTCAAATAAAATAGATAAATCTTTAAAAAAAAAAAAAATTTGTGTTTGAAACCTGACATTCAGCAAATCATTTAAATATCTCTGAAGTCAGTTTCCTCTTTTATTGAAAGTAGGTTCCATCACCTACACCCTTTCAGCTCAGTGTGTTCTATGACAACGGAGCATCCACATCACCTAGAAGTGCCTAAGAAATGCATACTCACTCCAAACCTCCTGATTAAAAAGCTACCTTTTAGTAAAAGTCCCACTTGATTCACATGCATGTTAAAGTTTGAGAAGTTCCACAGACCGGTGTGAGGATTAAGTTATCCTTTCACCCTCTTCCATATCTTTGCTCATCCTGATTTTTCTGCCTAAAATGTACTTCTCATATCCCATTTATTTAAATCTTGCCCATTTATTTTAACCAGGTAAATGTTTCTTTCTTTCTTTCTTTTTTTATTTGACAGGTAGAGCTAGACAGTGAAGAGAGAAAGGTCTTCCTTTCATTGGTTCACTCCCCAAATGGCTATGGCCGGCATGCTGCGCCGATCCGAAGCCAGGTGCTTTCTCCTGGTCTCCCATGAGGGTGCAGGGCCCAAGCACTTGGGCCATCTTCCACTACCTTCCCGGGCCACAGTAGAGAGCTGGACTGGAAGAGGGGCAGCCGGGACTAGAACCTGGTACCCATACGGGATGTGGGCACCGCAGGCAGAGGATTAACCAAGTGAGCCACAGCACCAGCCCCTACTTTCTGTTTCAAGCCTTCCACATTCTTTTTTTTTTTTTTTTTTTTTTTGACAGGCAGAGTGGACAGTGAGAGAGAGAGACAGAGAGAGAGAAAGGTCTTCCTTTTGCCGCTGGTTCACCCTCCAATGGCCGCCGCTGCAGCCGGCGCACCGCGCTGATCCTGGCAGGAGCCAGGAGCCAGGTGCTTTTCCTGGTCTCCCATGGGGTGCAGGGCCCAAGCACCTGGGCCATCCTCCACTGCACTCCCTGGCCATAGCAGAGAGCTGGCCTGGAAGAGGGGCAACCGGGACAGAATCCGGCGCCCCAACCGGGACTAGAACCCGGTGTGCCGGCGCCGCAAGGTGGAGGATTAGCCTATTGAGCCACGGCGCCGGCTTACCTTCCACATTCTTCATCAACCTGAGAAGAGAACTTTTTATATTAACCTCACTTGCAACTCATCATGTTTCATATTGGTGACAAACTTGTTTCTCTTAGTAGAATACAAGCTTTTAAAGCTTGCACTATGTCTACTCCCTAATATCTATCTCCTAAAATTTACCCAGTGCCATGCCCTATCCTTAGAAGGTTTTAGATAAATACATGAATTGACTAACAATAGAAATAAAAAGGGCAAGTGTGTCCATGGAGTCAGTTCATTTAAAAAATCATAAAAAGAAGTGTTAGGCCAGCACCGCGGCTCAGTAGGCTAATCCTCCGCCTGGCGGCACCGGCACACTGGGTTCTAGTCCCGGTCGGGGCGCCGGATTCTGTCCCTGTCCCTGTGGCCAGGGAGTGCAGTGGAGGATGGCCCAAGCTTGGGCCCTGCACCCGCATGGGAGACCAGGATAAGTACCTGGCTCCTGCCATCGGATCAGTGTGCCGCAGAGCACCAGCCGCAGTGGCCATTGGAGGTTGAACCAACGGCAAAGGAAGACCTTTCTCTCTGTCTCTCTCTCTCACTGTCCATTCTGCCTGTCAAAAAAAAAAAAAAAAAAAAAAAAAAAGTGTTAAATACCAGTAAAGCATTTAGAGTTTTAAAAGTCACTTCTTATGAAGAATAAATGGAATCATTTAACTAGTTATAGCATGGTTCAAAGCACGCATGGGCAGTTGGCTTAAAGATAGCTGCTAGGGATATATATATATATATATATATTTTTTTTTTCATCCAGTTTATGCCTTCTAACTCCCTCTGCAAAGAAACTAGAATTTCTCTTTCCCCCAAAGCAGACACAGAAACTCTAAGCTTGCTCCATTTTTCTGTCCTGGAGCTGACCATAAAGGAATTTTTTGACCTACCTTGTCTGACAGGTCATAACACCCCCCATTTCAAAAGAGGTCCTGTCCTGTATCCTAGAGCAAAAAATACTACGCAGAGGGGCCAAGAAGAACCTGAATACACAGGCCTTGCTGGGTTTCCCCACTCGGGTTATTAGCATTAGATCAAATTTTTGTTGTCCAACCAACATGGCTGTCCATGCCTCAATCATGCCTATGCAATAAAGTCTCCATAAAAACCCAAAGAGGACAGGGTTCAGAGAGCTGCTGGATAGCTGAATTGAATACATGGTATTTTCTGAAAGGTTACACTTGAAGAGGGCAATGAAGCTCTGCACCCTTCCTCCCCACCCCAACAATTCATCTTCTCCATCTCTTCATCTGTATCCTAGGTATAATTTTGTATCCTTTGTATAATAAACCAATAAATGTAAGCAAATATCTCCCTAAGTCTTTTTTTTTTTTTTTTTTTTTTAACATGCAGAGTGGACAGTGAGAGAGAGAGACAGAGAGAAAGGTCTTCCTTTGCCGTTGGTTCACCCTCCAATGGCTGTCGCGGCCGGCGCACCACACTGATCCGATGGTAGGAGCCAGGTGCTTCTCCTGGTCTCCCATGGGGTGCAGGGCCCAAGCACTTGGGCCATCCTCCATTGCAGTCCCTGGCCACAGCAGAGAGCTGGCCTGAAAGAGGGGCAACCGGGACAGAATCCGGCGCCCCGACCGGGACTAGAACCCAGTGTGCCGGTGCCACTAGGCGGAGCATTAGCCTACTGAGCCGCGGCGCCGGCCCTAAGTCTTTTGAGTTGCAGCAAATTAATCAAAATGGAGGGGATGTGGGAATCCCAGTTTATAGCTGGTAGGTCAAAAGCATAGTCATGACAACCTGGGGTGTGCAAATGGCATCTGGAATGAGGAGGGAACAGTGTACGGAAGTTAGCTCTTAATCTGTGGAATGTACTACTGCCTCCAGGTAGACAGTGTCCAGACAGAATTGAAAAAGGATACTGAACTGATCTCTGTTGCCTAATTGCTTGCTTTATCTGGTTTCAGAAGCAGCCTGCATTATAAGTTTATGTTTGCATTTGTTTTTCCTTCTATATCCACAGAACTGTATTCTGTAGTTACTGACTGTACTGTATCCTTACCTGGAAGGCAATTTACAAATAAGCAATGCTTGGTATTAAAGACAGTGTAGTTAATTAGAGCATAATAGTTTAAGACATGAGCTCTGAAGTTGGACTACTAATTTTATTTCAACTTCTTACTAAATGTTAAAGACTTTGGAAAGTTACTTAATCTCTATGTGTTTCAGTTACCTTATCTATAAATGGAAATGTTAACTGTACTCCCTTCAAACACAGTGATGTCATGAAGAATGAATTAAATATGTGTGAAGGTTGGAACAGAATTAAGTACATAACATCTTCAATACATGACAGCTATTATTATTAATGTAAGTAACCTATCTCCATTAAGAAAAAATGAGGGGGTCGTACTGTGGCTTAGCAGGTAAAGCTGCCACTTGCAACCCTGGCATCCCATATGTGCACCAGTTTGTTTCCCAGCTGCTCCACTTCTGATCCAGATCCCTGCTAACGTGCCTGGGAAAAGCAGCACAAAGCACAAGATGGCTCACATGTTTGGGCCGCTGCATCCACATGAAAGTCCAGGATGAAGCTCCTGGCCTCTAGCTTGAGCCTGGCCCAGCCCTGGACACTGTGGCCATGTGAGGAATAAACCAGCAGATGGAAGATCTCTCTCTCTGTCATTCCCTCTCTTTCTGTAACCCTTGAGGAAATAAATAAATCTTAAAAAATAAATAAATAAAATTCAAGCATTATGTTGAGAGAAGAAATCAACTTACTTTGAAAGAAAATAACCTCCCCTCCATATGACATTAAAATTACGATTTTTTAAAATAGCACTTTTCTTGAGAGGCTCAAAGTAATTTCCAAATATGTAGGTAATTATTTCAGATTTCAGGAAGTTAACCTGGAGCTGTACATGTATAAGCAATGAACACAGTAAACATTCTGCCCAAGAGAAGAGGTAAAAAGAAAAAAGATGGTACAGTTTTTTTCACCTCCCAAGAATTGTTAGGGATTGATGAAGGCTTTCTGTAAAATTCCAGAATCTATGCTGGTTCCCTTAAGACGTATTTTCTAAAGCTGGCGCTGCGACTCAATAGGCTAATCCTCCGCCTTGCGGTGCTGGCACACCAGGTTCTAGTCCTGGTCAGGGCGCCGGATTCTGTCCCGGTTGCCCCTCTTCCAGGCCAGCTCTCTGCTGTGGCCAGGGAAGGCAGTGGAGGATGGCCCAAGTGCTTGGGCCCTGCACTCCATGGGAGACCAGGATAAGTAACTGGCTCCTGCCATTGGATCAGCGCGGTGCGCCGGCCGCAGCACGTCGGCCGCGGCGGCCATTGGAGGGTGCACCAATGGCAAAGGAAGACCTTTCTCTCTCTCTCTCTCTCTGTCCACTCTGTCAAAAACAAACAAACAAACAAACAAACAAACAAGACGTATTTCTAGTTAGGACTTGGAGAGGTCATCCATTTCTTGAGACTCCTTTCTCATTCATACATCTCTAGCAGTCAATATTTGGTCAAATTTAGACTAAATGATTCAGAATTTCATAGCTACAGTTATATGCTTGAAATTATCTCAACTCCATAATCTGGAAACTGCTTTAGAGAGGTAAATTCATTTGCTCAAAATCATACAGTAAATAAGTAACTGAGTTGACGTGGTACCCAGCTCAATTTTCTTTTCACTCTACTTAAACTAAGTTAGGATTCTAGCACGTGTCAAAAATAATGTGTAATATGTTTATATAATATGCATGTATGTTTTTGCCAAATACATATATTAATATTGATTCACATTCAGTTTACTATTTTATGCTGAATATATCCATAATCAGCAAATATTTGATGTGTATAAAGTTTAACTTAAGTTATTATTTTGTGAGCTATTTCCTATTTATTTCCTTGATCTCACCCTGTCTTATGGATTATAATTTTTCTTTTCTATTATACTTAATCCACTTCCCTAGGAGTTTACCCCGTTACTCAATTCTCACATTTATATTAGTAAAGTAAAACTACTTCTCAAATAATCCTCTGAATACATATAAAAAGTAAATGAGTTCATCTCAGCAAGTAAATAATAAGCAAATCAAGTTAACTGGCTTGATTAAGCCACAAACTACACAATGTATACATAGTTTAAGACAATATGAAATATTTGATAAATATAAACAACTTTTTGTCACTGAAAATTTTGTTTTAATAAAAGAGTAAAAGAAGCTGGGGCATTGTGGCGTAGTGGGTAGAGCTGCTGCCTGCAACATCAGCATCCCATATGGGTACCAGTCCAAGTACCAGCTGCTCCACTTCCAATCTGGCTCCCTACCATGGCCTGGGAAAAGCAGCGGAAGATGGCCCAATGGCTTGCCCCTTTGTACCTACTTGGGAGGCCAGAAAGAAGTTCCTGACTCCTGGCTTTGGTCTGGCCCTGCCTTGACTGTTGTGGCCTTCTGGGGAGTGAACCAGTGGACGGAAGATCTCTCTCTTTCTCCCTCTTTCTCTTTGTATCTCCTTTGTCTCTCTCTCTCTCTTATTTTTATTTTATTTTATTTTATTTTTTTTGACAGGCAAAGTTAGACAGTGAGAGAGAAAGAAAGAGACAGACAGAAAGGTCTTCCTTCCGTTGGTTCACCCACAAGATGGCCGCTGGGGCCGGCACTGCGCCAACCCGAAGCCAGGAGCCAGGTGCTTCCACCTGGTTTCTCATGTGGGTGCAGGGCCCAAGCACTTGGGCCATCCTCCACTGCCTTCCTGGGCCACAGCAGAGAGCTGGACTGGAAGAGGAGCAACCGGGACAGAACTGGAACCCCAACCGGGACTAGAACCCGGAGTGCCGGCACCGCAGGCGGAGGATTAGCCTAGTAAGCTGCGGCGCCGGCCTGTTATCTCTGCCTTTCAAATAAATAAAGTAAACCTTAAAAAAACAAAAACAGTATTAATTGAAATTTCCAAAGACTGAAAATTGAGTAGCAGATTTGCAGAAACATTTGGTTATAAATTCCTGTAGTATCATATAAAAAGGGAACACTAAAGTTACAAACCGTATTTAAGTTTAAATATTATCTTTATATAAAAGCTTACAACATCATTGCAAAAGATTTTGTGAAAAACCTTTCTGTAATGTACAATGAAAGAAACTAGAAGGAAAGATACATGGCTCTACAGATCTACAAAACTGACCTTATTCTTATTTCAGGCCCTATTTACATAAATAAATCACTGTTAAACAACACAGGAGATATGTCATTTTCACGTACTAACATTTGTGGATTGCTAAGTACTATCAGAATACAATGACAGGGCTGGTGCTGTGGCATAGCGGGTAAAGCCTCTGCCTTCAGTGCTGACATCCCGTAAGGGCATTGGTTAGGTTCTAGCAGCTCCACTTCCGATCCAGCTCATAGCTACAGTCTGGGAAAGCACTGAAAGATGGCCCAACTGCTTGAGCTCCTGCACCAACGTGGGAGACAGGGAGGATGCTCCTGGCTCCAGGCTCCAGGCTTCGAATTGGCACAGCTCTGGCCATTGCGGCCATTTGGGGAATGAAACCAACAGATGGAAAACCTCTCTGTCTCTCCCTCTGCCTGGAACTCTGCCTCTCAAATAAATAAATAAATCTTAAAAAAAAAAAGATAATGACAAACCATTAAAAACATAATTAAAACAAAAAAAGATGAAGAGTCTGAATCCACATGTTAATATCACAGAAATGATTTTTACAAACAGAAAGCTTACACATTTGTCTGAAACAAATTTGAAACACATGCTTACTCTATTAAAAATAAAATGTAACCAATTCATATAACCTATAAAAATGGCCTTATAATAAACAGAAAACATACGAGTTCATCCAGTGAGCCAAGATCAAAGACATTTAAACATTTAACTAAAGTTAAAAAAAACTGGCAGTAGTACAGGGTGGCAGGTGGTGGATGGGAAATAAAACAAAACTAACCTGAATTCTCAAAATTTTGTCACATATTCAAAACTGATTTTACCTATTCTTTACGAAACAGAGTGTGGTCCTGTAACAACAGTTTACACAGATTCTTAACACCCTCTCTGAAAAATATGTAGGATTTACAGAGAAGGAAAGGGTATAAGATAAAGGGCAGAACCCCTAGAAAGAATGAAGTACAGACCTAGGACTTGGCTGCTGCTGTGTCCCATATCTTTTCGTTACCAGCTCAATGACTGGTGTTCTCCACCTCCTGACTTAAATGAAATTTATGTGCCCTTGACTTTGTACAGATTTTCCTATGCTTAAGAGACAAATGAAATAGCAGATTTTAAGGATGGGGTACGTGACATTTAAATCCTCTTAAATTCTGATATTTAGGTTCCTTGTCTGTAGACTTTCAAAAACGCGCTCAGAATCGAAGGATTCCTGCGTTTACTCATTAGTAGTGCATGTATCATTCACAGAGAGGCATTAGACACAGTATTAATTAGAAAAACGACTGACATAAATAGCATGCACAGTACCTTTTGATAAACGATGGAGCATACAAGATCCTTGACAGCAGATAAAGACAGCTCCTGGGCTTCAATGGTAACATTCTCTCGTGTAAGGCCAATCTGCAATAGAAACGAAACTGTGTGCACTGAGCCTCTGGAGTTGGTGAGCGATGGTGCACTGAAGCTTCCATTGGAGAGTCGGGCAGACAGTCCCGTCTTAGGGCTTGAACATGGAGAAGGAGCTGGAAGCACAGCAGGAATAGGTGCAGGTAATACAGACTTCTGCGCTGATGGAGGGGAATTATTTGCAGACATCTGCCTTTCTTTAATCGTTTAAAATACTTGTCAATTCTTTTTAACTGGTTATGAAGAGGTTATTAAAATAACAGCAGTAAAAAAAATGACTGCACTTTTGAATTTAGTTGAAAGATTCTTTACTTCCTCTTTTAAACCACTCATGCCTATGATTACAAGTTCTATCTTTGTGAGTTTGATGCACAAAAGGTCCTACTTCTCTTCATAGCAGTCCCATCAAAAAAGAGTCTTGCCTTTAGGACCACAACCAAGGATTTGTAAAGGATTTTACATCACTAAGTTATCTTCATGAGAACAGAGTTGACGTTGCTTATTTACTAAACATCTTTACCTATTTCAAGTCCATTCTTATTGCTCTCTTTTCATTTCACAAAGTACAATACAAAAAAAAAGTTGATTTTCTGTCAAGATGAAATCCTCCTGGCTTCAAACAGTATGGTTTGGAATCATCTATTGAGTACTTATCCTTGAGTTCACTGACTTGATGGGATACTTTAATATTCACACCTTAAATCACCTTCTCACACATCATTTTCATCTTGTGGAGTGAGCTTTCCTTTGAAGTACAAAGCTTCCAACTGTAGTACAGGCATATTTCATTTGATGACTGGGTCCATCAAGAAAAGTTGATGCTTTGTGAAATAGCCTAGAAGGAATTTTTAAAAAGGTTTTAACATTTTATACTTGATCTTATTTTAAAAATAATCCCAATAATTTTAAATATGATAAATATTTGGTCATATGTTCATAATTCACTAATAAAGTCTAAAGAAGTAATTTTTTTGTCTAATCATTAGAGTCATATTTTACTGCAAGCATAATTTCAGAGAGCCTCCTGCCCAAGAAAACTAGTCCTCCTAGGACTCCTCTATTACCTGCAACTTGAAGATCAAATTTTTTTCTAAGTTATTTTATTTTAAATTGATGAAGATTAAGACTTTTATTCCACAATTATATAACCAAGTTATAACAAAAACAAAGAAAAACAAAAAGTGCAAAAAAGAAGAGCAATACTGACACTGTCATTTACATCAAATACACACCACCCAGCATATAAATGAGGTATAATTTCCTAACAGATAAATCAAGCATTAATATAAAAGTCTAATTTTGCCAGAATATGACTTCTGACTTGCTTTGTTGACAAATTCCTTTCAGCAGGCTAAGGAGGCAAGAGGCAATATATTAGACACAGTTATATGACCAACAAAGAAGTATGGAAGTTGATACACTTTAAATAGAAACATAGGTGAAAGTGATCTTATCATAAGGGATTTCTTTTTTTAAAAGATTTTATTTTTATTTATTTATTTGAAAGTCAGAAAGAGAGAGAGAGAGCGAGAGAGAGAGATCTTCCATCCTCTGGTTCACTGAGAGAGAGAATCTTCCATCCTCTGGTTAACTCCCCAAATGACCACAATGGCCAGGCTAAAGCTAGGAGGCAGGAGCTTCTTCTTGATCTCCCGGGGATGGGGTGGTGTGTGCAGGGGCCCAAGCACTTGGACCATCTTCCACTGCTTTCCCAGGCACATTAGCAGGGAGCTGGATCAGAAGTGGAGCAGCCAGGAATCAAGCTGGTGCCCATATGGGATGCAGGCACTGCAGGCAGAGGCTTAACCCTCTATGCCACAGTGCTGGCCCTGTAAGAGATTTCAAACAGTAGGAAAGAGAACACTAGGTACACGGTTAGTATATATCATAATTTTTAAGAAACCACAATTATAAAGTAATATTAAAAAAGGCAGGACATCCACATGGCTAAAAGAAATGGCTCATGAGAGATGAATCTTTCTAAATTTCATCCAAAATCTTTCTAATTTCATCTAAATGTATATCCATAACAATTCCAGTGGTGGGAATAAATGAAGCACCCAATGTGGTTGCCAAGTCATTCCGCAGAGTAATTTATGGGGCTTAATTAGGATGCCTATGACAGAAAAGAAAAAAACATACAGATAGCATAATAGGAATGAGAAAGCTGAGATAAAACTGAGACTCAGGAAAAAAAACTGCTTAAAGACAAAGGCTTAAAAAGTCACATTCAAGTAAATGATTACCATTCCATTTTATATTGTACAGCACTTGATATATGTTCCACACTTTATCTACATGATGTGGAGACATTACCACTTTTGCAGATGAGCAAACTGTTAAAATTAACAAGGATAAGTGTAAAGCTTTGCATTCAGTTTCAGAAAACTCAGTGTGCAAAACAGAAATGGGGAAATGATGACTGGGAAGTTGTTCATGTGAGAGGAGGTTACCAACTAAAGCTAAATATCAGCTGCTAATAGGACAGACTAGGAGAGATAATGTAAACCTAAACCCCCATGACACTTAGAAGGCACCAGCATCAATCTGTATACTCACTGCCGGTCAGCCTATGTATGCTTGTTTCAATGGTCTACATCTTTAGAGAAATACTGACTTCAAGAGGGGAAAAAATCCTCATAAAGGTGAAAACAATGCCATGTGATAAATACATGCCTAACAAAATAGAATAAATGGCCCCCAAATATTCTAAGAGGTGTTAATAGTGATTAATTAATTTTATTCAGTATCACTGCAGAGGACAGAAGTAAAAACAAGCATTGTGGCATAACAGTAAACCCACGGCCTGCAATGCTAGCATCCCATGTTTGCCTGTTCGAGTTCAACTGCTCCACTCTCGATCTAGCTTCCTGCTAATGCGCCTTGAAAAGCAGTGGAAGATGGCTCAAGTCTTTGGGCCCTTGTACCCATGTGGGAGACCTGGATGAAGCTCCTGGTTCTTGGCTTTGGCCTGGCTCAGCCCTGGGTATTGTGGCCATTTGGGGAATGAAACAGCAAACAGAGATTTCCTCAATCTTTCCCCTCCTCTCTCTCTAACTCTGCCTTTCAGATAGATAAAATAAATCTTAAAAAAAAAAAAAGTAAAATGAAGACTGTAAGGACCAACCTACTTCATGTGAAGTACCCAGGTAAGTGTCTGGCTTACAGTAAGTGTTCAACTGCTCAGGAAGTTTCAGCGATTTTCAGTTATTAAAGGAATTAACAATTATGCCTATACTTTATACAAATCCTACAAAAGAAATATGATCCTTCATTAAATCCTTGTAACATTCTTAGGAGGTTTAACTCCATTTTATAGAAAAAGAACCAGCATTTCAGCAAAGTTGTCCTTTGCCTTCACCTACACAGCTAACTGGTAATGAAACTGAGATTCAAACTAGCCTCCCTAACTCTTAATGCTCCTGTTCTTTCTACTATTTCATTCCATATCCAACAATCTAATAAAGGAACGGGACTTTTCATGAGGTAATCAGTTCTATAACGTAAGTGTCTCAAGTAGTTTTAAAAAGCCGAACATGAGGCTGGGAGGAAGGCTGGATAATGTGTACTAATGTGTACTAAATCGGAGCTAGAAAGAATAAGCTCTTGGCCGGCGCAGCGGCTCACTAGGCTAATCCTCCGCCTTGCGGCGCCGGCACACCGGGTTCTAGTCCCGGCCGGAGCGCCGGATTCTGTCCTGGTTGCCCCTCTTCCAGGCCAGCTCTCTGCTGTGGCCAGGGAGTGCAGTGGAGGATGGCCCAAGTACTTGGGCCCTGCACCCCATGGGAGACCAGGAGAAGCACCTGGCTCCTGGCTCCTGCCATCAGATCAGCGCGGTGCGCCGGCCGCAGTGCCCCGGTCGCGGCGGCCATTGGATGGTGAACCAACAGCTAAAAGGAAGACCTTTCTCTCTGTCTCTCTCTCTCCCTGTCCACTTTGCCTGTCAAAAATCAAAATAAATAAATAAATAAATAAATAAATAAAAGAATAAGCTCTTAATTCTACAGCATAGTGGGATAACTATAGTTAATCTATTATATATTTTCTGAGTGACAAGAGAGGAGATCCAAGGCTTCAATCATAAAGAAATGACAAAGAGGAGGAATATTAATTAATGACTTGATCAGCATACACTATATACATGTATTGAGATGTCAGTGTTTTCCATAAATATGTACAATTATTATTAATGTTTTAAAAAATAAAACAGCTGAACAACTACCACAAATCAGGTAGTAAAATATCCATAAATAATACTATATGCAAGTTTACTTCTTACCACTGTGTTGAATAATGATTTATTCTGTAGTAGGCATTTAGCCCTGTGGTGAAGATGCTCACATTCTGAGCTGGAGTATCTGGGTTCAATTCTGAGCTCCAGCTCCTGACTCCAGTCTCCTGCCTATGTAGACCCTGGGAGGCAGCAATGATGGTTCAAATAATTCAGTTTCTTCACTCACTTGGGAGACCTGGATTAAGATCCAGGCTCCTGACTTTGGTCCTTGCCCAGCCTTGGCAGGCATCTGGGGAATGAACCACTGTATGGGAGCTCTGTCTCCCAAATAAATGAAATTTAAAATTAAAAAATATATTTTAATGAATGTCTTCCCATTGAATTTTAATTTTATTATACTTATTAATATCAAATAATAGTAGCTGCCTAACAGAAATGTCTAATTTACCAGAATAACCATTCAGAGTAAACTGTTATAATTTTGTATGAAATTATTTTTTAAAGTTTCAGCATGAACACAAACAGAAGAGACCAGAGGCTGTCATAATAGCTCCTCATTTTGTTTTTGGAACCCCTATTAGTTCTGTAATATGCAACAAGAGGTATGGTGCAAAACACTTAAGACTAAATACCAAGAGAAACCCATTAATTCTAATTTATGTGAACCTTGGTACGTTTCTTAATTTTCTTTCTTTATGCTTCAATTAGAAAACTGAAATGTTACATATTAATTTATAAATTGAATATCAATTAGAGATGTTTCTAGTATATTCTAACAGCTATAAAAGAAGCTATAAACAATAATATTATCTAGTTGGCAAGCACGTCTAATATGTTTATGTGGAATATCTCAAATATTCCTTTGAGGAGTTAGATGTCATATATTCCATTCAAATGAGTTTATATAATCTGTCACCAGTGTTGAATGGAATCAAAACACAGAATATTAAAGATGCCTTGAGCCCAGGCTGCTGTTACAAGGTGACACAAAGGCCCTGAGGTTTAAGGGACTAACTTGAGGGTTACTTCAAGGTAACATCACTAGTGGATCTACCTTCTGCTCTTCCTCCCTTACTTCTCCCCTACACATACATTATTTTACGTCTTGACAAAATCTCTAGGAAAAGTTCTAACAGCAGCATTTCATTCAGCAATTATTGAGTACTTAATGTTAACTAGATTATTTTAAGAGATGATAGAGCTACACAGTGGTGACCAAAACAGATATGGCCACTGCTCTCTGAAGCTTGTGGGCATTACACAAGCATTCATGTAAGTAGACAACTACAAACTATGAGAAGCAACATGATTGAGTATACTAAGGGTACCTAATTTCAGCTGGGGTCTCAGGGAAGGGCCATTTAAGGAAATATTTCAGCAGGACTTCTGCATAAGTCGCAGTCAGGGAAACAAAGACAGAGGATTCCAGTAAGACAAAACATGTCTAGTTATTAAATATTTCAAAAGGAAGTCTGTTACTTAGTGTAGCCAGTGTTGTTCTTGTACTCAAAAAGCTAAAGTGAAGAGGTAAGAATGCCCTTTCTACTCAGCAAGCAGAATATTTACCATGAGTCTATAACAGTAAAGAGTTTTCCAGGTTCAATTTAATTTTGAGTGTTAATAATGCTAAATGAAGTGGAAGGTTGTCCATGTTTTGGACCATGTCCATATCTACCCTGATGCAGGCTTGACTTTGGTTAATAATCCTGATGTTAATTTTGAATTACATTACTACATAAAAACTCAAATCTCCTTGCTGCTTTTCTAAAAATCGTATTATGCAGCAACCTCTGCATCTACTTTCATGTATTTTCTAAAACACTGACTACTGCCTTAGATTAACATAATTCTCTCCTTCAGAGCTCAGCATCTGAGTAAACTCTTTCCTCTCACATTCTGCTCATCCGGATCCGCGGCCTATGAATCTCAGTGCTTTCGCTGTCACTGGGGTTTAAGAGGGCGCACCATGTGTCCTCCCTGCTCAGGCACTGAAAGTTTATCCAATAATAAGATTACAGACTGGCGAGCAACATGAAATCTATGGTGAGCCTGATGTGTCTTCATCTTTGCACCAGTTAATAGCTGAGAAATGTGACTGGCTAAGCCAATGAGCAATTTCTCACATACTGCCACTATAATCAGACCAGTGGAGAAAACATTTTTCCTACATTAAATTCGAAACACTTTCCAAGTACATTATCTCAAGTTTTTGGAGAGGAATGCTCCAGAGACACATATATAACAAGCTTAATCTGAATTACATAATCAGAGACTTGAAGTACAATCAACACAGGAGATTCTGAACCATAAACGTCACTATTAAATTAAAACTTGTACTAGTAAATAATTTCCTCATATACCAAATTCTGAATTTTAAAAAATGCATTTAAATGATCATCTATTCATTTTTCCCCGTATAAAATGTTTTCAATTCTCACATCATCTTAAAAATTTAGCATCTATAAAGCCCAATTTATTAAGTTCCTTTTCTGTGTGCAGTATTGAAATGAAACTCATTAAAACAAAGAAATGTCTATGTTAAAGAGTCATCTGAAGAAACAAAGGTTATAAAATTTGTATAATTAAAGACCAATTATTATGTGATAATTTCAAAATTAATTTAAATTTAGACCCGTCAACTTTCTTGAATCCCAGCGATCCTGAAATGTGAAATGCTTTACAAGGAACACTCCAAGCTCATCTGATCAGGCCTACTACATTAATATCATTACCATATGAAGCGAAATCAACCATGAAGGTTCCTGAGACACGTTTTAAATACTACATTTACTAAAACGTGCAATCTCCTTTTGTCTGAATGTCCATGCTTGATCTCAAGCGAGACTCTAACAGGGGAGAGGGAAAGGGTTCCTTTTTATACGGCGAAACTCAGCCGAGAAACCTCACGGAAGCCTTCTTGCAACAAATCCATAAGGTATTCCCCACCCTCCCTGCATTAAAAGTTTGTAAACTTGACCTAAGCAAAAGCAAAATCGCTCAAAATCTAAGAATCGCAACGTTAAACACAAAGTAAAAACACCCTAAGAGTAATAAAACAGGGTGCGAAGTGAAACATTTGGAAGCTGTTGCTTCCCTTATGGCTACAACCCCTCAAAGCAGTGTCGTCCAAAGTAGTAGTTCAGGGTGTAACTCAGCCTCCCTAATCAGAGATGACACCGATAGTCTGATTTCCTGTGGGGATGGGTGTGGCTGAAGAGACAGTTAGGTGCAAGCCATCAATCTGCGTGTGGGGACAAGTCTGCGGGTCGCACATCGCCTGAGTTAGGTTCGCGCTTGCAGACGGCCGGGCCTAGGCTTCGGGGTGCGAGGAACTGAAAGAAAGTAGCCAAGAGGCAATCAGGTGGTACGCGCTTATTTTTCATGCTCCGAGAAGTAGTCGCAGTCCGCAGCGTTTCGTCCTAAGAGACGCCTCCCCGGGGGTGAGCGCCACTCCGGTCAATGCTGCGACTTGCAGAGAGATCTAAACGCAATCGGGAAACTGGGGTGCGGGCTTCCAGCCCCCACCCCACCCAACGTCACTTACCCCTCTGAGACGGGCACCACGCAAAGTGATGCAAACGAAAAGGCTCAGCCCAAACCCGGCATGGTGAGCGCCGCCGCCACTCCGGCGTCGGGCACTAGTTTGGCCAGAGGGGCCCCAGAGGGCCGGGCGCGGTGGTCACCCGTCGAACGCGAACCCGAGGTGGCCTCGGCGCGGTCGCCGGAACTTGGCCCCATCTGGCGGCCGCCCCGGCGCCGGCGCCCCCGCTCCCCGCCGGCCGCCCCCCGCCAGCCGCGCGCTCCCCCAACTTCCCGCCCAGCCCGGCGGCCGCCGCCCAGCCCCGCACGCCGTCCGGGTCCCGCGGCCGCCGCCGCCGCGTGCGGGGTGTGGGGGAAGGGCCGCCGCCGCCTCGGCCCGTCGGGCCGGGAGAACAAAGCGGCAGCGGCGGCGGCGGCGGCGCGAACTTTTTCGGTGTCTGCTCCGCGCTCCCTGGGGCGACTACTTACTGAGGCGGGCTCGGCCGGTCCTGAGAAACTCCGCGCCCGCCAGCGTCTGGGTCCCCGACCAGGCGCCAGCGAGGCTTCACACGCCTCACAGGATCCCGCCCGCCGCCGGCGCCCCTTCCTCCCTCCCTCCCCGTCCCGTCCTGAGGCCCGAGGGCGGGGGGCCGGGGCGTGCGGGGCGGGGGCGCGCGAGGGGCGGGGGCGCGCGGCCGGCGCGGGGCCTGCCGGGAGCTGTAGTTTCCCCGGCGCGCCCGCCCGGGCGGTGGCCGCGGGGAGGCGGCGGGAGCTCCGCGTGTTCTCGGGCTTGTCCCTCGGCCCCTCGAGGTCCGCGAGTGTCAGTGGCTGCGGGGAAGCGGGGCGGGGGGGGTGCTCTGCTCAAGACGCGACTGCGGGTCTCTACCGGCTGCACGCCACCCTCTGGCATCCGCTCCGGTGGTGGCGACGGCCGCCAGGGCTAAGAAGAGGTGACAAGAGTTGAACGCCAGACTTGCAGGGTTCCGGGGCAGAGAGCAGCGGAACACCAGCTCCGTCCACCTCACATCCCGTCCGCCAGGTGCTCAGGTGGCCTCTGGGCAACCCCGAGCCCCCAGCACCGCGGCGGGCACCTCCGGAGCGCTTCACCAAGAGCCACGAAACTGGAGTGGCGACTGTCACTGTGTGTGTGTGTGTGTGTGTGTGTGTGTGTGTGGCCTCGACTGGGACCCCCGCCACCGGGGGCTCTGGGCGACCGCTGAGAAACCACAGTGTTTCCCCCACAACGTTTTGTCCCGAAAGTACTTAAGGAGAATTTATTGAAGCGACCGAGGGGGCTACGGGGCCCAACAGCTACAGTCAGCCGCGATCCCAATGCGGAGTGGACAGGGCTGCTTTGGCCAACACAAAAAACTAAACTCAAGTGGGCCCCTACTGTCGATACCAAATCTTCAGTCTCAACGGTTGCCTCTGGATTTAAGGTTAGAAATGGGAATTTTGAAAGTTTATGTTAAAGTTGAGCCAAGTAAAATTGTGTGTAACCCTGATTATTATTTACATTTTAAAGACCTCTCTGACCCATTCTGGGGAATTAGAAACTGCTGAATGTCTCCCATCCGGTATCATCTATCTAATTCAATCTAATTATATTTTACTTAAAGTCCTATTCTGCCTTTCTTCTTTTTTTAAATTTATTTATTCACCTGAAAGGCAGAGAGCTACAGAGGCAAAGAGAGAGAGAGAGAGAGAGAGAGAGAGAGAGAGAGAGAGAGAGAGAAAGAAAGTCCTCCATTTGCTGGTTCATTCCCCAATGAAGCCAGGAGTCAGAAGCTTCTTCCAGGTCTCCCAAGTGGGTGAAGGGGCCCACCTCTGCTGCCCTCCCAGGCCACAGTAGAGAGCTGCCAGGACTGGAACCAGTGCCCATATAGTGGCCCTACCCACCATGCCACAGTGCCAGCCCTTATTCTGCCTTTCTTTTATTTTAATGCCCACATCCCATTTCAGAGTGCCCAAGTGCCTGGGCTCCCTACCTGATTTCAGCTTCCTGCCGGTGCGTACCCTGGAAGGCAGCAGATAATGGCTCAAGTAGTTGGATTCCCACCAACCCCTGGGAGACCGGAGCTCTGGTCTCCTGGCTTCAGCAGTCCCAGCTATTGTGGCATTTGGGGGAATGAACCAGCAGATGGAAAACTGTGTGTGTGTGTGTGTGTGTGTGTGTGTCTGCCTTTCAAACAAATAAGAAGAATTTACAGAAGAAATGGAAGTCAAGTCATGCATTACCTTCTTTTTAAAGAATTCTCTTGCCTAACTGCCTTTTTCCACCTTTCAACAGACATTTTAGTGCTGCCCCCAATATCCTTTCTCAGCAAAATTCCTAGAACCTTGTCCTTGGAGCAATTTTCAGGCGGTCCCATCTCACTATTGACTTTCATTTTCAGTTGTGGCCCTTAAAAATGCAGAAGTTACTCTTCCTAGAAGTAGCTTTTCTAAACAGGGCCAACCTCTGTTATAAAGAGATTTAAATATTTATTTCCGTGTGTGAGGACTGATACTTCAAAAATTTCATGGACAAATGGAATTAAAAGAAATATCTATTTTAGCACAAAAACTTTCTAGAATTCATACAGTTTCTTTGTAGTATACATTGCAGTGAACTTTTTGCAGACCCCTTGTGTGCATGGATTTCAAAAAATTCTAGACCAAATAAAATTTTCTTTCAATTCCACTTTCCATGACTTTTTTGAAGTGCCCTCATACTGTACATGCTACACATGTATATTTCTTTTTTTAAAATTTTTGACAGGCAGAGTGGACAGTGAGAGAGAGAGACAGAGAGAAAGGTCTTCCTTTGCCGTTGGTTCACCCTCCAATGGCCGCTGCGGCTGGCGCACTGTGGCTAGCACACTGCGCTGATCCAAAGCCAGGAGCCATGTGCTTCTCCTAGTCTCCCATGCAGGTGCAGGGCCCAAGCACTTGGGCCATCCTCCACTGCACTCCCTGGCCACAGCAGAGAGCTGGCCTGGAAGAGGGGCAACCAGGACAGAATCCGGCGCCCCGACCGGGACTAGAACCCGGTGTGCAGGCGCAGCAAGGCGGAGGATTAGCCTATTAAGCCGCGGCGCCAGCCTACACATGTATATTTCATTTCATTTCACTGTTTTGCTTCTCTTCTCAAAAATAACATTTTCTCTTCTACGTTAGATGAGTTCCTCAAACACATTTAGGGAAAGCACTGATGTTTTACCTGTAATTCTTGTGCTTGACATGAACTACATTTTCATCAAGGCATTCCAATCCCATTCTAAGAATTACAAAGATAAAGGTTGTATTTAGTTAAAGTATTTTATCCTAAAGAGAAAATGTAATTAAATGATCAAAGCAGAAAGGATTTTTCTTCTTAGTGGTGTATATGAAAACAGGAGCTTATAATCATCTTCTATGGCTTCATTTGCAAATCTTGTCTCATATTTAATGGCCTCTCCCTTATGCTTAATGACACCAACATAACTATTCACATGTGTTAGGTGACACAAGCGAAAAGAGCAACTTTTGACAGAACCGATTCTAATTCAGTTTAGAATCCTAAATGCAGAAAAACATGTTTTGCCAAAGATCAGGTAACAAAAATAGTCAATGTTTTAAATCTTCTTTGGGGGTTATTTTATAGAATTTGGTTACTGGAAAATCACTGTGTGTCTGTGTGTCTATGTATGTGTATCCTTTTTTATAACCTTGAGACTTAGCTGAAATTTTTATTAAGTATACAGATTCCAACATAGAGTTTGTAACATAGGGGAGGAAGTGCTTTAGAATGTGTTTATTTTTCAGCGGAGATGCCCTTGACAGTTCCCAAGGTGTCCTTCTTTAGTTTCCACCATCCTTGCCCTAATCCATCCTTCACATCTGGATTACTGCATGTGCTTTGGTTGGTCTCCTTCTAGGCTAGCTTGAACTGTTACACCCTTAGAACTGTCAGCTCTGGCGTGCAGACACTCAGTAATTGTTCTGTGCTCACTTGATAGATAATTCTCTTTGTCACTTTTGACATATCATTGTGGACTGAGTGTACATTAGATCCTCCTGGGCTGCCTGCAGGCCCTTACCCCACTAAACTGATAGAAGCCTCATTTTTGTTTGCTCATCACAAGTGCTCAATTAATGCTAGTGGATTTTCCCAGTATGTCCTGATTCTATTAGTTAGTATCACATGATAGCCTTTTCAATAGTCCCCTATTATCTACCATATCAGGTCCAAATTCTTATGCTTGGATTTAAAGGCTATTAGTAATAGCTGTAGGCCAAGTGCATTCATGCATTTTTATATGGCTTTCTCTCTTTATTCTACATAACTCCATCCTTTTATTTCCTAAAGAGTATTTATTTCAGAGAGAGAGAGAGAGAGAAAGAGAGAGAGAGAGAAAGAGAATGTCCCACCCGCTGGTTCACCCCCTAAAACGGCTACAGCGGCTTTGGGCTGGATGGCTAAAGTCAGGAGCCTGTAACTCTATTTGGGTCTCCTGCATGGGTGGCAGGTGCACATCCTTTGCTGATCTTCCAGGTATATTACCATCTGCATTCATTCCTATATGTATAACATAGTATAATCCAAAGGAGATGTGGTAAGGATGGTTGACTAAAATGATGATTAGAGAAGTTTGGTATAAAGAGAGAGGCTATTGCATATGCTTCCCCTGGAATTTCATATGGTGTCCTTAAAAGTGAATATTCTCATAATTGCAATAAAAAAAACCTGGCCACTTCACTGATTCCTGTTTATATTTGCTATTGCACAATAAGTTTCTCCAGGAAAAAGGAGGTAATGCATAAACATGCTCATGAATTTTAAAATGGGATTAACATTCAATTCCCTTGGGTTATGGAGTATTCTATTCTAGATTTCATTTAATTGAGTATTAATGAATAACTTTTCTTTTGAAGTACTGTAAACAGCTTATAATGTATTTTCAAAGCTAGATGAGAAATAAAAACAAGGTACTGCAGACCTGAATAAGAAGCCGGGATCAAAGTTCATTATCCCACTGGGACAGACCAAAACAGGGGAGCTGTGCTCCCTCTTTCACAGGCTGGAAACTGCACCAGCCCAGAAGAGCCAACTAGAAGGAAGGGTTGGGCTGGCACTTTGAACACAGAGTCCAAACTAGTCTCTGTCATTTGGTGGCTTCATGCTCCTCAATCTCACCAAGAATCAATTTCCTTCTATTTGAAATAGGGTATATAATTACTTACCACATAGGGTTGTTGTAAGGTTGTTGTTGCAGGCGGAGGATTAGCCTAGTGAGCCGCGGCGCCGGCACACCGGGTTCTAGTCCCAGTCGGGGTGCCAGATTCTGTCCCGGTTGCTCTTCTTCCTGTCCAGTTCTCTGCTGTGGCCTGGGAGTGCAGTGGAGGATGGCCCAAGCGCTTGGGCCCTGCACCCGCATGGGAGACCAGGAGAAGCATCTGGCTCCTGGCTCCGGATCGGCATGGTGCGCCGGCCGCAGCGGCCATTGGAGGGTGAACCAACGGAAAAAAGAAGACCTTTACCTCTGTCTCTCTCTCTCTCTCTCACTGTCCGCCCTGCCTGCCAAAAAATAAATAAATAAAAAAAAGAATTTAAAAGGCAAAAACCCACTTAATGCATATATGTAATCTGCCTTGGTGTGAATCATGAGTCTACAACTTAGGCTGTGTGACCAGGCAGGTTAATCTATGTGCTTCAGTCTTCTCATGGTTGGTTAACTGGGATGATAGTAATCCTCACCCCATGAGTTGTTGCAAGCAGTAGAAGACATAATATATGGAAGGCACTTTTTTAAAAAAATGCCTGGCACATAAAAACTGCATAATGAATATATTTGTTACTTATTCTAATTACTATATTATTACTGTTATTCATATTCTGTTACTCACTTTTGTATCCCTGAAGCTTTTCCTGTGCTTTTGTAGCACAGAAAACAAAAGCCACTAAACTTTAGTCTAAGGAGGGAAATCCAAAGTGATAAAAAGCTGAAAAGGGACAGGAATCCCTATGGCCTTGGAGTGAGTTCTTTTTTACTTCCTTAAAGAAAGATCTCCTGCATATGTTCTCAAGTGACCTGAAGCCGTCATTATCTACATTACCAGCTTGAAGTGTTCCAGTGCAGGCTACAAATCACTAAATAGAGCCTTGGCATACTGTATAAGACACTTCTTAAGATTCCCATGTACCACACTGGAGTACCTAGATTTGATTCAGGTCTTCACTGCCAATTCCAGCTTCTTCCTGCTAATACTACTCTAGGAAGCAGCGGTGTTGGCTAAAGTTGTTGGGTCTCTACTACCCACATGGGGAGACCTGGCCCAGTACCTTCTGTTGCAGGCATTTGGGAAGAGAACCAGAAGATGTTGAGCTCTCTGCTTCTCAGAAAACATAAAAAATTCAGGTAGAAGCTTTTAAAAATCACTAAGTAATTTTATGTTTGTTGGTTTTATTTTTAATATAGTTAGACTATAATGACTTGAACATTTTACTATAATATGTACTCTCATCATGATGCCTTAAATAATTTCAAAACCTCAAGTATCTCCAGAAAGAATTGTGACTACATAACTTTAGATATGTAGTTCCTTAAATGATGAAAGTAATTTAACTGAAGGCAGATTTTTTAATTTAGTTTTTTGTCTTTTTTTTTCTAGATTCACATTGAGACTTTACAGTCTTAGATATCTTGATTCAGTAAACATTTTTGAGAGGCATTTGTGCATCTTAAACATTTGTGTAAAGCATTTGATAGGAATATACCTGGGCCCAGGAACTTGAAAATTTTTAATCAATGTATGGGGAAATCTACAATACAGGGAAGAGTTAAAAAAATAAGTAGAGGAAAAATAAAGGGTCAAAAGGTGTCAGAGAAGTATATCTCACATGTTTGTGATAGAATTGGCATAGACAAACCCACTGCTCTGCCAGTCATGTAAAAGCATAGCACGGGGTGGGACTTTGGCACAGCAGCTTACGCTGCCACTTGGGACACCTGCATCCTCTATTGGAGTGCCTGGTTCCTCTCCTGGCTCCATTACTTCTGATTCAGCTTCCTGCTAACATACACCTTGAGAGGCAGCAGACTCAACTCGTTTGATCCCTGCCACCCATGTGGGAGACTACGACTGTGTTCTGAGCTCCTTTTGTCAGAGTGACCTAATCCTGGTTGTGGTGGGTGTTGGGGAGTGAACCAACAGATGGAAGACCTCTTTCTCTCTCTGCTTTTCAAATTAAAAAAAAAATCAGTAAATAAACATTTAAAAATAAAGTATAGCCCATATAATCATGTACAGCATATAATACTTGGTAATGATAAGAAGTGACTATGTTTCTGGTTTGTGTATTTACTATACTATACTTTTTATATTTTAGAGTGTACTCCTTCTACTTAAAAAGAAAAAGTTGGGGCTAGCATTGTGGCATAGCAGGTTAATCCATTGCCTGCAGCACTGGCATCCCATATGTTTACCTCTTTGAGTCCCAGCTGCTCCACTTCCCATCCAGCTCCCTGTTAATATGCCTGGGAAGGCAGTGGAACATAGCCCAAGTGCTTAGGCCCTTACAACCCATGTGGGAGACCTGGATGAAGTTCCTGGATCCTTGCTTCAGCCTGGCCCAGTCCCCACCATTGCAGTCGTTTGGGGAGTGAACCTGCAGATGGAAGATGTTTCTCTGTCTCCCCTTCTCTCTGCAACTCTGCCTTTTAGATAAACAAAATAAATATTAAAAAAAAGAAAAGAAAAGAATAAGTTTATGGTAAAACAGCATGACTTATTACACCACCAGCAGCCTCACACATCTTGTGTTTACTGTCTCTTGATTACATCATTTCTCTTGTGCTTTGTTTGATTTTATGTTGTTTTGTTCATCATGTCCCTAGCAGCTATAGGCCATACAAAACACATACACACACCCACACACCATATAGCCTGTATGTGTAGTAGGCCATGCCATCTAGGTTTGTGTAAGTACACTCTGTGATTGCACAGGATGAAATCGTCTCACATTTCTCAGAACCAGGCCCACCACTAGGTGACACATGACCGCATATGTATGCTAAACATGTGTGTGTACTGCAGAATGGCAGTGTTTTGTAACTTACTGCATGAATTAATAAAGACAAGCTTACAGTGGCTGCACACGAAAACATGTGTAGTAAGACGGCTGCTTATCCACTACACCACATTTTCCTCCTTTTTCTGTCTCTAAACATCCCAGATGGCAACTGTTACTGCATCCTATACCTGTAGGGCTTTGTCCTGAATGTCATGTTTGAGACATTCCCTTGTTTTCTCGTTGTTGTGCACTTCCCTAACCCGAGAGAGAGGAATTGAAAGGAAATGATTTTGCCTTAGAGTGGAATGAAGATGTACAGTACTTCCCCAGCTGCTCCATTTTGTTCATGAAATTTCCGCCCGTCCGCTTTCTAAAATTACTACTTTGCTTCTTCCTAACTAGCAATATGGATCTGCCTCTGTTAGAAGGATTTTTTTTGAGAATTAAACTAATCTGTTATAAATCTATTATAAAAGGCTCTTTTGCTTGGTCACAGATTTCAAATTCAAACCTTGGTGTTCCCCATAAAAGATATGTGACTACTAAAGTGAGAACTATTAAAGATCAGAATTGGCCAGTAACAGAAAGAGATTAATCTTTCTAAAATTGTAGGCTGAAATTTAAGCTTCATTTTTAGGGAATCTTAGGTGTTTTCTTGCTGCTGCTGAGCTCTGCTGAAATGCTTTTCAAAATTAAAATTGAAGATGGATTAGTTCATCTAATTGATTCTAGTCTGAACAGTAGGAAAATATGTAAACTGCAGTGTTGAAAGAATTTTTTATGACCACAATCTGTGCTGTCTTGGTGTTACTAAAACACTCAAAATAGTTTGCTAATATTTTCAGATATGTAAATAAGACCAACAGGATAAACCCATCCTAAGTTTAAGCAAAACTAAGCTATATATAGGAAGGTATGTGGTCGAAAGGCAGAATTTAAGTCATGGCATTATTTTACAACTTTCTGTTATTATTATTAATAGCTATAAGTGGCATAGCCAACTTTTTTTAATGACTGCTGCTATTTTCTGTGAATTTGTGTCACTCCTATTTATTTTCTTAATGTTCTATTTTTGTATCCTGTGATTTAAAGCTTTTCTTCCTCTTTCCCCTGAGATGCTGGGCCTAACCTGAGTCTTAAAAACAAGGACATTTCTTTGGGTATATCTTGCATATTACTCTTAGGATAATTGTTCTTTCATAAAAAGTACCATTAATAATCACCATTAATATTGCTCCAAAATTACAAGACTGAAAGATAGGACACGTTCTTAGTTAAGTCTGATTTTATTCTATGCTATCTGATCAATAGAAAAACCTTACAATGTCATACTATGAAAGTGGAGATTAATAGAATGTAACACTTTGCAAAATCTACAAATGACCTCAAAGCAAGAGACAATTGAGTGCCTCAGTAGACTTCAAGGAATTTTCATTTGCATTTTGTATATAATTTTTTTTGAAAATGGATTTCCTTTTCCCCCTTCCTCCCTTCAAATAGCTATGATAGACATCTGATAAGGGAGAAAACACAATATAAAAATAAGTATTATTCTTAACATCTGAAAGTAAAATAATTTCAAAGGTGTTTTACCTTCGACAAAAGCTTACCTCAGCATATTAAAATTAGATTTTTGTCTTAAAATGTTTTAATTAATTAAATTAAATATTAAATAAATTGATTTTTATTTATTTTAAAGTCAGAGAGAGAGAGAGATCAATCGATCTTCTATTCAGTTATTCACTCCCCAAATGTCTACAGCAGCCAGGGCTGGGCCAGGCTGGAGTTAGTAGCCTGGAACTCAAACTTGGGGCTACCACCAGTTGTTTCCCAGAGTACACATGCAGGGATTGAAAGTGGAGCTGGAACAGGAGCTGAAGCACCCCTATATGAAATATAGGCTTTCCAAATGGTGTCTCAACCACTGCACAAACACCCTCCCTCAATATCACATGTTAATTGCCACTTAGATTTTCTCCTATGGAATTGAAAATGCCTGTAGGGTTGCTATGGTTTGGATGTGGTTTGTCCCAGAGGCTCATGGGTTGTTCACGAGTGTAGTGATATGAGAGGCTATCTGTCTGTCTCTGTCTCTCTGCCTTTCAAATAAATATAAATACATAAAATTTAAAAGGTGAGGGTGAAACTTTTAAGAAATAGAGCCCAGGGGAAGATGATAAAGGTCAGGAGCAGGAGGGACTGCTCTGGGAAGAAATTAACGGAGTTCTCATGGGACTTTAGTGAGTTCTTGGGAGAAGGTTGTTACCAAAGAGCAAGGTGGCCTCAGCCTGCCCTCTGGCTCATGGTCTCACCACACGACCTTTCCCCATCATGATGCAATCTGCCACGATGTGGTGCAGCCAGGGTGCCTCACTGAAGCCAGAGCCATACTGTTTGGACTTCCAGACTCCAAAACTGTGAGTGAATAAACTTTCTTTGCAAATTCCCCAGCCTCAGGTATTTTGTGATAACAACAGGAAACAGACTAAGGCAAGGTCAGAGTCAAAGTGTGCTGACTGCCACTGCTTCTCGTAGCTCTGGACAGATTATGACCTTCTCTATGCCTTAATTTTTCTTATCATTAACAATGAAAGTAATAATAATATCACTAATCATGCTAATTTACAGAATTGGAAGATCTTTGAAAGCATATTATTGACACACCTAATGTCCCTGATCATCTTTTTAGTTTATACCGTAAAAATTCAGCTCCTAACTCTGAATGGAAACAAGTTTTTGAGGTAACCACTTTTCATGTTTCATGTGTTATCATTAATATTGCAGAAATTGGTTCTTTGGTACTTTGATCCTACAGGATGCACCAAAACATTTAACATAGATGGAATTTTTTAATAAGAAGTCAACTTGCACATATCCACACATACACAAACACATACCACATGGCCAGTTGATTGCAGCTTAGTGTCATTCTTGATACTGCATAGCTTGGAGTTCTGTGAACTGTAAAGGGCAAAGCTTCTCTTAGGTTCTTCATCTTTAATTCTGAGAACACTAGAATTCCTAAATAGACTTTCATTTATTTAGATCTCCAACACTTATGGTTTTCAGAGCCCTCAGAGAAAAACTGATTAAAAAAAAAAAAACTTGAAAAATGTAGGGAAGAGGTGGGGCAGATTAGTGTTGGTGAAAGGAGTAAGGGTTTATGGGCACAGTTCTCCATCCATGAGAGGAGAGGGAACATTATTCTAACTCGTCCGGGAAGGAGAGGCCAGAAAATCAGAGGACTCTCTTTTCCTAACGTTTATTGCCACCTTGACCTGACCTCTGATCTGGTGAAAGGAATTGGGAAAATTTACAGGAAATCTGGATTCCTGAGATTTCTAAAGAACAGCCAAAAAAAAAAAAAATCTGACTCCAGACTGCAGAAGCAAATATTTTAATTTTCCACTCCATTACTGAAAGCAGAGGTGGAGAGATTTGGGCAGGGATAAAATGCAGGCCTCTTTAATTCTCCATGGTTAGTAAAGCAACAAAAGGCAGGGGCTACAGTTTGAGGTTCATGCAGAGGCCAAAAAATAGAGGCGAAGTTGCGGTTTTGAATTTAGGCTGTGCACTTCATAATTTCATTAGAGTTGATCCACTTTCCCTGTCTTCTTCAATTACCTCTGAGGCCTTATGAAACAATCACTTTGCAACATGTTGGCTAATGTTATTAATCTGATTACAGATGGTACCTGATTTGCAATCGTTTTGCTTATAATTTTTTAGGTTGACAGTGATGTGAAAGTGATAGGCATTCAATAGAAATGGAGTTATGATGGTTGTGTTTTGATTCTCCAGCATATGCGATACGTTGCTGTCTAGTGATGCTGGGCAGCAGTGGTGACTGAAGCTCCAAGGCAGCCCCAGAATCACCAGGGTGAACACCCAACATTCTGCAGTGAGCTGTGTTGCTAAGCTAGGATGTTCAGTAGGTCAGGTGTATTAAATGCATTAGGTCAGGTGTATTAAACGCATTTTCAGCTTATGATATTTTCAGTTTAAGATGGATTTGTTGGGATGTATCCCTGTTGGAAGTTGAGGAACATGTGTATATAGTTTTTTGCTAATGTATTTCTCAAAGTATGGGGTTTAATACGGTGGCCAGCGTATACATCACAGGAATTTAATTCCTTCCTGAAATCTTGGAACATACAGTCTGCCACAGGTATCCCATACAACCCACAGGGACAGGCAATCATTGAAAGAACTCATAGGACAATTAAAGATCTCTTACAAAGACAAAAAAACAATTATATGCCCTCAGACCCACAACTTGCTTTGACTGAGGTCCTTTTCACTATCAATTTTCTCACTTTTGATTCCCAAGGGATAAGCCCGGCTAGCTCAGTCGGTAGAGCATGGGACTCTTAATCCCAGGGTTGTGGGTTCGAGCTCCACATTGGGCGCCAGATGTGGTGGAATGAGGTGAAAAGGTCATATCAAGATGGCCACTGAGGTGAAAAGTTCATGCCAAGATGGCCACTGAGGTGAAAAGGTCATGCCAAGATGGCTGCTGACAACAGAAACTGCCTGGCAACAGGCTGTGATTGGATTGCTTCGGAAACCACATGACAACAGAGCCTGACTGATGGCAGGCTGTGATTGGATTGCTTTGGAAACTGCCTGGCAACAGGGTGTGATTGGTTGGGGCATAGACCACCCCTTGACTGGATTGGCTGGTCTTGGCTATATAAGCTGTTGTACTAACTCAAATAAACGAGTCTGTGGGCTGCTCGCCTCAGGCCTACTTTCACCTGACTCCCGGAGTCTGTGTGGTGACTCCGCGCCTCTTGCCTCCACCACGCTCCTCCTCTCAGAAAGGAATCCACTGCAACATTGTTGAGAAATCAATCGCAACAACTGTGGTTCTCGGTTTGGCTGCCTATCAGAATATCTGAGCAGTGTACCCAGACATCACTAATTTTAAAAAACCACTTTCTAGATAATCCCAGTGTGTTCCTACAATTTGAACAATTGGCTTAATGTGTCACCTTTCCTGTGTCAAATAAGTTTAACACAGTGATTCTCAAATGCTTTTGTCTCAGGACCCTTTACGTTAATAACAATTATTGAGGACCACAAGTAGTTTGTGAATTATGCCAGTCATTTATCGCACTGAACATGACTTTTATTTTATAAATATTTAATTATGGATTTATTACAAAGCAATGGCGGTATTATATGTTAAATAGCACATTTTATGAAAAAACTTTTCTAAAACAAAAAGATTGTTATGGTTTAATATTTTTAAAACAACTCTTTACTATCTGACTTTTTTTTTAACTTTTATTTAATGAATATGAATTTCCAAAGTACGACTTATGGATTACAATGGCTTCCCCCCCATACCGTCCCTCCCACCCACAACCCTCCCTACTATCTGACTTCTTAAGAGACAACTGGATCCTCATATTTGCTTCTTTTTTCTTTTCTTTTTTTTTTTTTTTTTTGGACAGGCAGAGTTAGACAGTGAGAGAGAGAGAGAAACAGAGAGAAAGGTCTTCCTTCCGTTGGTTCACCCCCAAGATGACCGCTGGGGCCGGCACTGCTCCAATCCGAAGACAGGAGCCAGGTGCTTCCTCCTGGTCTCCCATGCCGGTGCAGGGCCCAAGGACCTGGGCCATCCTCCACTGCACTCCCGGGCCACAGCAGAAAGCTGGACTGGAAGAGGAGCAACCGGGACAGAACCGGTGCCCCAACTGGGACTAGAACCTGGAGTGCCGGCGCTGCAGGTGGAGGATTAGCCTAGTGAGCTGCGGCACCGGCCTCATATTTGCTAATACATTCAACCTGTTGTGATATGTTGTTTTGGCTAAAGTATATAAAGAAAATTCATACTCTAATATACATGTAGTAAGAAAAGGGAGGGAAACTTTAATTGGCTTTTTGAGATAATTGTGGATATTATTCTTTGTTATTAATCAAAATATGACAAATGGTAGTATAATAAAAGTTACTTGCAATTTGGAATCTGAAAACATGTAAATATACTTTTTTAATTCATTATATTGAAATTCGTGGGTCTCCCTTATACTCTAAAAGGAGCTTTTCTTTGTCATTTTGTAAGCTGGCAAATTGAACATCCAGAAAACATTGCTTCACTGAGTTATACAGATCTTCTGAACGTTAAATGTGTCATTACATATTATAAATAATGACATTTGTTAAAATCACCAATTTTGTCAGAAAAGTTATTATATATCAGGAAACTGCCAAGCTTATGGTAGCAGATACAAGTTTTCCAAAATTCCAATCTTCATTTACGAGAATCAATTTTATCATGAGATACACACTGTCAGTTCTTTTCCTTGGAGGGATAGGCACACTTTATTTATTTTCAGAGATGTCCCAAATATCAAGCCTGAATCATCAAAATTTATTATCATTCTTCTTTCAGTTGAAAGAGGAATTTCATGGAACAAGTGATAGTTTGCCGTGCTCTCAAACAATGGCACATATGCTTTTCCTTGAGACAATTGTGTTTCAACATGCGGCAGAAGTGCCTTATTTGTATCTCCTGTTTTGTCCCGCAGAATATTGAAAAAAGCATGTTCTCAACTTCCAATCAAGATGGGGACCAGATTTATCAACTCATCTTGTAAAAAATAATCTAAAAACTGACATTCAAGTATTGGAAAACAGGCATCATGGGAGAGAATTGAATGAAGGGAGAGAAATGAAAATAGTCTGATGTTTTCCCTAATTTACTGCCTTGTGGGACTTTCCAGAATGTGGTACAGGTAGGGAGAATCCAGGCAGAGCTGAGTGGTCTCCTTGAGATGAAAAGGCAGAGTTGAGAATATGGGAAGGTCAGGCAGTTAGATTTTGTAGAACAGAAGGGAGAATAGCTTACTTCATGGAGAGAGAGCTTCAGAGATCAGCAATGATTTCTCCCTAAATTTTCAGCTGGGTCCTAATTAGCACATACGTGTGTGAGGACACCACTTAGGTAGGAGAGTTAGCATAAAGAAGCAGGCGTAACAAGCCCCTGGTGCACATGGGGTCAGGAATGTTTCGTGTTTCTGCCATTCAGAGTGGAAAAACCTCTAAGTCAAAGGGACAATAGAATTCTCCAGAGTATTGCCTCAATAGTACATCAAATTAGCCTTGTGTCATAGACTGGGTTACTATAGCCAAACAAAAGTTAACAGCAAGTTACCAAAGGATCAAACTGTTTCCAACTCAACTTTGCCCCAAAGCAAAGGTCAAGAATACTGAAAGGAATAATAAAGTGCCCATGACCTCTAAAAGCAAAATTCACAATATCTGGTGTCTATTAAAAACTACCACTCACACAAAGAAACAGGATCATACATCCCATCCCATGATGAAGAAAGAGACTAATCAGTAGAAGCAGACACAGGAGTGAGCAAGATTATGAATGAGAAGATGGGGAAAGTAAAACCATCATCATAACAATATCCCATGCGTTTGGAAGGTAGAGGAAAAGATGTGCTTGCAAGGACAGATGCATGGTATAAGCCAGAACTAAATCAAATATCTAGAGATGGAAAAAAATATTGGTTGGGACTAACAGTGGATTAAGCACTGGAAAATAAAAGACTAGTGCAGTGGAATACAGCTAATTGTGTTTCTCAATAATTGTTAGTAATGGAAGGGACCCTGGGACTAAAACATTTGAGAACCACTCAAAGTAATTTTTACTAGGAGACATAATCCATTAAGCCACTTGTTCTGTTGCTATAAATTAGAATTACCTAGAAAGGTGGGGGGCTTTTAGTCTTTTTCTTTGTCTCAGAAAGGCAAAGTAGGCAAACTCACAATTACAGTCACAGAGATTTCAACATCATTCTCTCAGTGATCAATAGAACAAACACAGACAGAAAGTCATCCAAGATACAGACGATTTGGGCAACAGGATCAACAACTTGACCTAAATGACGTTTATACAACACTCCACCATTTCCCTCATATGACAACAGAACACACATTCATTTTACATGCATAAGGAATATTTACCAAGATGGATCATATTTTAGCTTATAAAATAATTTTCAAAAAATGTAAAAGGATTCATTTATCTGTTCTTCAGCCATGGTGGGATTAAATTTATATGTTATATATATTACAGTCAGAGATTTCAACATCATTCTCTCAGTGATCAATAGAACAGAGACAGAAAGTCAGCCATTTTATGGATGATTATTATAATTAAATAATATGCACATCTTTTAATTATAATTTAATAATTATATATATTACAGTCTTTTATTTTACAGTGCTTAATCTGCTGTTAGTTCCAATCAAGATTTTTTTCCATCTCTAGATATTTTATTTAGTTCTAGTTTATACCATGTGTCTGTGCTTGCATGCATATCTTATTATAATTATATATCATATATATTATGTTTGGATACTATGTAACAATTTAAATAATCCGAGTAAAAGAAGAAATCAAAAGGAAAGTAGAAAGTATTTTGAACTAAATGAAAACAAAAACTCAACACATCAAAATTTGTACAATGCGGATAAAGTAGCACTTAGGGGAGAAACACAATGACTAAATATTGTTTTTCCAAAAAAATTAAATGTTATAAGTTAATAATTTAAGCTTCCATTTTATGAAACTTAAATAGAATGGGGAGTGGTGGGGCGATAGTATAAAAATAAACCCAAAGTAAACAGACCAGAGGAGGCAATAAAGGTCAGGTAGACATTAGAAATAGAAAGTAGAGCAGAAATACAGTTGAGAAAGGTAATGAAATCAATCCTCTATTTTAATGATTAAAGTTAAAAACTGATATCAAATATTGATGATGGTATTAGAGGAATGAAATCTCCCACACACTGCCTGTGGTGATACCAAAGCATGTAGCAATTTTGGAAGACAGTGTGACTTGTGGTTGGTTGTTTGGGCTTGTGGGGGGAGCGATTATAAAGGAACAGGAAGAAAATAGAGAGTGATAAATTTGTTCACTCTCTTGATTGTTGTGTAGTTCCTCAGGTATGGACATAGGTTAAAACTCACCATATAATTTGCTTTAGATTTGTATGGTTTGATGTATTAAAATTCTATATCAATAAAACTGTTAAAATATATAACTATATGAGCTCTGGAGTTGAGATTTAATAAAAAAAATACAGCAATTTTTAATGCTTCATCAATTACTATTTTTTTAAGATTTTATTTATGGGGCCGGCGCTGTGGTATAGCAGGTTAAGGCTCCGCCTGCAGTGCTGCCATCCCATATGGCCGCTGGTTCTAGTCCCAGCTGCTCTACTTCCAATCCAGCTCTGTGCTATGGGAAAGCAGTCAAAGATGGCCCAAGTCCTTGGGTCCTTGCCTGCCAGAAACTTCTGGCTCTTGGCTTCAGCTTGGCTCAGTTCTGGCTGTCGTGGCCATTTGGGGAGTGAACCAGTGGATGGTATTCTCTCTCTCTATCTCTCTCTTTCCCCCTCTCTGCCTCTGGCTCTCTGTAATTCTACCTTTCAAATAAAATAAATAAATCTTTAAAAAATTAATAAATAGATTTTACTTATTTGAGAGGTAGAATTACAGAGAGAGAGAAGGAAAGACAGAGAAAGGTTTTCAATCTGCTGGTTCACTCCCTAAAGCCAGAGTTGGGCTCATCTGAAGCCAGGAGCCAGTAGCTTCTTCCAGGTCTCCCACATGGGGGCAGGGGCCCAAGGATTTGAGCCATCTTCCACTGCTTTCCCAGGACATTATCAAGGAGCTGGGATTGAAAGAGGAGCAGCCGGGACACGTACAGTTGCCCCTATGGGATGTCAGAGCCACAGGTGGAGGCTTAGCCTAATACTCCACAGTGCTGGCCCTATGACATTCTTAAGTAAGACTGGCTCTTTGTCTTTCTCTTTTTCTTGGTCTTCTTTTTTTTTTTCATTCTGTGGGTGGCAGTGAAAATCACAATGACTTCAGTGTTTGTTGTTGTTGTTTTGTTTTTGGATATTAGTTTTGCTTTGCATCTTGATAAATGCAGAAGTACAAAGAGTTTTACTCCCCATCACCTTTGCAGCATCAGTGCAATAGTCAATTCAGTAAAAAAAGACAAAGCCTGTTTTGGTCTTATTATAAAAATTGATTTGAATCCGGTGATATTCAAAAGGGTCTTGGAGAATTCCTGGAGGCCCAGAGAACATACATTGGGTACTATTTTACTAGAGCCATCTGGTCATTACTGCCTTACTGCAATGGTGTCACCTTAAAGGTAAGACTAGGTGTCTAGAAGTGTTGCCGTGGCAGCTTCATGGGGAAGATTGTTTCCCTCAAACCATGGTATAGAATCTCTACCGTACTGAAGATGATAACCACTTCACCTGTGAACAGTCTTACTACTAAGTAAACTCACTTGTCTTCCATAACGAAGAACAAGACCTGGAGCTTTGATTATAATTTGGAAGTCATTGTTTATCTTCCACAGGAAGAATCTGAGGAAAGGAAAGGTTGCAGTAGGGGAAAAATATGGTAAATATAATGGAGTTTAAAAAAGTTTCCAGAATGAAAGAGAGAAAAAAAGAATAAGTGAAGGAGTGGGGAAAAAAGATATTTATTATACAAGACATAAGAAAAGATATGGGGCTGATGCTGTGGTGTAGTAGGTTAAGCCTCTGCCTTTGGTGCCAGCAACCCATAAGAACACCTGTTCAAGTCTCCACTGCTCCACTTCTATTCCAGCTCCCTGCTGATAGCCTGGGAAAGCAGTGCTTGGGCCCTTGCACCCCAGTGGGAGACCTGGAAGAAGCTCTCATTCCAGATCTGCCCATAGCGGTTGAGGCTATCTGAGAATTGAACCAGCAGATGTGTGGGGAGCAACTCGGACTAGACTGTTACTGGAATTAAGACTTATTCTATGCATCTGCTCTCCCACAATATGGCGCTGGGAGAGGAGTAAACAGCTTCTACGCAGCTGTCTCTCGCCAACTTGAGTGATGACCTGCAGGAGCTGATCCTGCTCCTGATTGGAGGAGAGCAGCGTACTTGGCGTGTGGGTAGCAGAGTTGGGATTGGTGGAAGAGGACTATAAAGGAGGAGAGAGACAACATGCACCAGGAACATCTATCTGAAGGAACACCTGAGCAGCCCCTGAGAGAGCCGGCCGGCAGTGTGCCGCTCCCCCACGGAAGTGGGGAAAGTGGCAGAGGGAACCGCCCTTCCACAGAGGTGGAAGGGTCGGTAGCCAACCCGGGAAGAACCAGCAGCAAACCCGGGGAGAGCCGAGCAGACAAAAGAACAACGCAGGGTTTAGTGTCATTCCTCCGTGAAGAGGGGGAGCGACAGATGGAAGATCTTTCTCTCTCCCTCTTTCTGTCTGTAACTCTGCCTCGCAAATAAATGAATAAATATTTTTAAAAATTAAAAAAATAAAAGATATGACAAAGAATGGTAGTCATAGTTGGGTTGGATTTCTAGATCTGAGAAAAGTTGTCAGGAAAGCACATATGCATAAAAAAACTGATTAAAATCAGCCTCACTTACTATGTGAAATGTTTTGGATTTGTATGAGATTCCTTTGCAGTGGGTACGGATGAACTGTTCAAATCTCCCTTCCTGGAGAAACTCTGCCCCAGCTGTTGGAATGCTGCTGGCAGAACGCCTCGGGGCTGCAGGAAGTCACTCCAGTGAGGCGAAGAGGCAAAGCTCCAGATCTTTCAGACCACAGAGGACAGCTCTAAAGGGCTATTTCAGCTCCAGGGATCCCCATATGGTTGAGTGAGGCTGTCGGGGCCACTTGACCACCAACTTCTCCTTCTGCCATGTCCTGTTCCTCCTTCTTCCTCCCACAGGCGCTTGTCCCAAAAGGCACTCCCTAATACACATCCTGCATGCTAACTATCTCACAGCCTGCTTCCTGTAGATCTCAAACTGCAAGAGCGTCTTGCTTACTTATATCTAACCCCAAGTTGAGTACCCTAAGGAATAGAAAGTCCTCATCAATAGCGCGTTAACATTTTCAATCAAGTGTTCTCATGTTTCTTCTTTTGGATTTTTTTATATTATCTTTCACATAGGTTTGTGATTCATCTAGGTTTGCTATTTCCACCCCACCGCCTTTCCTATAGGAATTATGTTGTGGAAAGGAGAAAGGAGAGGGGTAGGTAAGGAGAAACAGGCTCTTCATTGTGCAGCCACCGAGGAAACCCACTGTTTCAAGACTGGCCTAGGCAGCAGGGGAGGAAATATAGAAGGAAATGTGACAGTGCTTTTGTTCTGCATATTCAACCGATGGAAAGTTCTGAAGGGGTCTGATTACCGGAAAACTGTCCATGGGTGTCATCAAAAGCTACTTTTATTTAGGCCTGGAAATTTAAATTGTCACTCAAAACTGTCAGACAGTGGGGTGGGCATTTGGCACAGTGGTCTACTCCCACAACCTACCTGGTAGTGCCTGGGTTTCATTCCTGCTTCCTACTAATGCAGATCTTGGGAGGCAGTTGTGATGCCTCAAGTCATTGGGTTCAGCCCACCCACCTGGGGGACTTGGCGTGCATTCTCATTTGCAGGTATTAGGGAATGAGCCCAGTGAATGGATCCTCCTCCCCATCTCTGTCCCTGTCTCTTTTCCCCACTTTCACTCTCTCTTCCTCTTACTCTGTCTCCCTGTCTCTGAAATAAATTAATTAATTAAAAATTTAAGGTGCTGGTGCCATGGCACAGTAGGCTAATCCTCCACTTGTGGAGCCAGCATCCTGTATGGGCGCTGGTTCTAGCTCTCTGCTGTGGCCTGGGATAACAGAGAAGATGGCCCAAGTGCTTGGGCCTCTGTACCTACATGGGAGACCAGGAAGAAGCTCCTGGCTCCTGGCTTCATATTGGCACAGCTCCAGACATTGCAACCATCTGGGGAATGAAACAGCAGACAGAAGACCTTTCTCTCTGTCTCTCCCTCTCACTGTCTGTAACTCTACCTCTCAAATAAATAAATAAAATCTTTTAAAAAATTTCAAAAAGAAAAACCCAACAAATGCATTGGGTTAGCAACTCTGATCATCAGAAAAGGGGAGACTTCATGCTGTCTTCCTCTGTAGCTCCAGAGCAGGGCAGAACAGTATATTTCTAGCAGCCCACACTTTTAAAAGCCTTAGCCTTGTAGCTGAGCCAAGGAAGAGAGTGAGTGGGCCTTGTGGCAGACTTCATTACCTTCAGACTTTTGCTCCTTGGAAATAGTGTTTTAGTGTCCTTGTTTTGATTTTTCTGGGAACTATACGTTCCTGGGAGATGACTCAGGGCAGAGAGCAAGCCTGGTCTTCACCGTGGCAGAGAAAGAGGAGGAGGAATTGCTCTGACAATTGTAGACCAGAAACCTACAGTTGAAATGATGTGTGTGTGTGTGTGTGTTTTAGTTATAGCATTGCTTGAATAACAGTGACCTTGGACGCTACAGAGCAGTCATTTCTTGGTATTGCTCTGAATCTTGTCCCAGGACCACTCTCCCCATCCCCAAACTGAAGGATGCTCAAGTCCCTTATGTAAAAGGGTGCAATGGTGCAGTATTTGCATATAACCTAGGAAACCCTCCTCCCACTTTGGATCATCTCTGGATTGCTTAGCATATCTAGCACAAATGCTTTGTAAATGGTTGTTAGACTATATTGTCTCTATAATATCTATATAATGACAAGCAAAGAATGTGCTACCAGTGAAAAATATTGAACCTGTGGTTGTTTCAATTCCAGAGTGGGGAGCCTGTGGCTATGGAGGGCTGCTTTTGGCTTTTCCTTCTGGGGATCTGCATTGGCGGTGACTGCCCTCAGGCCACTGTGAATGTTTTACTTCTCATTGATTTCAGATAATCACTTCAATGGGAGTTTGCATGTAGTTGAGTATGATGCTCTTTCCTGTTAGGCAAAGCAACCACTTGTGGGGAGGAAAAAAAAAAAGGAACAGATAAGAAAGATGCGTGATTAGAGAGGAAATACTTTTCCCTGAGGATTCCAGCCGAGACTGTCTGTAGGGGTTCTCAGGTTTTCCGTCTGTAAGTGGAATTCGTGGTTAAATAAGGGAACGTGGGGAAACCCCCGAGGACAGTGCCTGGTGCAGAGTGTTCCGTAGATGTGGATTCTCTGTCCGCCCCTCGTTAAAGAGCTGGGGGCAAACTCTTCCTGACCTCCGGGTCTGACGGACCCTTCCTCTCCTTTCTACTCCATTGGAGATCATGAAAAAGCTCTCCCCTGTCTCTTCCTTCCTTCCGTTCTCTCCAAGACAAGGAAGCGGCCGTCTTTGTTCCTATGGATTCGGAAGCCTGTGTCACCCGGGGCAGCCCGGCCCGGTGCTTGGCTAAGGTCCGGGGGAGGAGGGCTGGGCTACGGCCTGCGCGGCGCAGCGCGGCGGGAGGCTACCCGGAGGCGATGGGGAGGCGGGCGCAGTCGACCCAAGGGTGGAGAAGGGGGAAGGCTAAGGACGCGCGTTCCCGGGCTCGTGACCGCCGGCAGCCGGGAGAACCGGCGCCCAGCCAGCCTTGGGGAGATGGCAGGCGGCGTGGACCTGCGAGTCGGGGGATCCCTCCACCTGCTGCTGGTGGTGGCCGTCCTGACCCTGACCGCCACGGGGGTCAGTCGAGGCGCCGCAGCCTGGACCGAGGAGAAGGTGAGGGACTGCTTTTGCGTGACTGTACCTGAGCGGCTCTGGCTCGGAGCGGGGACCCCGGGCCCACTCAGCGCCACCGAGGCAGAGCGGGAGGCGGGGCAGGGCTGCGGTTCGCGCCCCCGGCTCTGCGCACGGAAGAGTCGAGGCTCTGCGTCCTTGCCACGGAGCCAGGGCCGGCCTCGGGGTTGTGTTGGAGACGTCAGGGGGACCGGGTGATGTCACGGCCTCCCCTCGGCGGCGGTCTGACTGGGTTGCTGATGCTCGCAGGAAGCGTTCTCGCCGGCGGCGGCCGAGCCGGGAGGTGAGGGCGCACCGAGGCGCCGCCGCGCACCGAAGCCGGGCGAGGCCAGCGCTCTAGGCGCTCCCGCACGCCGGGGTGCGGGGTGCCCTGGGGGGTGTGCCCCCAGCTTCCAGGCTATGGCGTGCATGGATGCTCTTGGGGCGTGCAAGTTTCCCTGGAATCCCAGGATGGGTGCAAGGGATTAGTCTGATGTTTAAGGGGAGCAACTCAAGGTAGGGATTTTACTGAAGTCCTGCTTTACTTTAAAATTCTTGTTTTTCTTAAAAAAAAAAAAAAAAGGCGTATGCTGTTTTCAGAGAAATGTTACCTGGTTGCAGATGGAAATCTCATGTAACACGTTTAAGAAAACAGACATTTGCAAGTTCCCTCTGCGTGAGGTAAATAGGTTCGCAAATATTTCCTTTTCTTGTTGAACAGTTTTGAAATCATGTAATTGCCCAGGGCTTTTGGGAATGTGAATGCTCTTAGAATAAAATGGTTTAAAAGGAACCAAGAAAAGCAGCAAAGTCAAGGGTATACACTTGGACAATGTTATCCAACAGATCTCTGCAAGGCTCCCTGGATGCCTGTATTTACTCAGTCACTGAAACACAGGGCACACTGGGGAAAGTCCACTCCCACCCAGCCAGTCTGTGTAGGTGAGCAACCAACCTGAGTTCTCCGGAGCCATCCTTAATTAGCTCTACCCTAAAGGGCTCACTCACGCCCCTCATCGGGAAGCCTGAGCCAGGGAAAGTCAACTCAAGACTGACTTCATTATAGGAAAAACATCTTCCCAGGGGGTCCAGTGGGGTAACATCCAAGAAGAAAGACTTTGAGTTCCTGCACAAATGCTCTCCTTCTTCACTCAACCTTTCTGGTCGGAAATAGGCAAGGGAGTATAGAAAACCAGGATATGGAGCCACTCCAAACGTGTCTTTAGCATGCCTGGCAAAGAGGGGGAATAAACAAGATGGAAAGAGACTAAGCAGCTCTGAAGGGCACATTTGTAGGCAGGTGTAGACAGGGGGCACTTGTAGGTGGGAGAAAGTGTTGAAGTGTTGTGATCCCTTTTTTTTTTTTTTTTTTGACAGGCAGAGTGGACAGTGAGAGAGAGAGACAGAGAGAAAGGTCTTCCTTTGCCGTTGGTTCACCCTCCAATGGCCACTGCGGCCGGCGCTCTGCGGCCGGCGCACCACGCTGATACGATGGCAGGAGCCAGGTACTTATCCTGGTCTCCCATGGGGTGCAGGGCCCAAGCACTTGGGCCATCCTCCACTGCACTCCCGGGCCACAGCAGAGAGCTGGCCTGGAAGAGGGGCATCAGGGACAGAATCTGGAGCCCCAACCGGGACTAGAACCCGGTGTGCCGGCGCCGCAAGGCGGAGGATTAGCCTAGTGAGCCGCGGCGTCGGCCTTGATTCCTAAAATGTGTTAAACTCATGACAGTTTGACTGTTGAGAAATGCCTTTTAAAGCATGAATCCCCCTTTGTATTTATTTTTAGAAGCTTTGAATCTTTGTTCCATTGAGAAACTGACTACTTGGAAATGGTATAAACAAAGAGAATGGTGGAGTAAATGAAGACTGGCTGTGATGTTTCCTGATTTCGAGCTCCCTCTCCCCTTATTCTGTAGTCTTTCATAAAGTCTTCTGGGTGGCTAGCAAGCAGCCTGGGAGGTGGATCAGTCCACATTAAAAGACATGCTTTCCTGCTTTTGATGAGTTTGACTGTTTTAATGCTGTGAGATGTGCCCATGGTGCACTGGTCTGCCGACAGGTGAGGTGTGGCAAAGAAAGCGTTGATTTTGAAATCCATTTCTTTTGTTTTGAAATAAAGGCGTGCCTCTTTCAGTGGTGTGTAATATGAAAAACAGATCAACCCTGGTTCATGGCTGTGCTCAGAAGACTATGATGTGATTCTTATATTTCAAACCTGCCAATAATTTTTCCATAGAAGCAATATTACAAACTGTTTGACTTCCAGGTGGGCTTACAGATGGATGTTGAGGGGCATGGTCATCTGGGTACCATGAGTCTTACATATTCGTATAAGACCATCTCACTTGAACTCCACAGTACCCCTGTGTGGAGGCTATGCTCATCCCCAGATGAGGAAACTTGACCACCAGCCCACAGATGAGGAAACTTGACCACTATTACAACAGCAAGTTGAAGAACTAGGACTTGGTTTCATCCCTGATCTTTCCTTTCCTCTTCCACTCTCTTTCTAAGGTAGCAGTGCCCAGTTAGTGCTGGGGTGTGGGACTGGAGGAAGGCTGGAGGGTCAGAGGAGCTTACTTTTCTCTTAAGGGTCAGGGTGGTCCCAAATGGCATCCCAAAGCAGCTCATTTGTTTTCAGTCACTTCGCCTTTCTCATGCTCTGGTTTCCTCTTTCCTCCATCTCTTTCCATATCCCAAAATTAATTCTCCTGAATCCTGCCCCCACCCCATTCCCAGCCCTGTTCCTCCAGGACAGGCCCATTCCTTGGGCGCAGCATTGTCAAGCAGCTGCCGAAGGGAATCTCATGGAATCTGTCCTCCCTTAGGGGTGAGTGACTGATGGCTTTTAAAGGGTTTCGCATGTCTTTAAGAGGACATTAGCTCCCATAAACTAAAAATCCTGCTTCTATTCCAGCTTCCTAATTATAAAGTTAACATGTGCTCTCTTTGAAAATACAGCAAAGAATACTAAAAGGAAAACTAATGTCATCCACTATACTCTCGTGTGTATTTACATTTATAGAGAAAGATCTCATCAGTTTTCATGAGGTATTAATGAGTTAGTCCATGTGAAGCACACAGCAACAATGCCTGGCTTATGGTAAATGCTCAGCAAATGGCAATTATTTTAAAATAAAAACACATGAATATTTCCTACTAGAGATCTGCAGCATAGTCAGTGTTACGTCTTGCTGTGTTGCTCAATAGTACAAGTATTACCTTATGCCAATACATAAATACAATTTATACAATACATACATATACATACATACACAATAAAATACATACATACAATTCATTGCAAGCATCATTTGGTGATTGCAAAGTCATCTCATTCTGTAATTTATTTCCTTATTCTTGAATGTTTTGGTTATTTCCAAATGCTCTTTACTCTAGAGCGAATACCCAGTGTATTTTAATGGGAAGTCTCTGACTTCATTGTGATGAAAGTGGGGGTGCAAGGGAAGAGGTTTTGAAGAGATGAGCCACATCCGGGAGTGCTGGCCTCACTGAGGGGTCATTCTCCAGGGTGGGCACTGGCAAGCTGTCCACTGCTCGCTCTAGCGCTTCCTGTTGTTTTGCTTCTTGAAGCCATGTGTACTCTAAAAGTCCTTAGGGTTTCCCACCTTCATGGCTTGATGGGTCTGTAACCATCTACTCTTTGACCCTGCCTGATTCTTATGGAGACCCCAAGGCTTGGACAAGGAGATCAGAATGGGCTGGGTGTTAGTAGAAAGAGAAACACAAATGTCATTTTGGGGCCTCTTCCATCTGGTAATAAATATTGTGACATGCATTTCATAAATGAGGAATCTGTTCTTTTCTTTTAAGATTTATTTATTTATTTGAAAGTCAGAGCTACAGAGAGAGAAAGAGGGAGAGTCAGACAGAAATCTTCCATCTGCTGATTCACTTCCCAAATAGCCACAAAGGCCAGGGCTGGGCCAGGCCTAGGCCAGAAGTCAGGAGCTTCATCCAGGTCTCCCAGATGGCTGGCAGGGGCCCTCACACTTGGGCCATCTTATGCTGCTTTCCTCAGCCCATTAACAGGGAGCTGAATTGGAACTGGAGTGGCACCCATATGAGATGCCACTGTCACAGGTGGTGGTGGTGGCTTTACCTGCTACGCCAGCCCCGAGGAACCTTTTCTTAGACACAACTAATAACAGAGAAAGCTGTGATTTGACCCTAAATGATTGTGTTTCAAGCCTGCACTGTTCTGTTTTTAAGCAGAGGGTCATTGGGTTTTAAAAAGACAGACGTTATCTTACTCAGTTCCCAACTCTTTCCCAGTGGCTTTCGTAATGTCAGTGGCTGAGCTGAATTTGTAGGTGGGCAGAGGTGTTAACCCGAAGACTCTCAGGGAAGCAGTCATTTGAGTGGAAGCCAGACCTGATCTGGCTGCACTCCTGTAATGATCTCTCTTTAATTCAATGGTTTGGAGCCTCAAATCCCCCTGCAAGGTGGGCCAGTTCACAAATTATGTAATTAAAACCCCCTCTTGTCTGGCACCATGAGATAAGCCTAGAAGAGAGGCTTCAGGATATCTGGTTCACACCTTTTGAGCTGAAAGATTCTAGTCACCCAGAGCAGACTGATTGTCCTTTTCTACCTGGATAAAAAGAGGAGGCAGGGGCTGTAACAGAGCCCCATTCCTCTGAGACTGCCCGCGCCAATAGAAAATTGTCAACAAGATGATCGAGGTTTCGCTGAAATCATCCTAGAATAAACCGGAGTTCCCACTGAGCACTGGGCTCAACACTTTGCCTTCGTTACTCTCTTCCTGTTGAGACCGCACGTTCTTCCCAACTTTCTCCTCATGCTCATTGCTCTCATCTAAACATAGATCTTTGTATTTATTGAGTTCTGAGAAAAAGACTCCTTAATAACCGAAGGCAGTTGTGGGCATATGGAAGCCTGCATCCTAATACTGAAGTACTTGGGTTCAAACTGACTGTGCTCCTGTTCCTCCCTTTTGCTAATGTGCACCCTGGGAGGCTGCAGTGATGGCTGGGTCACTGCAGCCCTTGCAGGAGGCCTGGATTGGGTTTCCAACTCCTGGCTTCTGCTTTGCCCACTCCCAGCTCTTGTGGGCATTTTAGGAATGATCAGCAGACGGGATTTCTCTGTGTGACTGTCTCTAGGCCACTCAAATAAATAACTGAAATGTGTGCTAGTGAGATTGGGAGAGTCAGATGCTTTCCCATGCAGAGCTTTAGTGAATGAAGGGCCTAAGTGATGAACTGGGGGGTTGTTTCCTGTTCTCTGTGCTTTACCAATGGGGAATCATTTTTAAAAATATTTTATTTATTTATTTGAGAGGTAGAGTTACAGACAGAGATGAGGAGAGACAGAGAGAAAGGTCTTCCATCTGCTGGTTCACTCCCCAAGTGCCTGCAATGGCTGGAGCTAGGCTGATCAGAAGCCAGGAGCCAGGAGCTTCTTCTACCACATGGTGCAGGGACTGAAACACTTGAGCTGTTTTCTGCTGCCTTCCCAGGCCATAACAGAGAGCTGGAGCAGGGGCCAGTGCTGTGGCATAGCAGGCAAAGCTTCTGCCTGCAGTGTCGGCATCCCATATAGGTGCCGGTTCTAGTCCCAGCTGCTCCATTTCTGATCCAGCTCTCTGCTATGGCCTGGGAAAGCAGTAGAGGATGACCCAAGTCCTTGGGCTCCTGCACCTGCATGGGAGACCTAGTAGAAGCTTTTGGCTCTTGGCTTCGGGTCGGCCCAGCTCTTGGCTCTTGGCTTCCGGTCGGCCCAGCTCTGACCATTGTGGCCATTTGGGAAGTAAATCAGTGGATGGAAGATCTCTCTTTCTCTGCCTCTCTGTAACTCTGCCTTTCAAATAAATCCATAAAATCTTTAAAAAATAGCAAAAAAACAAAAACAAACAAACAAAAAAAACAAAAAGTGGAGCAGCTGGGACACAAACTGGTACCCGTATAAGATGTCTACACTACAGGCAGAGACTTAGTCCACTATGCCACAGCACTGGCCCCTATAGGGAAGCATTTATCTCTGTGACTACAAGGACATTTTTGCTCCCAGAGAGGAAGGGGGGGCAGGGAGCAATTTACTGAAGTATCTTTATGAGATGGTTGAGCCCAGAAGGTAGGAGCAACATTTGTCTGCTGAAATCACCCTTTATTCATCCTCAAAGCATTTTTTGGTGCTAGCTGTCAGACAGGTCTCATCCATAATATCTCTTAGTTAGAGATGCTGAAGGGCTATTTATTTTGTTTATTTTTTCTTCAATTTTTTTAAGTTTTAAAGATTTTATTCAGTGAGAGAAATGCGTAGGAGAGTGAGGACTTTATCTAAGGGAGAAAGAAAAGCCTAGAAATTAAGCTGGGATCCCTGTCAAGCAGAGAGCATGCCAGATACCAGCCACATGCAGCAAGTGTGCAGGCAGGGAGCAGGTGGCCCCAAGGCCAGCAAGGGCAGCAAAGACAATAAGGGCAGGAAAAAAAAAAAAAAAAAAGGGCTGGGCCCACCATGTCCCAGGCCTTTTATCCACATCCAAAGGGGAGTGGTTATGTAGCCTGATTGGCAGGTGGGCATACAGGTGGGGTCAGGTAGGGGCATAAGATCGCACAGGAGCATGGTGAAGGCATGGCCTTCCAGTCTTCAGTCTTTTAAGAACCCTTTCCAGCTTGTATAAGTCACCTATGTAAACATGACCTTGATTTGCTCACTGTGAACCTGAGGGGAGTGTCCGCAGTGGCCAGGTAGACTCCAGGGTAGAGCAACAGACAGCAAATACAAAAGGAGCCACTGGTCAAATGGTCCTTGACACAGGAGTTCTTTTTTTTTGACAGGCAGAGTAGACAGTGAGAGAGAGAGACAGAGAGAAAGGTCTTCCTTTTGCCGTTGGTTCACCCTCCAATGGCCACCACGGCTGGCACGCTGTGATGGGCGCGCTGCGCTGATCTGAAGGCAGGAGCCAGGTACTTTTCCTGGTCTCCCACGGGGTGCAGGGCCCAAGCACTTGGGCCATCCTCCACTGCACTCCCGGGCCACAGCAAAGAGCTGGCCTGGAAGAGGGGCAACCGGGAAAGAATCCGGTGCCCCGGCCAGGACTAGAACCCGGTGTGCCGGCCCCGCTAGGTGGAGGATTAGCCTTTTGAGCCGTGGTGCCGGCCAGGAGTTCTTGATTGTCATAGTGACTACCCTGGGCCGACCCAGTTCCAAGTCATCAAAAGTATCAACTCTTAGAACTTCAAAAAGAACAAAACCCACTAACATTGAACTACAGTACTTCTTGGCCCATTGCTATACATGGCAACCCATCTCTTCCATCTTTATACTTGTGCATTTAATTTGGTATTTATGACAGAAAAAATATGCCCACTTTGCTTTGTTATTATGTAAACAGTCTTAGAGAAGACAGTTTTAGAAGGATAGCTTTCCTTATTTGGCGAGTTTGCCTAACATTATTGAACGTTCAATGTTAAACCAAGACCTGTGTAGCCCTGGGGGTGAGCAAGTAGAAAACAAGACAGATAGTTCTAGCCCTGTGACAGCTTGTCTGAACTATAGACAGCAGACTAGTAAATACACAAAGAAGTGGTCTCCAAGCTACAACTAAAGTGAGCAGCGGTTGGCCAGATAAAGAGGAAGGGAAACATCCTGTAAAGCAAAAGGCCCTGCAGATGCCAAGGCCCATGGGGGCGGGGCTTCAGAGTGCTTTGTACCTGGCCGGTCAGCTGCCTGGGCGACCGAAGCATGGGAGAGAAGGGGCCAGCATGTACTGACTGAGGCTTGTGAGGCGCAGGAGAGACCAGACAGGCTCCTGTTGGGTGGTTAAGTAATAATTAACCATGGCAGCCTTCTGAGCTCTTGCCTCCGTTGTCTACTTTCCCTTCTCCCATTTCTTTTTTTTTTTTTTTGCCAGTCTTATTTTTTTTATTTAATAAATGTAAATTTATAAAGTGCAACTTTTGCATTGTTGTGGCTTTTCCCCCCATAACCTCCCTCCCACCCACAGCCATCTCATCTCCCACTCCCTCTCCCATCCCACTCTTCATCAAGATTCATTCTCAATTACCTTTATATACAGAAGATCAACTTAGTACATACTAAGCAAAGGTTTCAACAGACTGCACCCACACAACTGCACAAGATATAGAGTACTGTTCAACTAGTAGTTTTACTGTTAATTCTAATAGTAAAACACATTAAGGACAGAGATCCTACGTGGGGAGCAGGTGCACAGTGACTCCCGTTGTTGATTTAACAATTGACACTCTTATTTATGATGTCAATAATCACCCGAGGCTCTTGCCATGAGCTGTCAAGGCTATGGAAGCCCCTTGAGTTCACCAACTCTGAACTTATTTAGTCAAGGCCATATCACAGTGGAGGTTCCTTCCTCCCTTCAGAGAACGGTGCCTCCTTCTTTGATGGCCCGTTCTTTCTGCTGGGATCTTGTTCACCGAGATCTTTCCTTCAGGTTGTTTTTGCCACAGTGTCTTGGCTTTCCATGCCTGTGAGACTCTCATGGGCCTCTTAACCAGATCCAAATGCCCCAAGGGTTGATTCTGAGGCTGGAGTGCTGTTTAGGGCATTTGCCATTCTATGAGTCTGCTGTGCATCCTGCTTCCCCCACAGGATCATTCTCTCCCTTTAATTCTATCCTTCATTATTTGCAGACACTGGTCTTATTTGTGAAATCTCTTCGACACTTAACCTATCTTTTTGATCAGTTATGTACTTAAACTTATCACTTTAACAAGTGAGATGGCATTGGTACATGCCTCCTTGATAAGATTGAATTGGAATCCCCTGGCGCATTTCTAGCTCTACCATTGGAGGTAAGTCCCAGTGAGCATGTGCCGACCTGTATATCTCCTCCTTCTCTTATTCCCACTCTTATATTTAACACAGATCACGTTTCTGTTAATTTTAAATGCCTAAGAATAATTGTGTATTAATTACAGAGTTCAATCAATGGTATTAGGTAGAACAAAACAACAACAACAACAAAAAATACTAAAAGGAATAAAATAGTAAGTTGTTCTTCAACAGTCAAGACAAGGGCCTATCAAGTCATTGTGTCTCATAGTGTTCTTTTCACTTCAATGGGTTTCCTTTTAGGTGCTTGGTTAGTTGTCATTGATCAGGAGTAAAAAACAATGAAATCCGGTCATTTGCAACAAAATGGAGGAATCTGGAAAATATCATGCTGAGTGAAATAAGCCAGTCCAAAAGGGACAAATATCGTATGTTCGCCCTGATCCGTGACAACTAACAGAGCTCCCATTTCTTTTGTCTTCTAGCTTCAGCTTTTTTTATTACGTCAGGACTTAGACCCTGGACATACCAAGTAATTTAAAGGCTGTGGTGACAAATCCATGAAGGAAATCGATTTGTAAGGTGTAGTACTGGTAAACAAACAGACACTGTCAAATATTGAGGCACAGCATTAATATTCAGGAGTATACCGGAAATACATAATTGAGGTAGAGGAGAGCAAGCATGGGGTTTGGAACCAAAAGGGTAGGGTGGTTTCATGAATTTACCTGTAACTTTCCTGAAACTTTGGGAAATCAGCTGGTTTCCATGAACCTTAGTTTCCATTGAAATAAATCAAGGAGGCTGGACTAGGTCATCTCTAAGTGGCTTTTCCGGCTGCAACACTCTGTACCTCTCTAGTGATTGATAGCAAGGAATAATAGTACCAACACCTATTTACTATGACAGTTTACGTGTATTAGCACACTCAGGTATAATTGCCCTAGGATGTAGGTGTTATTTCCTCTACTCTGTAGATGAGGAAATTGAGCATTAATTGAGCAGCCCGGTCAGGATCACAGCTAGTCAGTGGCAGGGTGCTGAGTAGAAAGCAGAGTTGAGAGGATATGTCTGATTCAACAGCCCATGGATGCTCTTTGTGTGATTAGTGCTTGACTACGACAATGAGGCATCTCAAAGTGCAGATAAGTATAAGTAATTAAGCAATAGGCATTCTCTAATTCCAGTTTCTCATCAGCCACATGGAGTGGTTCACATGGAGTGAAAACACCCACGTGATTAAACATATTCAACTAAGGCTGGCCCTGAACGAAACTGTAAAATAGTTAAGGCACTTTCAATTTCTGGTTTTCATTCCAAAGAATGCAATATTTTTATGTGACCCTCATCATTCCCCTTAGGGAAGAAATCATCTGATGAACCACTCACTTCCCTTTGAGGAGGAGTAACACATTCTTTCATTGAGTGTTTGATAAACATGTGATAAATGAATGATTCATCAATGCTAGTATCATAAGAAAATGCAGCATGTGTTAAGTCATATCCAAGATATATCCTGTTTAGTTAGTTTTTTGATTGACATGAAGCTATTAATGTATATTTATGGGGTAAAAATCTAATGTTCTGATAGGTGCCCACTTGGTGTAATCATTGAATTAGAGTAACTAGCACAACCATCACCTGGAAGATCTATCATGCCTTTGTGGTAAACAAAAATCCAAACTCTCTCCTATTTTGCACTGTACAGTATATTATTATAACCTGTAGCCATCCTGCTCTGCCATAGAAGACCAGATCTGATTCCTCCTATCTAACATTGTGCCCACTTACTGACCTCTGTCCATTCCATCAACTCCTTCCCCCTCCCTATCATCTGGTAACCACTGTTCTACTCTGAACCTCTATGAGCTCAGTTGTTTTGGAGTCCACATATAAGAGGGATCATGTGGTATTTGCCTTTCTGTGCATGACTTATTTCATTGAACATAATGCCCTTTGGTCCATTTAAACTTTTTTTTTAATGGTTGAATAGTATTACGTTATGTGCTATATACCACATTTTCTTTATCCATTCACGTGTTGGTGGACATGTAGGCTGATTGAATATATTGACTATTGTGAATAGTGCTACAGTAAACATGGGAGTATAGATGTTGCTTTGACAGACATTGTCTCAATGATTTAATTTCTTTGGATATGTACCTAATAAAAGATTAGCTCTATTTTTAATTTTTAAAAGGATGTTGATCAACTTTATGACAACAATTTTGGCAACTTATGTGGAACACACATATTTCTTCAAAAATAAAAATTCAGGGACTGACATCATGGCATGAGGAGTTATGCTGCTGCCTGTGATGCTGGTAGCCCATATGGGTGCCCGTTTGAGTCCCAGCTGCTTCACTACTGATCCAGCTCCCTGCTAATGCACCTGGGAAAGCAGCAGAAGATGGACCAAGTAGTTGGACCCCTGTACCCACATGGGAGACCTGGATGAAACTCCTGGCTCCTGGCTTCAACCTGGCCCAGCCCCAGCCATTGAGGCCATCTAGGGAGTGAACCAGCAGGTGGATTACCTGTGTCTCTCTCTGTCTCTCCCTGTCTCTCTGTAACTCTGCCTTTCAAATAAATAAAATAAATAAAATAAATCTTATTTTTCTTTACTTTGGTTTTTGTTTTGTTTTGTTTCATTTTTTTTTCTTGACAGGCAGAGTAGACAGTGAGAGGAGAGAGAGAGACAGAGAGAAAGGTCTTCCTTTTTCCATTGCTTCACCCCCCAATGACCGCGCTGATCCAAAGCCAGGAGCCAGGCACCCCTCCCAGTCTCCCATGCGGGTGCAGGGCCCAAGCACTTGGGCCATCCTCCACTGCACTCCCAGGCCACAGCAGAGAGCTGGCCTGGAAGAGGAGCAACCAGGACAGAATCTGGCACCCCAACCGGGACTAGAACCCGGTGTGCCTGTGCCGCAGGTGGAGGATTAGCCTATTGAGCTGCGGCGCCAGCCAATAAAATAAATCTTAAAAAAAAACACCATAAATTCAGAAAACTGACATGGAAAGAAGTTTGCATAGCCTATATATATTCAAGAAATTGAATTTATTTTTAAAATCTTTTTAGAGACAACTAAAGATGTAATTAGTTTAACTGATGAAATCTGCTGAACATTTAAAGAAGAAATAGTAACATAATAATGTGCTCTTTTCAAAAATAGAGAAGGTGCAACTATTTTGAACTCATTTTGAGAGACAAACATAACCCTCATATAAAAATTTAAGGAATCAAAAATTTTACAGAACTGTGGTCTTCATTATTACAGGTGAAAAAAATGCTTAAATAAATACATAGTTAATTCAATCCACAGTAAAATGTGAATCATTCATTTTTCTTCTTTTTCTCTTTTGTATATTTGCTCTACTAATGAGATATGTACTTTCATGTGTTTTCATGGTGGTAGTTACCATCATTTTGCTGTTTCAAAAGATTTATTTCTTTACTTGAAAGGGAAGTTACAGAGAGAGAGAAAGGGAGAGACCAAGAGAAAGATCTTCCATCCAGTGGGTCACTTCCTAATGATTGCAATGCCTGAAGCTGGGCTAGTCCAAAGTTAGGAGCCAGGAACCTCTTCTGGGTCTCCCACATGGGTGTTAAGGGCCCAAACACTTGGGTCTTCTTTTGCTGCTTTCCCAGGCAAATTAGGAGGGAGCTCGATTGGAATTAGAGCAGCTGGGACACTAACCAGCACCCATATGGGATTCTGGTGTCACAGGCTGTTTCTTTACCTACTATGCCACAATGCTGTCCCCCCCACCATCATTTCACTTCTAATGTAGGATTCCCTTAAGCTTTTCTTGTAGGGCCAATCTGGTAGTGATGAATTCCTTCAATTTTAGCTTGTCATTGAAAGCCTTTGTTTCTCCTTCATTTCTGAAGGATAGCTTTACTCGATATATTATTCTTGGCTGTAATTTTTTTTATTGAGACTTTGAATGTTTTATTCCATTGTCGCCTGGTCTGTAATGTTTCTGCTGAGAAGTCTGCCATTAACCTAGTGGGGAATCCCTTATAAATGACTTGTTCCTTTCAGAACTCTCTTTTTGTCTTGTGTTTTTGACAATTTGTGTCGCTCCCCCTCTTCGTGGAGGAACGACACTAAACCCTGCCTAGGCTTCATATCCGAGTCACGGCACCATTATGTTGCTCCCCCTCTTCGTGGAGGAACAACACAGGACCCTGTGCTGTTCTTTTGTCTGCTCGGCCCTCCCCGGGTTTGCTGCTGGTTGTTCCCGGGTTGGCTACCGACCCTTCCACCTCCGTGGAAGGGCGGTTCCCCCTGCCACTTTCCCCACTTCCGCGGGGGAGCGGCACACCGCCGGCCGGCTCTCTTGGGGGCTGCACAGGTGTTCCTCTTAGATGTTCCCCTTAGATGTTCCCAGTGCATGTTGTCTCTCTCCTCCTTTATAGTCCTCTTCCACCAATCCCAACTCTGCTACCCACACGCCGAGTATGCTGCCCTCCTCCAATCAGGAGCAGGTCCTGCTGTTTATTGGTTGAACTGGAGGCAGCTGTGTAGAAGCTGTTTCTCCCTTCTCAGCGCCATATTGTGGGAGAGCAGATGCACAGAATAAGTCTTAATTCCAGTAACTTAGTCTAGTCCGAGTAGCTCCCCACAGATCCCCCTTTCTTTTTATTTTTGGCGTTGATACGCGCCTGTCTTCGGTGCCCCGCGGCACACACTCTGCTCTGCTTGCTAGAGTTGCCCACAGGTGCTTACAAGCCCTACCAATCAGGCAAACCGAATCTGGGTCCTCTCTTCACCATGTTGTGAGGAGGTTTTTAGGCGCTGATGCGTGCCTGTGTTCGGTGCCCTGCAGCGCATGCTCTGCTCTGCTAGAACTGCCTGCAGGTGCTTACAAGCCCTATTAGGCAAACTGAATCCAAGCCTTCTCATTGCCGTATTGTGGGGAGACTTATTGGTGTTGATTCGTGCCTATCTTCGGTGACCTGCAGCTCATACTCTGGTCGAGCTGCCTGCTGGTGCTTATCGCCTTACTAATCAGGCAGACCGAATCCAAGCCTTCTCATTGCGGTATTGTGGGGAGACTTATTGATGTTAATTCGTGCCTGTCTTCGGTGACCTGCGGCGCATAAGCTGCTAGCCGCCCACAGGTGCTCACCACCTCCTTAATCAGGCAGACCGAATCCAAGCTCTCTCATTGCCATGTTGAGGGGAGGCCTTATTTTTCTCTATTTCTCTATCTCCGGGCATTCCTATCTCTCCCATTTTACTTCTATCTGCCAGCATTCCTATTTCTCTCATTTTACTTCTAAATTTCTGTTTCTCTTATCCCTGCGGCTTCCCGGTGCCCGCCCCGAGGCTGCTTCTCGGCGGCTTCCCGGCTCTGGGCCGCTTCAGCCCGCGCCTCTCTCATCTGCGTGGCTTCCCGGCTTCGCGCGCGCACTCCGCGGTCTCCGCGCCCCTTCGCGTCCGCACCACGGCCTCGCACTAGCCCCACGTTCCCTATCTATTCACGCCTCGTGCTCTCTCTGCACGCGGCGTCTTCCGCGAGTCACACAGCGTAGCTTACGTTTCCGCCACCACTGGTATTCAATCTAAGTTCCCCGGGCTAACCTGGCGAATTCAATCCAGCTCACGTCTGCGCCCTTCGGCTTGGCTTCCCGTCCTTTGCTCCCCAGGCTAATCTGACGGATTCCAACCTGGCGGCCCATGTCTAGCTTCTTGCCTTTTGTTCCCCGGGCTGACTTGAAGAATCGCAAGCTGGCTTACGTTTCCGCCTCGGCCTGCCCCCCGCGGCTTCAATTTCCCTAACATTTTTCTCTACCCGGTATATTTCCCTAAGTTTTCTTCCAACAATATTCCTCCCTCATTTCTCCTGGCTTCTCCCCACAGTCCGTATCCGAGTCTGTTTGTTCTAGCTTTCACTTTCGCTTTCGACCTTAGAGATTTCTCCCAGCTTCCCCCCGTAGTCCGTATCCGAGTCTATGCCTACCTAGGCTTTCAATAGCTTCTTCCGGCACCTTTTTCGTCCGGCTTTTCCCTAGGCTCTTTGCTAGTCTCTCTCTCCGGTATTTTCCCACTTCTTCCCGTTTCTTCCCTCCTAGGTTTCCTATCCGAGTCACGGCACCATTATGTCGCTCCCCCTCTTCGTGGAGGAGCGACAATTTGATTTTTTTTTTTTTTGACAGGCAGAGTGGACAGTGAGAGAGAGAGAGAGAGACAGAGAGAAAGGTTTTCCTTTTGCCGTTGGTTCACCCTCCAATGGCTGCCGCGGCTGGTGCACTGCGGCCGGCGCATTGCGCTGATCCGAAGCCAGGAGCCAGGTGCTTCTCTTGGTCTCCCATGGGGTGCAGGGCCCAAGGACTTGGGCCATCCTCCACTGCACTCCCGGGCCATAGCAGAGAGCTGGCCTAGAAGAGGGGCAACCGGGACAGAACCCGGCGCCCCGACCGGGACTAGAACCCAGTGTGCCGGCGCTGCAAGGCAGAGGATTAGCCTATTGAGCCATGGCGCCGGCCGACAGTTTGATTCTACCATGACTCAGAGAGGATTTACTGTTGTTGTTGAATCCATTGAAGATCCTGTGGGCTTCCTGGACCTAAATGTCCATGTTGTTACTAAGATTTGGAAACTTCTCTGCTATTATTTATTGAACAGGTTTTCTATAACTTTCTACCTTTTCTTCTCCTGAAGCACCCATTTGTGAATGCTTGCTCACTTAACGGTGTCTCTTGAGTCTTGAAGGCTTTCCTTTAAATTTTTTTCTTTTTAAAAATTGTCCAAATTATTATTTCCAAAGGCTGTATTCAAGCCCAGAAATTTTTTCTTATGCTTGCCCAAGTCTTCTGTTAAAGTTCTTAGTTGTATTTTTTTAACTTAATTTGTTGAGTTCTTTAGCCCCAGAATTATGATTTTTAAAAATCTCTTTGCTAAATTTCTGATTCATATCATGAATTATTTTCCTAATGTCATTAAATTGTCTGTATTATCTTGTATCTTACTCAGCTTACTTAAAATTATTCTTTTGTATTCTTTTCAAAAGATTTATTCATTTATTTGAAAGGCAGAGTTACAGGGGGAGTGGGGAGAAACAGAGAGAGGGACAGAGATATCTTCCATCCACTGGTTCAGTCCTCAAATGGCCGTAATAGCTGGAGCTGGGCTGGTTCAAAGTCAGGAGCCAGGAGCTTCTTCTGGTCTCCCATGTGGGTGCAGGGGCCCAAGTACTTGGGCCATTCTCTGCGGCTTTCCTATGCACATTAATAGGGAGCTAGATCAGAAGTGAAGCAGCCAGGCACCAAATCAACACCTAAATGGGATACTGGTGCTATAGGTGGCAGCTTTACCTGCTATGCCACAGCACTTTCCTGTGAATTCTTTTTTTATTATTTCAGCTAATTTTTATTTACCGAATATAAATTTATGCAAAAATATATGTTCCTTCATTTAATCAATGGTAATAAGTACTTTGGAAATTTATGTTCATTAAATAAAAGTTAAAAAAAACCTTATTAAACAGAAACAAAGCCTAAACATCATCACTTATATTTAAACAGAAATACAGATCATTCAAAGTATATGAACATAGAACACAAAATGTAGTTTTTTACTTAAGCAGTTACATGAATGAGACTGTTTTTAAGTTTATTCTCTGACAACTCCATTTTCACCATTGAACAAATTGTAGTTGAATTAACAGTAGTAAAAATGTGAAAAATTCAAATTTAAACATGAAAATATGGAACAATAAAGAAATAGCATGAAGTATTTCATTACCAAACAGATGAAAAATTTGTAAACATTCGGATACTTTCTGAGGCATATCAAAACACCTACATCAAAGTTGCATTCATTTGAGAGATATCAATATATGTTCAGTGCTGAGACTATTTGTAGCACTTACAGTATATACAAAGCAGCACTAGACTATGGTTCACATTTGAGAAGCACAGATTTATGGTTTATGCTATAATTTGCCAATTTAACATTGTAGCCAATGCTGTGACAAATACTCATTTCATATCTTTTTCTTCTGAAACTCAATAATCAAGTTATCATTTAAGCATATGAAATATTTGCCATGTCTTCTTCCTTACAATATTAAGTTCTAAAATTCAAATACTTTGTATCATGGAAACTTTACCTGGCTGTACAAAGGCTCCCAAATACAGTACAGTCATAAAATTTCTTCTTTGTAAATTCCATTAATTTATAGTTATTTTAGTACAGATAAATGCAGGACACTACTCCAGATTATTGGGCAACAAAAATGTCAGTGTGTCACTATCTATTTAAGGACGAGCACATTACAACCACAGCCATGGCAAGCAAATGCCCTCACAGGTCCTCCACTGCTTCCAGGGTTCCTTTCCACATCACAGGAGCTGATTTAATGGATACTGTCAGGTCTCAGCCTATCTCTGAAAGTTCCTTTATTAAAAATTTTGAAATTTAACTAATGGAACATCTACAGTCTCAGTAATCTAGTTTTTTTCTTACTCTTCACTGCCTAGTTCAAATACAATATGTAATGTTTTAAATTTTTATAGACACCTTACTAAAATGATTAAAGGTATCTAAAATACCATTAGTGGGTAAAATATTAATCAAAAAATGATAGTAAGAGTATTTTTGAAAATATTTTTTCACAACTAGAGAAGCTATGAGATTCATAATGAACACAGATATAATGACACTTTAACCCTGTTGTTTTACAATATCAATAATGAGAGCAAATACATAACACAGAGAAAAGAAGAGCAGGATTTCAGGAGAAAAATCTAGTAAACACTTGAATTTTGGATGCCTCAAACACAAAACGGTTCACAATGCTTATAAGTACTGTCACTATTTTCATCCTTTAAGTGAAACTCAAATTTTTATTTCATTTCTAATTTTATCCAGAAATAAAAATGTTATTCATTACATAATATATTTTATCAATTTCACTTATCAAGTATTCAAATAATGCAAACCCAAGTATTTTGTTTTGTGGCAACAATACACTTATAGACTGAACTTCAAAGACAGGGAAAAGTTCATTTAAAATTATTGATACACTCTTCTTCTAAGACTGCGGCCGGTGCCATGGCTCACTTGGTTAACCCTCCGCCTGCGGTGCCGGCATCCCATGTGGGCACCGGATTCTAGTCCCGGTTGCTCCTCTTCCAGTCCAGCTCTCTGCTGTGGCCCGGGAGGGCAGTGGAGGATGGCCCAAGTGCTTGGGTACCTGCACCGGCATGGAAGACCAGGAGGAAGCACCTGGCTCCTGGCTTCGGATCGGCGCAGTGCTGGCCGTAGCAGCCATTTGGGGAGTGACCAAGGGAAGGAAGACCTTTCTCTCTGTTTCTCTCTCTCTCACTGTCTATAACTCCACCTGTCAAAAAACAAAAACAAACAAAAAAAACAAAACCTAAGACTTAACACTATAATCACACAAATGGTATGTAATAAGAGAAGAAAAAAAAGGAGATGGTTCATTATAATCAATGTCTTTTTTTAAAAAAGTTTCAAAAACAGATTGCCTTAATATGTGGCTAGATTCCCAGTAACAAGATATTCTGAAATCTAAGGAACTAAAGAAGGAAAACCAGAGTAAGTTCAATTTCCTTGCCGTTTTCCCATAAATGTTCCTGTTGTTTACTTTGGATTTCCTTTGTGCTTTTACTGGGAGGGAAATTTTCTGCCTTCACCTTCTTTCATAGTGATGATCATGTTTCTCTGTGTGTACATCCTTAAGCATCTTTTGTAAGGCCGATAAGTGGTGACAAATTCTTTCAATTTCTGTTTGTTATGGAAAGTCTTTATTTCACCTTCATTCATAAATGAGAGCTTTGCAAGGTACCGTATTCCGGGTTGACAGTTATTTTTTCTCTTAAGACTTGGACTTTGTCTCTCCATTCTCTCCTAGCCTGTAGGGTTTCTGATGAGAAGTCTATTTGGAGATCCTCTGAAAGTAATCTGGCGTTTCTCTTGTGCACATTTTTGAATATTTTATTTATTTATTTTTAAAAATTCATTCATTCATTTGAAAGTCAGAGTTACACAGAGAGAGAAGGAGAGGCAGAGAGAGAGAGAGAGGTCCTCCATCTGCCGGTTCACTCCCCAGTTGGCTGCAACAGCTGGAGCTGCACTGATCCAAAGCCAGGAAGCAGCACCTCCCTCTGGGTCTCCCTCGTGGGTGCAGGTGTCCAAGGACTTGGGCCATCCTCTACTGTTTTCCCAGGCCACAGCAGAGAGCTGGATCAGAAGTAGAGCAGAGCAGCCGGGACTCCAACCAGCTCCCATATGGGGTGCCGGCACTGCAGGTGGCGGCCTTACCTGCTATGCCACAGCACTGGCCCCTCTTTATGTTTTACTGTGGAGAATTTTACTACAACGTGTCATGGGGAAGATCTTTTCTGGCCATGTCTATTAGGAGTTCTGTGTGCTTCCTGTACTTGGATGTACCTTTCTTTCTCCAAATTAGAGAAGTTTTTTTTTTTTTTCTCTCTGTAATTATTTCACTACAAAGGACTTCTAATCCATTCTCTCTTTCCATGCCTTCAGGAACTCGTAAGATCCTTATATTGGGTTGTTTGATAGTAACCCATAAATCTCCAACACTGTTTTATAGTCTTCTAGTTTCTTCTTCTTCTTCTTCTTTTTTTTTTTTTTTTTTTTGGTCTGCCTCACTGAGTCTGTTGTTAAGGCTTTCTAACACATTTTTTATTTGATCTATTGAATTTTTCAGTGTCAATATTTCATTTTGATTTCTCTTTTAAATCTCAGTTTCATGGGAAAATGTTTATTCATGTCATGTATGGATTTCTTTAATTTGTGGATTTGTTTCTGATTATTTCTAAGTAATCCTATGATCAATTTTTTGAATTCTGTTTCCAGCATTTCTTCAATCTCTTCATTTTCACATTCTAGTACTGAAGTGTTGTTGTGTTCCTTTGTTGACATCATGCTGTCTTCCTTATTCTTGTTTCTTGAGTTGCTGCATTTATGAAGATGCTTTTTTCCCCCCCATGATAGCTTTTATCACGGGACAATGTCTCTGTGGATTAGTAGAGTGTCTGCTATTTCAGTGTATACCCTGAGGTGTGTGCTGGGTATGGCCAGGGAACTCTATTCAGTGCTCCAGGTTGAAGGAAGTGTCCAAGGTGATACCCAAATTGGGCATGATAAATCTCTCTTTTTTTCAATTTTCAATCAGAGGGCAGGATTAATCTGCTCTGTTGGTGTAGTCTCACACTCACCTCCTCTCCTCTCAGGAGACCAATGTCTGGTTGCTAGCCCCAGTGGGTGTAATATTCATTAGCACTGCCACAAGAACCACATGAGGGATCCTTGGTCCTTGAACTGGTACCAAGGACAGTGCTTGGTGTGAGCGTGGATCCCGCAGCAATGATCACCCCCCAACCCAGGAATCAGGGAGCCCAGAGTGACTGCCCAAAGACCCAGCCACACCCTGTACCCTCACATGAAGCCACAGTGTTTTCATAGGACTCCCACAGCACCCAGCCCCTGTCAATTCTCCTGGCCAGACTCTGGCGTCTCTGCTTGGCTGATTGCTGGGCGTGCGAACATGAGCTGGCTCTGCTGTTACATAAATCCAAAATGGGACCTGCCCTCTCTTGGCTGGTTACAGGACTCTGGTGCTGGGTGGTTGGGGAGAAAGAAATGTGCCTCCATTGGGAAGTACACTGTCCTCCATAGGGCTCCAAGCTGGACTCACACCAGGATCTTCCTGCAGCTTTATTGCCAGGGTCTTGGGCTGCTGCAGTCTGGTCTCACCTCATTGTCCAAAGCTGGTGCTGAGGCTCTTGGCTACTGGAGTCCCGAGTTGTGCACTTTCACACCCTCCACGTAGATCCACAGTGTCTCTCTAATTTACATGGGGTTTCCTTTGCCATTTTCTCCCTGACTCTTCCCTGAGATTGGACTCTGTGGGGAGCAACTGGGAGCAACTCAGACTAGACTAAGTTACTGGAATTAAGACTTATTCTATGCATCTGCTTTCCCACAATATGGCGCTGAGAAGGGAGAAACAGCTTCTACACAGCTGCCTCCAGTTCAACCAATAAACTGTGGGACCTGCTCCTGATTGGAGGAGAGCAGCGTACTCGGCGTGTGGGTAGCAGAGTTGGGATTGGTGGAAGAGGACTATAAAGGAGGAGAGAGACAACATGCACTGGGAACATCTAAGGGGAACACCTGTGCAGCCCCCGAGAGAGCCGGCCGGCGGTGTGCCGCTCCCCCGCGGAAGTGGGGAATGTGGCAGGGGGAACCGCCCTTCCACGGAGGTGGAAGGGTCGGTAGCCAACCCGGGAAGAACCAGCAGCAAACCCGGGGAGGGCTGAGCAGACAAAAGAACAGCGCAGGGTCCTGTGTCGTTCCCCCACGAAGACGGGGAGCGACAGACTCTCTCCAGGTTTTTTTTTAAACTATCTTCCCCTAGACTCCTGAATTATTTATTTATTTTTTTGACAGACAGAGTGGACAGTGAGAGAGAGACAGACAGAAAGGTCTTCCTTTGCCGTTGGTTCACCCTCCAATGGCTGCTGCGGCCAGCGCACCTCGCTGATCCGAAGCCAGGAGCCAGGTGCTTCTCCTGGTCTCCCATGTGGGTGTAGGGCCCAAGCACTTGGGCCATCCTCCACTGCCTTCCCGGGCCACAGCAGAGAGCTGGCCTGGAAGAGGGGCAACCGAGATGGAATCCGGCGCTCTGACCGGGACTAGAACCCGGTGTGCCAGAGCCACAGGCGGAGGATTAGCCTATTGAGCCGTGGCGCCGGCCCGAATTATTTTTTTTAAAGTTTATTTTTTTTTATTTGAAAGAGTCTCACACACACACACAGTCAGAGAGAGAGAGAGAGAGAGAGAGAGAGAGAGAAATCTCTTTCATGTGCTGGTTCATGTCTCAAATGCCCCTGACAGCCAGGACTGAACAAAGCCAGTAACATGGAAACTTGGAGCTCTATTTGGATCTCCCACATGGGTAGCAGGGACCCAAGTACTTGAGCCATTATCTTTTCCTTCTCAAGGTATACAGTTTCAGGAAGCTAGAGCAGAAGTGGAGGCAGGACGTCCCCCAGGCACTCATCTGGACTGCTCATGTCTTGAGCTGCATCTTGGCCTGCTGTACCACAATGCCCACCCCTCTTTGGAACTCTTTATCAGGAAATCATCATCAATTTCCATTTCCTTCTAGTCTGTTGCTGGAGAATTATTGTTTTCTTTTGGAGGCATCATGTTACCTTGTTTTCCTGCTTCTTGGGTCCCTCCATTAGTTTTTGTGCATCTGGTGGATCAGTTGCTTCTAACAATGACATTCATAGTAAAGATTTTCCATTAATGATATGGCCTAGGAGGTTGGTTGGGTGTGTCATGTTGGTTTTGGTTCCAGGTGAGTGCTTTAGTGTAGTAATCATGTAGCTTCTTCAACTGTAATCAGTGTTGGAGATGTCTGTGGGTGTGTCAGTGACCTAGGCTGAGGGGTTGTGGGATGTGACTCCCTTAGTTGGGGCAGGTTTGCTGGCAGTTCTGTGCATGGTGTACCTAGCTACAAGTGTGCAATTCATGTCAATTACTGTGGGTCATGAAATTATGGGGTCACCCCTCTGGGCCCAGGTGAGTGTGGCACAGAACACCTGGTAGTAGGATAGGTTACTTATCAGTGAGGGCTGCACATGGGATGGGCTGCAACAGTGTGCCCAGATGGGTCACTCATCAATGTCTGAGGACTGCAAAGGTAACCTTTGGGGAGCAACCTGTTCTGGTTCTTCCCAGGAATGAGGGTACATGGGTGGGGCCACCCCACTGCATCCTCTGCAGCAGGAGGGTAGGTGGGGGCTGCCCAATTGTCTTGTGTGGGCTTCTGAGGGCTGGACATCTCAGGGTGTATCACTCAAATTCTTCCTGGGGCTTAGGGAGGGTGGGTAAGGCCTCTTGGCTGGCTCATAGGGATGGGTCTATGGAACTATTGGGAGCAGCTGCTTCATAGGGTGCTGGGTCAGTGGGATCTCAGGATGGATCCATACAGGAAGAGCCTGGATAGCTGAGGGTAGACCATGGGCTGGCTTCTTCCTTGGGAGCAGTGCTGTTGTGTGGAACCTAACAGCTCCCAAGCTGGGCTCAAGGCCTGTGAGCACTACAGGGTTTTCCCACAGTAAATGCCTCAGCTGTTTATGGCATCAATGGGTACTGCTAGGAGCCTTCTTCTTACCCTTTCCAGTCCAGCAAAGTCCCTCTTGGTTCAAGATTCATCCTGAGAGACAGAATGGCAGGTGCTATGTGCTTGGTTCCCATCTTTTAAAATGTCTAGTCCCCCACTTGCCTTCCTACCTCACTCCCCAATGGGTGGGGTCTTCTTCCTTGATTTGTTGACTGAGGTTGGGGCTGAGGAGCTAAAGGCAATCCCTACACCATGTGGGGATCCCTACACTAATGTGGTTCCATAGGCGCAGTCTGCGCGTACTAGCTTGGGGGTAGGGGACATAGGTCTGCCTAGTACTGGGTTTCAACTGGCAGATCTGGTCTAGGCCTGGTACCAAAGACTGGACTTAATTTCCCCTCTCTCCTCAAGGTGAGAGGTGTTGCTCTCCATACTAGGCTGCTCGGAGCTGAGTGGAAGTGATGCGGGCAGCCATTTCCTTCTGTCTTCTTCCATGTATCTTTTGCTGTCACTGCACTAAAGCCAGGCACTATGGTCTCTCATCTGGCTTTCCCAGCTCTGTAAAGTTAGATTGGTGTGTGCATAGCTGTGGGAAGATGATGGGTGGAGGATCTCACTCAGCCGCCATCTTGCTCTTGCCTATCTTAGGTTTTTGGGCTTCACTTTAATATGTAAGTGTAGCTAGGAGTGTGAACATTAATAAAATATTTAAGTAATTGAAACTAAAGAATTAAAACATTTTTTGTTTAGGAGGTTAAAGAATCATCAAGTGTGGCTTAAAAGAATTACAATGATCATCTGAGTCAATGCTGTCCAGCAGAAATACATAATGAAATGCACACATGAAGTTTTAAATTTTCTAATAGCTAACAAAATCAATTTTAACAATATACTTTGTATTATTACTATGTATTATATACTTACTTTGCATGTTTCAAAAGTTACCATTTCAACATGTAGTCACTGTAAAAATTATGAATGAGGTAGTTAGCTTTTTTTCATGCCAAGTCTTTGGAATCCAGAGTGTATATCACACTTAAGCACATCTCTGTTCAACTAGCTACATTTCAAGCCCTGGATAGTCATATGTATCTCTTGACTACCATATTGGATCATGCTGATCTAAATCACATTCAAGTTTTTCCAGGGGAATGAGAAGTTAAGGGCCCTGCCCAAGGTCATACAACCTACAGGGGCAATCATGAAGCTTTGAGTCCAGCTTCTCTGACTGCTTTGCAGTGCCTGGTGTATCATGCCACACAGCTGTTGTGAAGCAATTATGTTACCAAAGCATGTTGTTTTGTTGGCTGCAGATTTTTTAAAAATTTTTTTTTAATTTTTATTTTTTGACAGGCAGAGTGGACAGTGAGAGAGAGAGACAGAGAGAGAGGTGTTCCTTTGCCGTTGGCTCACCCTCCAATGGCCAGTGCACTGCGGCCAGCGCACCGCGCTGATCCGAAGGCAGGAGCCAGGTGCTTCTCCTGATCTCCCATGCGGGTGCAGGGCCCAAGCACCTGGGCCATCCTCCACTGCACTCCCGGGCCACAGCAGAGAGCTGGCCTGGAAGAGGGGCAACTGGGACAGAATCCGGCGCTCTGACCGGGACTAGAACTCGGTGTGCCCTGGCACCGCAAGGCAGAGGATTAGCCTAGTGAGCCGCGGCGCCGGCTGGCTGTAGGTTTTTAAGTATTGATTTTTTTTAAGAATAGAGGACCAATAATTTTTAATTATTTTATAAAGCAATGGTACAGAAAATCAATAAAAGTACCAAGGTAATAAGTGTAAAATATTAATACTTAGATTTAAAGCGTTATGCTAATTTTGCTTTCCAAATAAGTCACTGAATATTTTGCTTACCTTTCTAGATGTAAGGGATCAATTTTAAGGTTGAGCAGTTTGATTTACCTTGTATGGCATAAAAATTACTTCTTTTATTTTGAGGTTTGAAGTAATTACTTGCAAATATATTGGGCTAAGTCTTAAACATGTTATGAAATAAGTGGTTAAACAGTTTTATTTCATTCTCAGAATTATCACCAGCCAGCTATTTTGAATTCATCGACTCTTCGGCAAATTGCAGAAGGCACAAGTATTTCTGAAATGTGGCAAAATGACTTACGGCCGCTGCTGATAGAGCGATACCCAGGATCCCCCGGAAGCTACGCTGCTCGGCAGGTGAGAGCAAGCACACAGATCTAAAGGCCCCGGAATACTTGGCCTTCTCACAGTGGATACTGTTATAGCTCAAGTTCTGAGTTGTCTAAAGAAGAGATGTCCTCTTATGTGCCAAAAGAAGCGACCAAGAAAATCAAATGAGATTTTGAGAGTAAATGTCTGTTCTGAATTTAGTGATACATGTTCATCTACTTGAGTTTATGCGTGCAATCTCTGTCTAGGCTGCATCAGACAGTGTACGAGGTCCTGAGACCTTGACTATTCCCACAACACACCCCCTGGCTCCCAACCAAATTTTGTTGGATCCTAAACACCAAACATCAACAACCTTGAATAGTTCTTTGCTGATGGTTTGGGGCCAAGAGTGAGTCATTGTTTTGTCAGGCCTTTTTTCCCTTCAGGGAAATCATTTTTTTTTTCCTTTTTAAGATTAAAAAATTATTTTTATTTATTTGGGAGGCAGAAAGACAGAGAGGGACTGATATAGATAGAGCTCTCTGAGCCACTGGCTCATTGTCCACATACTCACAGGAGCCAGGTCTGGGCCAGGCTGAAGCCTGGAGCTGGCAACTCACTCCAGGTCTCCCAGGTGGGAGAGGGCAAACCACTTATTTGACCCATTACTGTTGCTTGCTAGGGGCTGCATTAGCAGACACTAGATTCAGGAGCTGGAGCCGAGTATTGGACACTGGCACTCTGATATGAAGCATGGGCATCATAACTGTGAGGCCAAGTATCCACTTTTAAGGAAATCATTTTCTCCCCAGCGGTCGATTAAAGCCAGAGATAAGCTGCTTTCTCTGGAGCAGTACTTCTCTGAATTCTGATTCTGAGTCACAGTGAAGATATTTCTTTTTTACATTTTATACACAAAAATATCCACGTATTTAAATCAAACAGTTTCATGAAAAATACTCAGTACCTGCAATATACTAGGATCTTGTTAATAATTTTATCTTACTGCTTTGTTTTTAAATGCCTGCTGTGACCCACTAGACAGATTTCAAGACCCATTAATTTTACTACTACAATGTAGAAGACACTGCTATAGAGGGTTGAATAAGACATAAACTGGAAAAAAAAAGACATAATCTAGGCTAGACCCTCAGTGTCTCTTTGCCTCCTGTATGTCAGTCTTCCTAAGCAATCTGAAACCCCACTTCTGTATATCAGTTTTCAAACCAGCCCTATTTTCAAGGGGCAGCTTAGGAAGGAATGGGTCTGTCCCTTCATATCCTTCTCTGAGACTACTCCATCCGCTAGACAATTCAGGCAAAAGACCAGGGCCCCCGCTGCTGTGCCTGGAATGACACCTGCAAGGCCTGACTGTCCAACTCTTGGGAGTTTTCTCCTCCACCCACTGTGTGGCTTCTGCCTGTCGAGTCTGGCTTAAAAAGCCATGTGTTTTTTGCCCAATTAGACTGTTGCCTTCCATTTGTGTAGCTCTTGGGAATTAGATGGGGGTCCTAAAACTATCTTAGTTCTTCTAAGGGTGAATGATGATGACGGTGGTGGCTGAATTCGACTGAGCACTTTTTCCAAGTTCCTTTTATTGAGTTCCTTGTGAGGATCATTTCATTCAGCATGACCACAGGACTACTGATGTGGGTACTATTATTACCCCAATGTTATGGATTAAAAAAGACTGGAGCTTTAGGTATCTAAATTGACTTCCTCAAGGTTCTATCTACATGTACTAATAAGGAAGCCAAAATCTGGACCCAAATAGATCTCTAACCTATCACTGTAGAGCTGTGGGATGTGTGATCACTGGTCTCCAGCTGTTGATTTGCTGGTGTCCAAGTTGGAGAGTGAGGCACATTCATTTCAACAATATTGCCTGGGGCTGGCACTGTGGCACAGAAGGTTAAGCCTCTGCCTGCGGTGTTGGCATCCCATATGAGTGCTGGTTTGAGTCCTGGTTGCTCCACTTCTGATCCAGCTCCCTGCTAATGTACCTGTGAAATCAGCAGAAGATGGCCCAAGTTATGGACCCTGCACCCATGTGGGAGACCTGAAAGAAGCTCCTGGCTCCTGGCTTTGGCCTGGCATAGCCCTAGCCATTGTGGTCATTTGGAGAGTGAACCAGTGGATGGAAGATTAATCTCTCTCTGTCTCTCCTTCTCTCCATAACTCTGCCTTTTAAGTAAATCTTTTTTTAAAAAAGATACATATTCTTTTAAAAATTTTACTTTTTAAAATTTCCACAATAACATTTTCCACTGCTACGTGGAAGTAGAAGCGAATGAGAAATTTGTTGATACTATTCTAGAATGTGCTGGGGACTAAAGCTGGACTGCTCGAGCACACCCGGCTGATGCAGCACTAAATCCTAAAGGATGTTGACCATCTCACCTAAGAGATTCAGTTTTATAATTTTATTTATTTATTCTGCTTTTATTCAGAAGTCAGAGTCGAAGTAACAGAGACACAGAGAGAAATATGGAGAAAAATCTTTTATCTGCTGCTTTACTCCCTAAATGTCCCCAACAACCAGAGCTGAACCTAGGCAAAGCCAGAGCCCCAGAATTCATTCTGGGTCTCCCATGTGTGTGACAGGGACCTAAACTACTTGAGCCATCATTACCTGCTGTCTCCTGGGGTGCAATCATCAGGAAGTTGGAATTGGGGTACAGCTGGCATTTAAATTCAGACATTCCAGTAGGGGGTACAGGCACCCCAAGTGTGTCTTAACCACTACAGCAAACACCTGTCCCATCTTGTCCTCATTTTAAAGCATAGGTGCATAGTAATTGTTGATGCACAGTAACGCATAGTAATTTTAGCAGGCCTGGAGGGCCCGGCCTTTGCTGATTAAGTCAAGGAAGCAGAGTTGCCTTGGACTCCATGCCTCACGGAACATCTCCTTCCCAGGGGTATGCTGAGAGGAGGGAGTCATTCAGGAGCCTCAGCTAGACTTGTGGTGGGAATTGACGACTAAGTCTGAAAGCCAAAAGCACAGTGATGAGAGCTATTGATTGGTGACCTAATTGGATTTTGCAGCCAATTTGATTGTTTGTAGAAGTAATTTATCTTAGTTGCTAAGATAAATAAGAAAATATTTACACTGAATTAAAAGTGCTACTTCAGGGAGAACTCTGGGGAGCATTTGCTGATTATTTTGTGGGTTTTGGTTGCAATGTAGACATCAGGAATTATGTTCAAGAACTGGTGAGTAGCTGAGAAATGAGTTTCTGTGTGCTTGTGTCTGAGCCACGCTAACAGATAACATTTTAAAAATCCCAATTCATTTGTAAGCTTGCAAGCTGCTATTGGCGTTGAAGAAGGCATTTTATGGAGTAGTTAGTTCATCATCTGGATACCAGATGTTCTTGAGTATAAGAGAATATGCTTTTTTTTAGATGACCCTTTTTGTGGAAAGATTTTTTAACAAAGTCTAGAGATAATTCATTTTCATATTCTGTAGAAATGTCTATCTTAGATGCACAGTGATTTCTCTTTATTCTAATTACTAATGTTCTAGTACATCATTTTATACAGTCTCATTGAATCAACCCATATTTGCTCTTGCCGTCAACCCATAGTCATTGATGGCCTTCTGAGAGCAACGCCCAGTACTAAGAGTTGTGGGGAATAATAAAACAGGAGATACAAATGTGGGTTTCAAAGGGGTTGTAAACATTTCTTCTGGAGATGTTCAAAGACACCACATGTAGGCTTTTAACAGAAAAGGAAGGAAAAGTGCTACGTAGGCCAAAGTCTAGTCACCACAAACTGCAAGGACTGACAAGCTGGGGATTTTTTTTTTTTTTTTGGCTTTTGCAGAGTTGGCTGTAGAGTGGGTGTTCACCCCCTGGTTAAGTTCCTCTCTCCTTGGAAGCTTCCTGCCGCAGTGTTTCCAAGCCCTTGCCTACGTGTCATGTCACAGCTGTGAGCTGCAGGCCACACGAGACTTGGCTAGGACTGAAAATCCTGTGTTTCCTTGGGGTGAGGGGATGGGAATCTCCCATTCATTTCCACTTATTGTAAGTGATTCATTTATCATTTCAAGGTCCATCCCTTCTCAGTGTTAATCGTGGGACAGTCAGTTATTTGTCATTTGACTTAAAAAACTAATTTATTAAAAAGCTCTTAAGGCAACTTACAAAGATATATACAATCTTTTTACTTTATTTTTTAAAAAAAGGACTATACTGAGAAAAATGAGGCTAAGGGACAACAAGATGGGAAAGGATACGTGCCACAACAGTGAATTCACCCCATAGCTTCTCACACAGCAATTTTCAACTTCCTTTTTTCCCCTAAAAAAAAAAAAAAAAAAAAAAAAAAACCTTTATTTATTTGAAAGGTAGAGATAAAGACAGAGAGACAGAGATCTTCTATCCATTGGTTCACTCCCCAAATGCCCGTAATAGCCAGATTAGCTAATATCACACAGGCAGGCTGAAGCTGGGATGCAGGACCCAGTCTCTGGGTCTCCCATGTGTGCAGCAGTAATTGAAGCAACTTTAGCACTAGCAGGGTGCACATTAGTAGGAGGCTGGAAATGCAAGCATAACTGAGACTTGAATCCAGGCTTGAATTCAAAGTAGTATGTGGGTGTCCCAAGCAGGGTCTGAACCATTGCACCAAATGCTTACCTCCTAATTCTAGGTTCTTAAAGAAGACTGTTGTAGTCCCCGAAGTGGTAGTCCTTTCTCTTTCTGCTATTTTCCTTTTTTTTAAAGGTTTATTTTATTTTTATTTGAAAGGCAGAGTTATAGACAGAGAGGGAGAGACAGAGAGGTTTTCCATCCTCTGGTTCACTCTCCAAATGGCCACAACGGCTGGAGTTGGGCAGACCCGAAGCCAGGAGCCAGGAGCTTCTTCTAGGCATCCCACGTAGGTATAGGGGCTCAAGCACCTGGGGCATCTTCTACTGCTTTTCCAGGCTATGGCAGAGAGGCAGATCAGAAGAGGAGCAGCTGGGACACAAACCAGTACCATATAGGATGCTGGTGCTGCAGGCAGAGGCTTAGCCTACCATGCCACAGCGCCAGCCCCTCTATCTGCTATTTCCTCTGTAAGCCATTGTGTTGCCCTTAAGACCCGAGGTAGCCAGGAGAAACAGGCAAAGAGATTCTTTTTTATTTTTCCAGCATTTCCACTGGGTATGACCCCATTTTGAATGCAGAGGGAAACCGACTTGATTTGTCATAATGGCTCAAATTTGCTAATTGATTCCTACAGCAGGCAGGGACCTCAACCACCCCCTTCTTATGGAATCTTTCTGCATTATCCTTAGCAGGTAGGCATCAGGACCTTTTGTTAGTGTTCATTCCATAGAAAGCGTTTGCAGGACGTGGGCACAGCTATGTACTTAGAACAAAAGGAGCTATCTTTTGCAATTCTCTCCCTCAAAGAGCTTAAAGTAGAGACCTGAGAAGTCAGGTGGCTCTGCTTTCTCAGTCATATCTTCTTAGCCTCCTAGAGATATTGAAAGTGGAATTTAATACTTCTAAACTGGGCCTCTATCTCCTGACTTGCAGACATGTCCACAATATATTGTACGGTGGAAAAAACAAGGGACAGAGGAATGCATAAAGTGGGGTTCTTTTCCTACTAAAAACTGAACATCCTTCTGCCAAATATATGTGTTTGTGTGCTAGTGTAAATTTGTACAAGCAAGGTGAAGGTATATGGAAAGAGCTACACCAAACTATTAATGTTGCTTAATATTAGCAATTGGTTGGGGTTGATTGGTCGGGATAAGCTTAGGTGAGAGAAATGATTAGCTTGTCCTTTAAATGGGGAAATTGCTATTAATTAGAGTAGCAATTAGTAGCAATATTATAGCTGTTAATACAATAAAGATATATTGAAATTATAACTTAAAGTCTTCACATACATTTTAAAAACCTGGTTAACAAATGAAAACTGTTGGCTTAGATGTGATTTTTTTTTTTTTCTTTTGGGCCAGCACATCATGCAGCGAATTCAGAGACTTCAGGCCGACTGGGTCTTGGAAGTGGACACCTTCTTGAGTAACACGCCCTATGGGATCCGGTCTTTCTCAAATATCATCAGCACCCTGAATCCCTCTACTAAGCGACACTTGGTTCTCGCCTGCCACTATGACTCCAAGTATTTTCCCCGCTGGGACAACAGAGTGTTTGTGGGAGCCACTGATTCAGCCGTGCCATGCGCGATGATGTTGGAACTTGCCCGTGCCTTAGACAAGCAACTCCTTTCCTTGAAGGTATCTCTTTTCCCCTTGTTGATTTCTAGAATAACATAGATTAGCAGTAACTCAAAGTGAATTCTAGAATCCTTGAGGGGAGTGAGAAGGCCACTTAGAAATGGAAACTTTGGGTACATTTTTGCTCTAATTTGTTGCAAATGGCATGAGATTGAGTATGAATTGGAATACTGCTCAATTTGAATGTGAGCCATGGGCAATAAACCTAAGACACCTGTAGTACCTTCACCAATTGGCACCTGGCTTTTCAGCCCTGGGTCCAAATTAAAATAAATGCAAACTTTCTTTGCAAAAGATGAAGAAGGAGGAAGGTTGTATGGGCATAAACATGAAATATGCTTTATAATAGACTATGTTTATTTTTTCTTGTTTATACAGCCATGAAACATCTCAGTCTTCTGATGTGAGAAGTGGTGGTGTTGGCTCTTGGGTGGGAGGAAGGAGGGAGCTGCAGCGAGTGGAGAGTGGGTAATTCAGACATATCTAGATGAAAAGCATGAAGCAGAAATGCATTATTGTTATTATCTGTGAATCTCGGCTCAATTCATGTAGCAGAGCAGAGCTTTTGTTGTACTCTCAGCTCAAAATACTTTTGGGACTCTCAGATGTTATTTCAGCCTGCGTTCTTAAGAGTATATTGGAAAAAAGTGCTAAACCAGATGAAGACATTTTGTTCCGATATCACTCAGAACCAAGTAAACACAACCAAGACAAAAAAAAAAAAAAAAATAAAAGTTCACAGGCAAAAAAAAAGCCTTATCTCCTGGTTTGGAGCTTTATGAAGGGTCCAGCTTTTGATGCAATGTGAGTAAAGAAGTAAAAGATAAATCTTGTAATGGAAGGAATAGAGATATTTGGCTCCATTTTTGATGGATATTCTGAACCTGAAAAAAACATGAGTTGTTTATCCCCTCTCAGTATCCTTTTTGCTGTTTTTGCTTTTGTTTTCCTTTCTGAACCTACTCTAATGCCTTTGTCCCATGCCCTGTCCTGCTTTTAACTTGCACTCTTTCCCAACAATGGGGTGAAAGTGAGGAAGCTGATATAAAAGTTTGATTTTTCAAATTTGTATTTCTGGTCTAAGGACTTGAACTGCAATGGTGTGTGATGTAATGGCACAGTTCTCTGTAGTGAGTCTGATTTCTTTGTGAATTCCTGTCCTTTTTCCATATAGCTCATGCCTACTTTTGGTGACCAGGAATAGAAAAGGCAGAATGAGTTGTTGGATAGGGCTCCTCATGAAAAATTTGAGTCAGGATATTCAAGGGTATGTCAAACAATTCATGGAAAATATAATTAAAATATAAGTTTATTTTGGTGTAAAAATATTTTTAAATTCATGCATAGTTTTTTTTCATAATATGAATTTCCCACACACATTTTGAAGATCACTTGTAGGCATTGTTCTCAATTATTTTGTACCAAAATAAACTTCTCTTTTAACTCCATTTTTCCACGATCTTTTTGAAGTTCCATGGTATATTCTTTGAATTTTTCTAATAGAGGTAATCGGTGGAGAGTTTTTAAAAAGTGCTGTGTTTAATGCAAACTGTGAAGGAATCATATTGATTCTTCTAGTTCTATTTTTAACTAAATCTATATGAAGGGGTTGTTTTACATCCTTTAGCTGTCCTAGATTGTATAAGTGGTAGCGGGGAGTAGCCCGGGAGAAGGCTGGGTGGCCAGCTGTATCATTGGTCCAACTCTTGGTCCTCTCTCTGATAACAGCTTTAGTTACACATCCACCTCCTTGGCCTGGTAACTGCTGTGGCCATCCACCGTAGCCAGGTTTACTTCCTTATCCCTTGAGTCTGAAGTCCCTTTGCCCAGGTGTGTTAGTAGATGTGATATGAGCAGAGGCTGTTCCTGTGCTTCCTGTCTTATGTCTTTGTTGACACCGTGAGAAGGGCACGCCCCAGCTGGCTCGCCAGTCCTGGAGGAGGGTAAGAGATGTGGAACAGAGTCAGCCTTGCTGACTTCAGGGTGAAGGAAAACCAGTCCAGCCGTCTGCAGGCTACATACATTATTGCTGTTTTAAGTCACTGAGTTTGGGTGGTTTGTTATACCTTCTTACTGTGGCATCAGCTAACTAATACAGCGGAAGCTAATCCATTGACTTGTGACCTTGGTAACTGGGCTTTTATAGCATGAAGACCTTCACAAATCAGGCCACACAGACTCTTTGTCCTTTTTTTTTTTTTTTGAGCTTTATTTATTTATTTGAAAGGCAGAGTTACAGAGAGGCAGAGGCAGAGAGAGAGGGAGAGAGACAGAGACAGAGACAGAGAGAGGTCTTCCATCTGCTGGTTCACTCTCCAGATGGCTGCAATGGCTGGAGCTGTGCAGATCTGAAGTCAGGAGCCAGGAGCTTCTTCCAGGTCTCTCGTGGGTGCAGGGGCCCAAGGATTTGGGTCATATTCTACTGCTTTCCCAGGTCATTCAGAGAGCTGGATTGGAAGTGTAACAGCAGAGACTTGAACCAGGGCTCATATGGGATGCCAGCACTGCAGGCAGCGGCTTAACCCACTTACACCACAGTGCTGGCCCCCACAGACTCTTCTAACTCCAAGGTAAGAGTCTGAGTTACTAGAAACAAAATGCCTTGGTTATTTTCCTGCCAGTGATGGAAAGCAGCGAAGAGAGGAGTTTGCCCCTTGGGACTCTCAGGGTTAGTGTCCACAATACTCCACTTCTCGGAAATGAAGCAACATGAAGAAAACCGAATGAAAATAGGTTATTGTACCGATCATTGGGGTCACTGAGCTGTGGAAATTTCAGTAAGTCTCTAGAATCTTCAAGCCTGCCGACGATGAACACTATTTCTTTTTGCTGTGCTCTGGGCTTGAGCAGAGTGCCTTGGTCTCAAGCAGTCTTAGTCTACCCTTGTGTGTGTGGGCTTGAGCAGAGTGCCTTGGTCTCAAGCAGTCTTAGTCTACCCTTGTGTGTGTGGGCTTGAGCAGAGTGCCTTGGTCTCAAGCAGTCTTAGTCTACCCTTGTGTGTGTATGTGATTATGCTGTCTGATTTGGAGCCAGAAATTTGGAACTAGTCAAAGCCCTTCAAACAACTAGAAGTTAGAATGTCTCTACTGAAGTATGTACCTTACACCTTTTGCTAAAGAGATCTATTTAATTACTCAAGGCTTATTAAACTCTGAGTATATATATATATATATATTGCACAAACACATCATTTGCTTAATGCTATCAGGAGTATGGTAGATTCAGAGTAAAATAAATTTTTTCTTGTGTCCGATTAATCAGCAATATATATTTTAAAATATTTATGTATTTATTTGAAAGAGTTACAAAGAGCGGGGGAGAGAGGGAGAGAGACAGAGAGATTTTCCATCCACTGGTTTACTCCCTAGATGGCTGTAATGGCCAGGGCTGGGCCAGGCCAAAGTCAAGCGCTTGGGGCTTCACATGGGTTGCAGTGGTCCATGTACTTGGACCATTTTCTTCTGCTTTCCCTGCACTAGCAGGGAGCTGGATCAGAAGTGTAGCAGCTGGGGCTCAAAGTGGCCACCCATATGGAATGCTGGAGTCATGAGCAGTGGCTTTAACCACTATGCCACACAGACCCCAGGAATATATTTTTTTAAAAAAAGATTTATTTATGTATTTGAAAGGCAGAGTGACAGAAACTCTGAGAGAGGGAGAGACAGAAATAGAGATCTTCAATCTTCTGGTTCATTCCCCATATGGCTGCAACAGCCAGGGCTGGGCCAGGTTGAAGCCAGGAGTTTGGAATTCCATTCAAGTCTCCTACATGAGCGGCAGGGCCCAAATACTTGGGCCATCTTTCCCTGCTTTTCCAGGTGCATTAGCTGGGAGTTCGATGGGAAGTGGAACAACTGGGACTTGAACTGATGCTCATATGGGATGTGGTTATCACAGGCAGTGGCTGAACCTGCTGCACCAAAACAGCAGCCTAAGCGTCAATATTAAGACAATTGAAATGATTGGTATACAAAAATAATAACTTAGTTTTCAGATAATAAAGGCATTTTTCACTTTCTTATAAAATCAGTCTAATCACAAAAGTTCCATCTTTGAACAATCTAGGGAGTATTTGTTAATGGGAACCGCAAATGAAGAGACAGATGGATGGAGACACGGAAAATGACATGTCAGGAGGGGAGAAGTCATATATCCCTGAGAGGGAAAGGAAGTGGAAGAAGCCGTCTAGTCCTCTGAGAAAATCCTGGCAAGGCTCAAGATTGAAATATGCTATGCTTAGGAAGGCAGAGGTGAGGCAGAGAGCTGGACCAGAGCGTAGGTCTGTAGTAGGAGCTCTTAGATACAGATTCCCACCCCACACCTGGCAGGTAGGCTAGTATGCCAGCTGTACCTCACCAGGAGGTGGGAGGGCATTTTCCTAGCGAAACTGAACCAGGGAGTTTTTGGACTTGGAGATTTCAGTTGTCAGGAGGGCAGTAATGAAGTCCCCTCCCTGTCCCCATTTCCAGCTCCAGAAAGCCAGCAGCCAATGTCCACTCATGTGATAGAAAACTTGAGGATCCTTCTCCGGAGAATGTGGACTGTCCCTCAAGAAGAAAACAACGCACCAACAGTGGCGCTGGGGGATTCTCAAGTTAAACACTGACTTGGCACCAGATTGCTCTTTATTAAAGCTAGAATTTGCATCTCTAACCAGTGTTTTAGTGCTTCATTCTTTAACTTGAATGAACCCAAGGACCAGGCATTTGAGGACAGTCTCCAGTATGAAAGAAAGCAAGCAAAATAAATAAAATAAATTGAAAAATGAAGTTGGAGGAAATAGAGTCCAAGGGGTACATGAAGGACACTTTTTTTTAATATCTTTTTATTTATGTATTTTGACAGGTAGAGTTATAGACAGTGAGAGAGAGAGACAGAGAGAAAGGTTTTCCTTCCATTGGTTCACTCCCCAAATGGCCGCTATGGTCGGTGCTGCACCAGTCTGAAGCCAGGAGCCAGGTGCTTCCTCCTGGTCTCCCATGTGGGTGCAGGGCCCAAGCACTTGGGCCATCCTCCACTGCACTCCCGGGCCACAGCAGAGAGCTGGACTGGAAGAGGAGCAACCGGGACTAGAACCTGGTGCCCATATGGGGTGCTGGCGCTGCAGGAGAAGGAATAACCAAATGAGCCATGGTGCCGGCCCCTAATATCCTTAAAAGGAGTTATATACATGAAACAAACCAGAATGCTGCAACAGAATAATCATAGAATAAGAGAGACCTCTTGGAAATAAAAGTACTATTTTCAAAATAAAGCAAAAATTAGTAAAATATAATTTGTACTAAAGCAGGAGAAATATATTTTCTAGAAAGAGGAACAAAAACAAGCAAACAGAGAAATGATTATTGCTTCTGGTAAGTAGATCATCCCAGGAACGTAATAGTCATGCAAGGAGGACTAGAACTGAGAATGGCCTTAGACTTCTCAGCACAAACCTTGGGAGGTAGAAAACAAGGAAACTGTACCTTCAACACTGAAGAAATTTACAACCCAGGATCCTTATCCTCAATCAGTCGAATTTGGAAATAGAATGAAGATGTTATACAATGTGTGAAGTCTCAACAGGATTCATTCTCATATGCTGTTTCTTTTTTAGAAGTTACCTAAAGACATGCTCCAGAAAAACCAAGGAATAAACCAAGGGAGGGGAAGTCAGGGGGTTCTGGCCACTGGAGACCCTGTATAGGAGAGGCAGGGGGAGTCCCCAGGTGATGGTGAGGGGGGCCTTTGGATGGCAGGTAGGCAGCAGGCCTCATTGGCAGCCAGACTGGGCTGGAGCAAATCTAAGGACAGCACTCTGGGAGGGGTTCATAAGTACACAAGAAACTGAAGTGCTGTTGTCTCTGGAATGTTTGAGCAGATGTTTGTGTAGATGTCCTAAGCTCAAATAAAAGAAGCCAATGAAAAAGAGAGGGAGATGGGGGGAACAGTGGGAAATAGGTTTGCAGAGGCAGGGTGGCCTGGACTCTGTGTGTGTGTGTGTGTGTGTGTGTGTGTAGAGGGGGGTGGAGGGGAGGAGAACGAGAGGAAGAGGGATGCATATAGGGAGGTGGTTTTTGGTTTGAGTAACTGCAAGGGTGTTGTAGCCATCAGTGTGGTTGGGGAATGCTGTTGGTAATGCACATCTCAGGAGGAACATCACTATTTGACTTTAACACTTTATGTGTGAGATGTCTATTAAACATCTGTGTGGAGATAATCATCTGGCAAATGAGTATACAGGACTGGAGATCTGATGTGAAGTCTGGGCTGGAGATACACTGTTTGGAATTGTTGATAAATATGTGTGTGTGTTGGGGCCGGCGCTGTGGCACAGCAGGTTAACACCCTGGCCTTAAGTGCCGGCATCCCGTATGGACACCGGTTAGAGTCCCGACTGCTTCACTTCTAATTCAGCTCTCTGCTATGGCCTGGGAAAGCAGTGGAAGATGGCCCAAGTGCTTGGGTCCCTGCACCTGCGTAGGAGACCTAGAGGAAGCTCCTGACTCCTGGCTTTGGATCGGCACAGCTCTGGCAGTTGAGACCCACTGGGACCAATCAAGTGACCAGAGGATGGAAGACCTCTCTCTCTCTCTGCCTCTCCTCTCTCTGTGTAACTCTGACTTTCAAATAAATAAATAAATCTTAAAAAAATGTGTGTGTGTATTTTATATGTGTGTGTGTATTATGTGTGGATATTTGAAGATACTTCAAAAAACTTCATGAGAAATGGAATCAAAAGATATGTTTATTTTTATGAAACTATTTTAAATGCATGCCTGTAAGGAATCTTTAAAAATTCATGAAAAATGCATATAACTAGGGAAACTATGTATGGATATGTATAAATCTATAAAAATATATGCATGTATATACTTCAAAGCCACAATAATGAATACCAAGGGAGCAAATGTAGACAGAAAAGAAACGAGAACCAAGGAGCAAGCCCTGGACTCTCTAGCCTTAAGAGAAATGAAGAGAGCCATCAGTGTTGACTGAGGTAGAGGAATATAGGATCCTGGGAGCCAAACACAGCAAATGTATCTGGGAGGGAGTGATCAACTACATGAAGTGTTGCCAAGGGGTCAAGAATGTTGAAGACTGAGAGTTGACCTTTGGACTTGGCAATGTAGAAGTTGTTGCTGTCCTTTACAAGAATGGCTTCAGTAGGTGGTGGAGATAAAGCCTGACTGGCATGGATTTAAGAAGAAGAATTGTGAGAACAGACAACTCTTTCGAAGAATGCGGCTGTTAATGAGACAAGCAAAATGGGACAGTAACTGGTCAAACACTTTGCAATGAAGCAACAGCATGTTTGTAGGCTGATGGGAATTATCCAGCAAAGGTGGAAAAATTAATGATGTAGGAGAGAAATGATTTCTGCTGGAGTGGTGGCCCTAAATAGATGAAAAGAGATAAGATTTAGGGCACAGGCAGAAATATTAACATCTAATGTGAGCATTGCAAGAAGAAATCAAGGTCATCAGTTGGGAGTGTGGATGGGTGAGTTGTGTTGCAAGTTGGGAAGAGGAGGAATGTGGAATCCTAGAAGAGTAGGAGGGTGAATGAACTAAGAAAATACAGCTGGACTGTCAGTCAACATGAAAGGCCAATGCAAGGTTTGTGGTCATGAATTTTAAGCAAGACCTAATAGTGTGGTTGCATAGTTTTCTATTCAGCTGCATGAGCGTTGGCACCAAGTAGGCAGAGAGTTGGACTTAATGTCATGTTTTTGTCATGAGAGTTTGACCAGGGTGGAGAGAGGCAGGAGAGTGGTAGGTGTTTGCTAGGAAGTGATTAGAATTATTGACTGGAATTTAAAATGAATCTGGAATGAAGTGAGAACATTATGAGGGTGAAGGACATAGCAAGATGAAAGACTCAATGGATTGGAGATTCCAATGGGGTTGAACAGTTGCGGGTGTTAGAGTACCAGAATCTGAGAGGTGAGGGTTGCTCTCAGACAGTGGTAAGATATAAAGCCAATCAGAATTCTGGTAGTCTTCCTAGTTCTGCTCAAATATAGTCTTTTTCATGAACAAATCATTCCTTGACACCCCAAGGTATCTACATCTCAACCCATCGAATTTCCAGAGGACTTTCATGTTACCTCTGTGGCCCTTGGCACTTTTTGCTATGCTCATGTGTTTGTTTTTCTCTCTCCAACCTAACTTAAATGTAAGTTTTTTGAAGGGAAAGGTCATCGATATTATTCCTGCAGTCACTGTAGCATTCCTAAAGCAGATTCTTGAACATAAACTCTAAAAAAAAAATTGCAGCCTTACGTAAGTTGAGAGGTAAGCAAGTGCTTCAGTTGTTTTAGGTTGACTTCCCCAGGGAGCACACTCAGAGAGGAAGTTCAGCATTTAGGTCATTCAGTAGGGAGTGGCCTTGGATCCACACAGGCAGCAGGGAGAGGAAAGAAATCAGATTAGGCAGAGGGGAAGTTGAGCTGCCGTGCAGGTTCAACAGCTTCAGCCAACCTCTGGGGAGCTCTGGAGATGCGGTGGTGCTTTCGAGAGCCCCCGGTACCTGAAGAGGCCAATCGTTGGGTGTAGGACACCCCTAGGAGGGGCAACTGAGGCAGTCATTAAAGTGGCTGCCAACTCTGCCAGCAGCTGGGGTAACAGCTCTTGAAGAGGCACCGGGTGGCGTGTCACAGAGCTCATCGATGTAGTTCCATTACTTGAAAGTTCTCTGAAGGCTAAGAATATTTTCAGAGGGAGTGGGAGAAGGTGATACTGGTACGGGTGAAGATTGTGCCAGATGTGATGACTTTCAGAGAGGAAGTGGTGCGCAACACATTTTGGCACCGTTTTACTTGCTTTGGTATCTTGTGTTTTTCACGGCCCAGTAAAAAAGGAAAGTGTGCGATTTTTAAGTCTGTACGCACGTTTGCCATCTCTTTATTGTTCTTTTCGCCAGAATGTGTCAGACTCCAGGACAGCCGTCTCACTGCAGCTGATCTTCTTCGATGGAGAAGAAGCTTTTCTCCACTGGTCGCCTCAAGATTCTCTGTACGGGTCCCGGCACCTGGCTTCGAAGATGGCATCGACCCCGCACCCACCTGGAGCGAGAGGCACCAACCAACTGCATGGCATGGTTAGTCGGTGTGGTTTCCATGGTGCTGCATCTGCAGGCTCTGCTTGCAAGGAAGAGACTGCCAAGGCCAAGTAAAGACCTCAAAGCACCGCGGCACCCTTGGAGCAGAGTGTTTATAACAGAGCATTCCTTGGCAGGCATTGGGTGTTTGAGGAATCCCAGAGCTAAAAAGAATGACTCTGGCTTCGGAGCCATGTTTGACTGAGTTTAATTAAAACAATGCAAAGATCAGATGAAGGGAACATCAGTTCCACTTTGATCCAATGGGAGCACATGCCCCTAGTACTGAATTGCGATGGAGGTGCGGATTCCCTCATTGAGGCCTTTATAAAGGCAGAGGAGCCTGGGGTACTAGGGATGGGAATGAAGTCTTTCTTTGGTGACTCTCACAGTGATGCCAATGTGTATGTGACATTTTAGTGTGTTGGTTTTGATGTGGCATTTTTGATATGGAAAGAGGCACCTTTTGATGCTGCTACTAGCGCTAAGAATAGTTGCAACATGCAGCCCTATTTCATCCTCTTCCTGGGCCCTACACTGCATTCTAAATCACATATCCTGCCCCTGAGTCCGCTCACCACTCTGATTCTCTTATCATATTTGATCTCAGTCCCTAAGTCCTCACTAAGCCCAGTTTAGAACCTCATGTGACCCTAAAGACTCCCTTCCCAGTGTCTTCATCCATGCCTGACCATCATCCCCTCGGTGTACTGCCAGCCCCTCCGTTTGTCCTTGGTTCTGCCACTGACCTTCACCCTATGGGTCCAGATGGCCACCTTGAATGCCTTCTAGGATTCTAACATACTTGACATTGGCATTGTCTCCAACCCCCTGTTGTCTGCTGGAAGCTCACATTGGATCAAGGGAACATGGTCAGCACCTCATTTATTCACTTGTTCCAGGGTAGATAAGATGGATTCTGAGAAGGAGGGGAGACCTGGCTGATCAGTAGTAGAAACAAAATCATTTCCATATCAGTCCAAATAGAAGACTCCACAGTGGTGCTTAAGACTGTTTTTTGCAGAAACAAAATCTTAGTAGCTTATTCAACTCTGATATTTTTTTTCCTACTCCAAACACACCATTTTTTTTTTACCATGAATACATTTAATTACCGTTCATGGGTTTATTCATACCATGTCTTTAGAAACATAAACTGAGAATATTTATCTACTCTGTGTCAGGACCTATGATAAATATTTACCTACATGCTATGTCACTTCTAATCAGGTGGTCTTCATCTAGGGGTAGTCTTGAGAGATTCCTCAAGTCTGCTGTTGTTTTACGGCGCCAGCAAGTAAAGGAACACTGGTTTAATTATAGAGCCTTATAACCAGACAGGGCCTTTTCAGATCAGCTAATTTGAACTCCTTGTTTGATACTCAAGGAAACAGAGATCCAGAAACACGATGTCATGTAGCTCTTGTATACCAAGTTTTTCTTATATTCTGCTTGATTAATAAATAATTACCGTTCTAGTGCTTTCCTATAGACAGAGCACAAACTAAGGGTAAAATGTCTACTTTTTTTAAAAAAAGATTTATTTGAAAGTCCGGGGAAGAGAGAAGGAGAAACACACACACACACACACACAGAGAGAGAGAGAGAGAGAATCTTCTATCCACTGGTTCGATTCCCAGATGGCTGCAATGTTCCGGGCTGGGCAAGGCTGAAGCCAGGAGCTAGGAGCTTCTTCCAGTATACCATGGTGGGTAACAGGGGTCCAAACACTTGGGCCCTCATCCACTGCTTTTCCGTGACCATTAGCAAGGAATTGGATCGGAAGTCTAACAGCTGGAAAACAAACTGGCACCCACATGGGATGCCGGCATTGCAGGCAACAGCTTTATCTGCTACGCCACAATGCTGGCTCCAAAATGACTACTTCTAAATGGGATAGAAGATCAGACCAGCATGGATTCCCATCTGAAAATCAAGTAAATGTGTTTTTTTCACTCTATGAAATATTTATCCAAATGTTCTCATTGTAATTTATCTTTGGTGATATTCTTTTGGGATTGCTCACAGAAAGAATCAACACTTTGCCATTTGTTCACACTGCAAAATCAAGATTTAACAATTCTCCAAAATAATTAGCACACAATGTTATTAAACCTTTGTTATTTATGTAACTCTCATATTATTCTCAATTACAAAAGTGCAGCTAGTTTTGACTGTTTTTCATTATTGATGACAATTAAGCGTGTTTTGATGACAGAGATTGAATAATACATTTTTTTCTACCTTAGGATTTATTGGTCTTATTGGATTTAATTGGAGCTTCGAACCCAACATTCCCCAATTTTTTTTCAAACACTGCCAGATGGTTTAATAGATTCAAAGCAATTGGTAAGCATCATTTTTAAAAGTCGTTGTTTGTTTTATTTATTATTCAAAAAAGCAGAGTGACAGAAAGGGAGGGAGAAACTGAGAGAAATATCTCCCATCTACTGGTTCACTCCCCCAAATGCCTGCAACAGCCAGGGCTGGGTCAGGCCAAAGCTAGGAGTCCAGAACTCAGTCTGGATCTCCCATGTGGGTGGCAGGGACTCAACTACTTGAGGCATCACATGCTGCCTGCTTATGCTCATTAGCAGGAAGCTGGAATGGAAGTGGAGCTGGGACTTAAACCCAGGCATTCCAATATGGGATGTGAGCAGTCCAAGCCATGTTTTAACTGCTATGCTGAATGCCTGCCCCACCACAGCTATTTTTAAAGGCTTAAACAATTTCTTCCTACTGACAAATGCTGAATTTAAAATTTAAGAATCTGTGATTTAAATATGTAATAAACTTTTTTCTGCCTTTTTCCTATCTTCATTGATTATTTTATTATTCCTGTTCATATCTGTAAGTCCCATTTATATTGTTGCAGGAAACTGTATTTTGAATTTAAACCATAAAATACCACATTTCGTGTTTGTATATCCTTAGAAACGAATTGATGATATTTCCCCAGAGTTTTGTTTGAAACCTATGAAATGTATTTCTAGGAAAAATTTTACTCAGCAAGGCCTGTTGGCTAATGATGAAAGTCAAATTCTTCTAATGATACCAAAAGATTTTCCTTTCCACCACTGTCTTTGTCATCTCCGATATTTTTTACCTTATGTGGACATCATTTTCCTTTAAATCTAGTGCAATCTCTGCCAGTTTTCCAAAGATGTAAGAGATCAGGACACAAAAGAAATCCAGATTCTTCCAGAACCATTAAAAAGGGGATTTAGAGTTGGGTAAATGAGAGGACAGCAGGCCAGATCAGGCCAGGCCAACCAACAAATCAGCATCTGTGGCGAAGACATTGGCTTGGGTGCTGGAGGAAGGAAAAGAGTAACTTCTTCCCTTCATTCTTCTACCTTCTCTCCCAGAACAAAGCAAAACAGAACAAACCTGTCAGACAGCAGAGAAAGATGTAAATGAAATAGACCCTCATTGAAGAATCTAGTCCAGGAAGCCACTTCTGAGGCAAGAACTTCATGCTAGAAATTCCTTCTAGCCACACACACTTCTTGAAACAAGATAGAATAATATTAGTTCTGAGCAGTAATTCTTAATTCATGCTTTTGCTGTGAGTTAAGAATTGGTCAACATCCAGATCTAGAATCAAATGAAAAACCTTCTCGCTGAATCTCAGATGCTCCTCTTTGGCGAGTTTCAATTCCTGGTCTGAAAGAATTGTTCTTCTGGTGTTGTGAATATGCACTGAGTGGATCTATTCCTTGCAGCATGTTTTCCTTATTTTGATGGTAACCTCGAGTTTGGCTTTCCTTAGAGGATTTTACATACTTTTCCTGTTTCCTGTAACAGATTGAACTTATATCAGTCACTGGTACTTAAATGAAACTTTAACCCATTGTGCTACCCCTCCTAGAGGTATTTATACTTCAACTGTATCTCTAATTATATAAGGAAAAGTTGTATACAATGATAAAGGAATTCTAGATATTAACAAACTGAAAAGAATATTGTTTTTGTGGTGATCAGGGCTTTCTCAGTGTTCCTAAAATCATATTACATACGTTTGCTTACCAGCTGGTCTGCTTTAACCTTTAGATTTAGCAATTAAAAACCCCAAATACCCTAGGAAGTTTCATTTGGTTATCTTCTAATCTTGTGATCTCTTGGGTTATGCACATATGTTACAAGATGACAAGGGTGATGGGACGCAGGCCAGTGGTTCTCAAATTTTCTTGTGCCTCAGCATCACCTAAAGGGCTTTTTGCAACACAGGTTGCTAGGTTCCACCCCCAGGCTTTCTGACTCAGTAAATAATTATCTGAGTGCCTAGATAATTTGCCTTCCTAACAAGTTCCCAGGTGATGCTGCTGGTCAGTGGCTACACTTTGAGAAGCATCGCTGTAGGTCGCTATCCTTTTCCCATAGAGTGATCGCTTGATGTATTTCATCCCCATTCTGTTTGACTATTCAAACCCACGGCCTCTGCTCCTAAGGCATGCTTCAGAAGCGTCTCCACTTGTGTTTCCCCATTCTCCATTAGTTTTCTCACTTTCCATTTCCTCTTTGTTCTTAGTTCTACCTCTACAAGGAGTCTCCCCTGTAAGGTTAGAGCCATGTGTGACTCTGCTCTGGCACGCTCAAGTTTGACCCCAAAATTTATTGTCATGGGTGTAGTCATACTCAGTGCTCTATAGTATATTTTTTAACTGTTTGTTGTTGTTTAAGGTCATTTTTAGTTTTTTTTTTTTAATTATTTATTTGAAAGAGTTAGAGATCTTCCACCTGCTAGTTCACTCCCCAGTTGGACGCAATGGCCGAAGCTGGGCTGATCCAAAGCCAGGAGCCAGGAGTTTAATCTGGGTCTCTCCCATGGGTGCAGGGGCCCAAGCATTTGGGCCATCTTCCACTGCTTTCCCAGGCACATTAACAGGGAGCTGGATCCGAAGTAGAGCAGCTGGGACTTAAACCAGTGTCCATATGGGATACTGGCATTGCAGGCAGAGGCCTAACCTGCTATGCCACAGTGCCGGCCACTCTACAATGTTTTTAAATGATGGCCATAAGCACTAAGATTTCAAACTCCTTGAATAAGGATGTATTCCTCGTCTTGATCAGATAAAATATTCATGTATCTGATTACTTATCATTTGCAGAACAAGAACTTCACGAATTGGGTTTGCTCAAGGACCACTCTTTGGAGAGGCAGTATTTCCAGAACTTTGGTTATGGAGGTCTGATTCAGGATGACCATATTCCATTTTTAAGAAAAGGTAATGTGCGTGTGTGTTCATGTCTGTTTTTTCTACTTATTTTACTTATTCTACTTTATGTGCATTTTGAAATTCCAAGACTACTTATCACTTATCTGCTCTTAAGAGTAGAACGAGATCACATTTCAGCCATGACTCCTTCCAAAACCTTGTTTAGTTTCCTGGTGTGGTGACATAGCTTTTTTCTAGCAGTGAAACTCTTCAGGGGTCTAATTACTGCTTACCTTTGACAAACTAAACATAAAGAGTAATTGGTGCCTTTTGAATCACTAAGACCATCCTTAAACATTGACCTTACTAAATTTTTCCCTACTTTCCTGTGTTTTTGCTTAGGAGTTAGAGTTTTCCTTTAAAAATGTAAATCAAGGGGCCTATGCTGTGGCACAGAAGGCCAGGCCTCTACCTGTAGTGCCAGCATCCCGTGTGGATGCTGGTTCGAGTCCTGGCTGCCCTACTTCTGATCCAGCTCCCTGCTAATGCACCTGGGAAAGCAGGGGAAGATGGCCCAAGTGCTGGAGCCCCTGCACCTATGTGGGAGACCCGAAAGAAGCTCCTGGCTTCAGCCTAGCCTAGCCCAAGCTGTTGCTGCCATTTGGGGAGTGAAGCAGTAGATGGAAGATATTCTCTCTCTCTCTCCTTCTCTCTCTGTATCTCTGCCTTTCAAATATGTCTTTAACAAATGTAAATCAAATCATGCCACTTTCCTGTTTTAGAGCTCTACTGGCTTGTCCTTTGGAATCAGACCCAAAGTGTTTCCCATGACCTACAAGGGTCTCCATCTTCTGACTCTGTTCCCTCTCTTCTGCATCACCTCCTGTCTCCAGCTGTTGCTCTGATCCAGCCACAGGCCAAGCACATTTCTGCCTTAGGATCCTCGCACTTGCTGATACTGCTGCTTGGAATGGGCATTACCAGTCCTCTGCCTTCCCCTGGGTGCTTCTCTCAGTTTAAATACTGGGTTCTCAGAAGGTCTTCTCTGACCTTAAACATCCTCTTTGTTGGTTCTGCTGCCGGCCTCTCACTCTATATTCCTTTACTTTCTTTTATTATTCTTAATAGGCCCTTATCAAATCCAAACGTTACATGTTTTTAAAAAATTAGCTCTATATCTGAGAGATATCTCCCATCCTTTGATTCACTCTCCAAATGCTTGCAACACCTGAGGCTGGACCAGGCCAAATCTAGGAACCCAGAATTCAATCCAGGTCGCCCACATAGGTAGCAGGAGCCCAACTACTTGAGCCGTCACCTGCTCCCTAGGAAGCTGGTACTGACGCAGAGCTGGGACTTGAACCCAGGCACTTTGATATGGGATGTGGGCATTCCAAGTGCCACACATCTGCCCCCAAACGTTATGTTTTCGATGTTTTACCTGCTGCTTTCTCCACTGGAATGAAAGCTCCAGGTGGGAGGGGTTTTACCTTTTCACTAATGAAACCTCAACACATTGAACAGGGACGGATGCGTAGTGGTTACTTTATAGCTACTTGGTTTATGAGTGAATGATTGTGGAGTACCAGGGTAGGATCTCAGGTTAGCGGGAGGTGGTGATTGTCAGGCTTGTTTCTGTGGTAGAGCTTAGGAGTTTCTGCTTGCAGAGTAACGCTTTCTGCTCCCCTCCTGGAAGCTTGCTCTTGGTTACAAGTCCGTTCTTTGTTCCTAGGCGTCCCGGTTCTGCATCTGATACCCTCTCCTTTCCCTGAAGTCTGGCACTCCATGGATGACGACGAAGGAAGTCTGGATGAATCAACCATTGACAATCTAAACAAAATCCTACAAGCTTTTGTGGCAGAATATCTGCATTTGTCATTCTGATGTAGTGTTTGGTAATTGCTTCTAGTACTGAATTCAAAAGTCAAGATTTTTAGTAATCTGATTCCAAACATATGCTGTGTGAAATTCGTATCCTATAGATTCATTCCGTAGGTGGCTTTGAATATGTGATCAGTGAATCCTAGACTTATATTGTGTCCTAAATTGCTCATTAATTTTCATTAAAGATTAAAATAAAGAGAACATATGAAGGAAACAGAAAAGAAATATCTTTTAAAAACTTTAGTTGAAATGATGAAGTGAGGTTAGATTCATTTATTCAACAGGATTGTTTTCTAAACAGTATTTAAAAATGATGATATTATTCAATATGTAGCCTTAATTTTATGACTTTTCATATTTGGAAATCTATTACATATAATACAAAACAGAAATATAGTTTGAAGTCTCTCACATTGCTTTACGAAATCTTTGTGGGATTAATTTAATGGAAATAAAAATAAGAATTAAATACCATGTTGTGAATTTTTACTTTTTATATGAATGAATAATTATACAATTTAATGCCATCCAGTTTTTATAGTTTATAGATTTAATATATATATATTTTTTTTTTTTTTTTTTTTTTTTTTTTGTGACAGGCAGAGTGGACAGTGAGAGAGAGACAGAGAGAGAAAGGTCTTCCTTTTGCCGTTGGTTCACCCTCCAATGGCCGCCGCTGCAGCCGGCGCACCGCGCTGATCCTGGCAGGAGCCAGGAGCCAGGTGCTTTTCCTGGTCTCCCATGGGGTGCAGGGCCCAAGCACCTGGGCCATCCTCCACTGCACTCCCTGGCCATAGCAGAGAGCTGGCCTGGAAGAGGGGCAACCGGGACAGAGTCCGGCGCCCCAACCGGGACTAGAACCCGGTGTGCCGGCGCCGCAAGGTGGAGGATTAGCCTATTGAGCCACGGCGCCGGCTTTAGATTTAATATTTTTATTTTAAAAATAATGTAGTAAATAATGAAAACTTTGGGAAATGGATAAAAGGAGAAAAGTACAAAAAAAAAACCCCATTACATTAACAGAATCACCATTACTGCTTTAGTTTTTCCTCACTTTTTTTTTTTAAAAGATTTATTGTATGCATTTTAAAGACAGAGATGCAGAGAGAGAGAGAGAGAGAGAGAGAGATCATCCATCCTCTGGTTAACTCCCCAGATGGCCTCAACAACTGGGGCCGGGCCATGCCGAAGCCGGGAGCCAGGAGCTTCATCCTGGTCTCCCCTGTAGGTGCAGGGACCCAAGGACTTGGGCCATTTTCTGCTGCTTTCCCAGTCAGGGAGGTGGATCTTAAGTGGAGCAGCCAGGACTTGAACCAGTGCCCATATGGGCTGCCGGCATTGCAGGTGGCAGCTTGATCCATTGTGCCATAATGCCCAACCCCTCTCACAATTTTTAAATGCAGATTTTCCTTAGGCATAATCAAATTGTATCTATAAATTCTTCCATATAATTGTATAAATTGTATCTATAATTCTTTTTTCTTCTGTGAAACTATGTAATTGCCAAACATGTATTGGTGTTTTGGTTTGAAATGAAGGCAGAAAAAACTTGTGCAGTGTTCGCTTTACAGTCTACATCAAGGTAGCATCATGGCAGCAGAGAGTGCTGATGATTTTTGTGTAAATTATGTGGTACTCAGGTTTGGTTAATTGCCTGTGGCATTTTTCCCCCTGCAAACACATAGGCACTCAGATTGTCTTCAGCTGTGGGGAACAGTTATCTAGAAGCACAAACTTGGTCAATTAAACCATTAGGAAATTGAAGCTGCCACACAGATGAAGTTAGTTGGAGCCTCTGTCTGCTGTGTGTTCCCTGTCCAGAACAAACATTTAGCAAACTATTACTGACTAATGTACTGGGGCCAACTGGAGGGTGGGACGGACTAGCCGACTCGGGGAGTGCAGGCAGCTTCAAGTTCAATGACAGCAGAAGTCCCTGGGACGGTAATTGACTTGCTGGAAGATACTTTCCAGGTAAGAGAAAGATAAATACAATTTTATATGAGTATCTATAATTATACATATTATTTTATAAATCTAACACTCTCATTTCCTGATGGTTAATTTTACAGAATTCCACTTTTCTAGGATTTCTCTTTATTTTACAAATCTGCTTCCAAAATTATAAAAGGAATGCTGTGCCTTTGTGAGTTGATAATACTAAGAATACTTAGTGAGTGCTGATTCTGTGCTGGGTAGTATCAAGAGAGGTTTACATTTTTATTTTTAAGATTTATTTATTTGCCAGTGCCGCGGCTCACTAGGCTAATCCTCCGCCTTGCGGCGCCGGGCCCACCAGGTTCTAGTCCCGGTCGGGGCACAGGATTCTGTCCCAGTTGCCCCTCTTCCAGGCCAGCTCTCTGCTGTGGCCAGGGAGTGCAGTGGAGGATGGCCCAAGTGCTTGGGCCCTGCACCCATGGGAGACCAGGAGAAGCACCTGACTCCTGCCTTCAGATCAGTGCGGTGTGCCAGCCGCAGCGCGCCAGCCCCAGCGGCCACTGGAGGGTGAACCAACGGCAAAAGGAAGACCTTTCTCTCTGTCTCTCTCTCACTGTCCACTCTGCCTGTCCAAAAAAAAAAAAAAAAAAAAAAAAAAAAAGATTTATTTATTTGAGTGGCAGAGTTACAGACAGAGAGAGGGAGAGACAAGAGAGGTCTTCCATCCACTGGTTCACCCCCCAAATGGCCGCAATGGCCTGAGTTAGGCCAATCCGAAGCCAGGAGCCAGGAGCTTCTTCCACGTCTCCCACACAGGTGCAGTGGCCCAAGGACTCGGGGCATCCTCTGTTGCTTTCTTAAGCCTTTAACAGAGAGCTGAATCAGAAGAGGAGCAGCTAGGATTCAAACTGGTGCTCATTTGGAAAGCTGTCATCGCAGGGAGAGGCTTAACTTACTGAGCCACAGTGTCAGCCCTGATTTACATGTTTTTGACACTCAATCCTCACCACAATCCCATAAGGTAGGTGGTACTGTAACCCCATTTTATATGCGTAGAGTAGTTAAATGTATTCAAGATCACGTGACTTGAAAGTGGTAACAGAGGGATTTGAACTGAAGAGTATGGCTCTAAAGCTCATGCTCTGAACTACTATAAAGTACTGCAGTTTTTTAAAATTATTTATTTGAAACGCAGAGTTACAGAGAGGCAGAGGCAGAGAGAGAGGGAAGTCTCCCATCCACTGGTTCACTCCCAAAATAGCCACAATGGCTAGAGCTGGGCTGATCCAAAGCCGGGAGCCTGGAGCTTCCTCTGGGTCCCCTACACAGACGGGTACAGAGGTCTAAGGACTAGTGCCATCCTCCACTGCTTTCCCAGGCCATTGCAGAGAGCTGGGTTGGAAGTGAAGCAGCCAGGACCTGAACCAGCGCCCAGGTGGGATGCTGGCACTGTAGGCTGCGGCTTTACCCACCATGCCACAACGCCGGATCTGAGTATTGCATTTTTATGTGAAAAGAACTTTGTAGAATAATGTTATTACAAAATGCAAAGTAACAGTTGTATCTTGACATTTTTTATGTTATGGGCTGGCATTGATACAGAGGATTAAGCTGCTTACTGCAATGCCAGCATCACATATGGGCTCTGGATTGTCCCAGCTGCTCCATTTCTGAGTCAGCTCCCAGTGTGCCTGGGAAAGCAACGGAAGATGGACCACGTAGTTGATCCCCTGCCATTGAGAGTGGAAGACCAGGATGGAGTTCCAGGCTCCTGGCTTCAGCCTGGCCCAGCCCTGGCCACTTCACCATTTGGGGTGTGAACCAGCCGACGAAAGACCTCTCTTTCTCTCTCTCTCTTTCCCTTTCTCTCTGTAACTCTCCCTTTCAAATAAATAAATACATCTTAAAAAAAGACAAATTTTAAAGTATTATCTTAATCTGGGAAAGCATTCCTTTTAGGATATTATATATATATACACATAATCATTTTATTTTAAAAATATAATTTGTTTTTGAGCAGGAGAGAGGAAAGGAGTGGCAGAGAGAGGGAGAGACAGAGTGAGATCCTCCATGTGCTGGTTCACTCCCCAAATGCCAGGTCTCCCCTATGGCTGGCAGGGACCCAACCACTTGAGCTATTGCTGCTCTCTGCAGGGGTTGCATTAGCAGGAAGCTGAAGCCACAGCTGGAGCTGGGCATCAACCAGGCACTCTGATGTGGGATGTGGGTGTCTTAACTACTAGGGCAAACGCCTGCCCCTGGGGAAGCAGTCTTAAATCACTGTTGCCATGATTTCTCTCTTAGGTTCAGAAGCAGATCATTTCCATGTAGGATTATTCTCTGCCATGGGAGAGGCTATTTTTGCATTAGCATGGGCTTGCAGAAACCAACATGAGTGGTTCAAACAGCTGAAGAATCTAAGCCACAAAGCAGGATTAAAGGGAGCTGATTTCTGGATTAATTTTTGGATGACAGAAAACATTTGAAAGGGGCTCTCTTAAAAAAAAAACCCCAAGATATGTTATAACTGATCATATTAAAACAGAATGAAATGAAGTTTAAATATGAAACCTAAATATTAGTTGACAGTACTGTATGTATAAGACTACATGATAAGGTTTTTTGAGACAAAATGCAATTACTAAGAGATCTACTCTAATATGTTGAGTTGGCGTTAGTTGAATTATTTTTATAGGAGGTTGAAGGATATGTTGAAATGGGATGAAAGGAAAAATAAAAACATAAGCAGCTTAATGCATGAAGATTTCCTTTCTTCAAAAAGGCACATTGTAAATTTCTATTCATTAGTTTCACTAATATGGGAAAAGCAATCATGATGTCATAAAGGGAGACATTTTAAGGTATTAACCTTGATATTAATCTCTGAAATATAATTCATGCCAGTCAGAAATATTGCTTTTTAAAAATTATAGTGGCAAAGGCAGTGCTTCATAAACATGATGTTGCGTTTGGAATTTTTCCGTGTGCATTTTGGAATGTTTTACTGCCCCTGTGAGAACAATTTGTATGTTTTGTCTATTACTGTCAACCCTGCAATACATAGGGCTATTTTTCTTCTTCGAGAGAAATGAGTTCAAAGGAAAAATTCATAAAAGCGTATTCATAACCTTGGCATCTAAAAAAAAAATCATGAGCCTGTTATTGTAGCTTGAGGGTTGTGGCTGGAAGAGAAAAGACAGATCCTTCAAAATGGAGCAAATGGCTCAGATAGTGAAGCAGTTGTCGTAAGAACAAAGCAACCCATGTTTCCAGTTCCAACTCCAAACCCTTAGACAGTTTATTTCACGAAGCTTATTTCTTCCATCAAAGAAATACATTCATGATGGTGCTGCAACACAATCATGTGAAAACCGGACATTTGCGCCCTCAACTTGGCCCAGCTGGAGGTGATTACTTTGCAGGAAGTAGGACAGAGAAGACTCGTGACACTTCCAGTTCTTGAGTGGACAGGCCTGGTCGTGGTGTATTCTGAAAAAAAGTCAACTTGGGGGAGACCTAGACCTGAGGAATGGAGGTCTAGGGATCCAGGAAATAAAGACAAGAGGAGGAGACAATTTGAAGCAGGCGTGGCAATTTAAGGCAAAGCTAACAGAGGAAACTTGGGGAGGATACTCAACTTCATTATTCATGATGGCATGAGACCATGTTTTCAGGGCCAGCCTACCCACCGACTCTGGGTTTCAAAGATGACTGTAGGAGAGATTGAGGTTTTATTCTCAGTTTCAGGGCCATTTCTACACAGCCTGAAATTCTGAAAGTCATTTTGAAGTGGTTTAACTGCCTGCCCTTACTTCCCCTCTGTCTCACTTCTCTGACTGCTTGGTGCCTCTTTTTGAGCCTTCAAAGAGCGAAATGACTGCTTGGTTGTGAGGGGGCAGATGGGGTTGTGTGAAGCCACTGCCTTGTTTCATGGAAGGCTGAAGTGGAGAGGAAAGGTTGTTGGCTGGTGGAGCCAGTGGGGTGGTATGGGATACCCCTCAAGTCTTCCTCAGCATGAAAATTGGCCCCAGACTCCTGGCAATGCATCCAGCGGCAATAAATTATGACGGTTCTGAAGAGAGCCGGGATGAAAGGGCTGTCTGTGTCGTGGCTGCATCCCTCGGCCTGAGGTTGGTTGGCGTGCTCACGCGATGTGAAGTCATCTTATTGTGCTCATATTTCAAAGGCAACACATGGAACGTGGCCCACTCTCCCAACATATCCAAATTTGTCAGTGCACAGTTTCAACCATGAGTATGAGGATGAATGCTAAGAGCACAAAATGGCCAAGAAGGAAAAACAACACAGCTCGAAGCAAACACAAAATAAAAGAAAACCCAAATTTGCCAAGATTACAAAGGTAGCATAAAAAATAGATTTAAAAACTGATAAAATATAAACAGTACTGGAAACTTGATTCTCTTACACTTACTTAGCACTATGTGGTGCCCGAGGGCCTTGGCAGCTGTGGATTTAACATTTGTGGTTTTGGCTAACAAAGAATGAATGACATGTAGTAAATTATATGAACCAGGAGATTGGCGGGAGAAGTGAATGAGCATAGTTGACTGTCAGCCATCAAGTTCACTGTTGTTCTCTAGTAGTCTTTGCAGTTCTACTTGGGAAGTAATAAAACCCATTTCTCTGTAAAAAAAAAAAAAAAAAAAAAAAAAAAAATGAACCCTTCACTTCCTGCTTCCTAAGCCAGAACTGCTTTTGCTGGAGATGTAATTAAAGAAGTCTAGAAAAATGTTGGCTGTAGAAAGTAGCTTTATAAGTGATCTTAATCCTATATTGGTAGGAGGGTGCAGACTATGAAAAGATTACTTTAAAAGTTCAGTTCTTTTTTTTTCCCCTTGCTTTCTTTTTCATAGGGAAAATTATATGCAACAATGGCATTCAGATGCATTTAGGATATTTTCCTTGGGAAGGTTAAGGCCCCATTTTAGGTATTGCTAGAGTAATTTCATACTGAGTAATGTATCACAATAACTCTGATAGGTTTACTCACATAGCTATAAGATAGCATCCTCATTTTACAAAGAAATGAACGCAGAGATTAGATGATTTTTAGCTGATGCTAAGACTAGACTCTAGGGAACTTAATTTCTGATGACATGGCTCATTTTAGTGCAATGAAAAGAGGCCCTAGAGATTTTCTGGTTTATTAGTTCTCAGCTGGTAGTAGCATCATCACCCCAGGAGGCATTTGGAAACTGTGTGTGTATTTACAGTGGAGCAGATAGTGAGTGTTTGGTTGTCATAAAGGCTGGGGCTGGGGCATGCTTCTTGCATTTAGTATGCAGAAGCAAAACAAATATTTATGACAGCTTATGCAGTAAGGAATTGTCCCCCTCCAAATGCCAATGCAGCCTCCACTGAAAACCATTGACTAGTTTTCAACAGACTTGTTTTAAAAAGTCAGATATCAAGATCTAGAGAATTTAGGTAATTTATAATTCTTATAGCTGCAAGTGACAGACAACCCAATTCCAACTTACTTGAGCCGTAATGGAAATTTATTTCATTTCTCTGGCTCCAGCACAGCTGAATCTAGAACCCAATATTTTCTTATGTCTGCTCTGTCCTCCCGTAGGTAGGCTCTGAACTTAGGTAAAGCACTTCCTCCTAGTTGGATCATAGTAGCCATGGGGTCATGACCCCATGACCCCAATGTTAGTGAAAGGAGAGTACCTGGTCCCTGTGTACCAATTCCACAAAGTCCTAACCTGACTGCTCTTGGCCCAAGTTGGGTTCTGGGATCTTTGCTGATGTAGACTCTGGACTGGTGGATAGAAGGCACTGGCTTTGGGCTGTGGCTCATAAACACCTTTGTACTGGGGGAGGGATCTGTCCTACTGAACTATAGGGTTAAAACTGAGATGGGGATGGTTCCTCAAAGGGAAGCCTGCCATACGAGGGTAGCAAATGGCCATGACACTTGACTGACTTGAAGACTTGGTACCACATGGCCTTTCTCTTCTCTTACCGTGGGGCAGCATAATGTTCTCATGGCATGGAGAGGCACTGATCCTTCACCCAGGATCATAAAATACGGAGTTAACGGCTTGGCAGAATAGCACAGGAGTTATCAGGGTAGACTGTGTGCTAGGCTTTCCAAATATGGATTAGGAGAATCCCAAGTTCAGCTGCTCAAGCTTCGTTTCCTTGCAGAGGGTCCCCAGTGTTGGAAAGGAGTTTGTCACAGGAAACCCAAAGTGGCTTCTCCGAAGCTCAGCTCTTCCTCAAGGTCACGGTATCTCCTCGCCACGCCTATGGGCAAGTTGCTCGAGCCTTGGAAGTTTTGTCCAAGGGAAGAAAGGCGTCTTTGGAGAAGCTCGTTAACATTTCATCTTGACAGAAGTCAGATCAGAGTGTGCAATAAACAGAGGAAAACTTGGGATCCTTCGGAATGGACCAGGAAAGGCAAACAACTGCTAGCAGAGGTTGGCGGTTGAGGATGAGACTTTGTGCAGACTCTGCCCGAGGCCGGCAGATAGTAGTGGAGCTGCTGGGGATCGGGGCCAGTCAGAGAGGGAAGAGTTTGCTGATTGAGTACGAACTTCTCCGTCTGGCGCTGCTCTTCAAAACCAGAGCATTCAAGGCGGCACTTTGATCAAATGGATGCTTCTTACGTCGCTCCTCAGAAGCCAGTAGATGTCATCAGGTTGATAGATGAGAGCCAAAACAGGGCATAGGTCTCCCTCAAGGTCACTATCAGAGCACAGCACAGGTGGAGTCTGACCGGAGATTATTGTTTGAGAGCTGGGACCCAAAGAGTAGAATCTAAGAGCTGCAACAGGCCTTAGGAATCAACTCCTCCACTGGTTTCCTGCTCCACTTCAGACTTTCCCCTCATCCAGCAGTAGAATTTGTTGAAAAAGGCATCAAAGAGTTGTATTTTAAGTAGTACAGCCCTTTCTTTGAAGGAATTCTCCCACAGAGACCCCCAAAGATATACATGGACCAGATCTGGTTAGCATATAAAAATAACAATGTATCTCCTGCCTTAGGCCCTTTGATCTTGGTGAGACATTTGGTGTCCTCAGTTTAGGTCTTCAATATTCTGTAAGAACATGGCTTGTCCTCTGCCTATTGGCTCTGCTGGCTTCCTTGGGTATTGAGCTTACCTAGCTCCAGCCCTCAGGACCCCTGTCTTCATATGAGGCCTGCCCCATGCCAGAGAAGATGGAACAAACTGACACACAGAGGGCTTAAGTAATTTGTTCGAGTTTACACAATAATTAAGATTTGGGGGATCAGAAATCAGGTTTTGGGATTTCTACCCAGTTCAATGATTTTTTACTAACCCTTTGACTCCATGTCAAATACAGACGACTCATTTGGGGTTTTAGATGGGTACCTCAAGGGTTATGGAATACATGGCTGATCAGAGTGATAAAAAGAAACAAGAATTCAGGCTTCTGAGTAGACAAACTTAGACAGCTGCCAAGGATTAATCTGTGCAGGGCTAAAATTAGAGAGCTAGGGAGCAGTCACAGCAACAGGTTGAGCCCACGCCCAGAACTGGATGCTGGCTCTAAGTTCAAGGGTGTGGACCTGGCTTCAGTTTCCTGTAGGTTGTGAGATGGATCCCCCCTCTGAGAAGTGGCTGACTCAGAAACAGAACAGCAACCAGGTTCAGTGGATCTAGACAATTCTTTAGGTCTACTTCTTACCTCTGCTTACCTCTCTTTTTCCAAAGAAATTTAATAAAATCCCAAGGAAAAGAGAAGAGACATACAGATGTGAAATAAAGCAGAAAGAAGAACCACGGTACCGGGTATTTCTCAGCACTGGCTAACACTTTTGGTGGGACATAGATTGCATAGGTAGTGAAAGGCCAGAAGTTGGTAGAGGATGGAAGAGGAGGTGGGGAAGTGGAGGCTCCCCTCACACCCGCAGAATGGTCACAGTGATCCTCTTTTGGTTTTTATGTGCAGCAAGGTCTTTGGGTTTATGCCATTTCCTCTGTGGTAACAGAGAACAGCCTAGAAAATTTGCATAGGCGGCTCTGAAGCCTCAACCAAGGAGCTTCTGACTCACCCCTGTGAGCACCTCCTACATCCGGTAGCAGGGGAAGCTCCAGGTGGGGAGGTGACATTTCTCACCTCCCTCTTCTGGGCCATTTTCCTCTGTGGGAGGCGAGGTGGAAGTGGAGGGGCTCTCTCCGTCCTCATGGTCCCATGCCCTCTTCCTTCTTGCTATTCCTCTTTGTCAAATGCTATGCTCCCAGAATGAGCTGAGGATGAGGGATGGCAGAGCTTATTATTATTATTTTTTTAAATGAAGAGGTTAAGCTTTAATCGTGGTGGAATTTCATTGTATAAATCAGACTGTAGAGTTAACTTTTGAAGATGTTTCTGTGTTTTTTAAAGCATAAGAAATGAATTGCTAGACGTGGCTTCCTCTTCAGGACAACCTCAGCTGGAGGTTGGGAGGTAGGGCAGGACCCTTATGGGGACACCTGATCCACCAGCTCTATCTGTCTTCTTCCCCAGGTTCTGTCCATCATCTTCTACCTGCTGCTGAGCTCCCCCAGGCTGTGGGACTGCCCTGACAGTTTATCTCAAAAGCATTCTCTCATTCTGTTTTGAGAGTATTGGGTAGCGTCTATGGCCACATCACCCTAAATGTGCCAAATCTCATCTGATAGTTTTGGGTAGGGCACAATCTGTGGTTTCTGCTTTGATTTACAGTTGTCTCTGAATCTGTGTCCTATCAAAGCAGCAAACATCTGAGCCATTTTCTTGATATCAAGGTTTTGCTCTGGCTGCTAGCAGACTGTAACCATAGTTGCAGGGAGGGAGGGAGCCTTGACATTGTTGGGTAATATGTGCAAAGGAAAAGCACTCACAGATATGGGATTTCTTCCCTTTGACTCAGGGAACCAAAACAAAAAATATTATTGGAGAATAGAATGCCTTGGTTCTCACTGAATTAGAGTCTTAACTGTGCAGTTCCAGTTCTCCTCCAACTCTTGAGGCTATTTCCCAACCTCTTGCTGATTCTTTCTTGTTCATTTCCAGACTGATTAATGTTGAAGGGACCTAGGGCCCAGTTCTGTGTTCTCTTCATTTCTCTATCTCACTTAGTCCATCGTTGATCTCATCTAGGTTCACGTCTTGAAATACAACTTAGACTGGATGTTGATAACTACCAGAGCTCTCAGCTGTCTTCTAGATTTTTATATCCAACTGTGTACTGAACACCTCCACTTAGAGGTCAAGGTCAACATACCCTCATGGAACCCCTCAGCTCCCCCTCCCCCAATCTGCTCCACTGATGGCCGCCTGCATCTCTGCTGACTGTAGCTCCATTCTTTCCCTGCTCAGCCAAAAACACTGAAGTGGTTCTTCATGCTTCTTTTTCACACCCTACACCCAATCAGTCAGGAAGTAAGCAAGCCAGGTGGGTTTAAAAATAGATCTACAATCCAATCACCTTTATTCCACCCCCCCGCCCCCCGCCATTGCTACCACACTGGTCTAAGCCACCATTATCTCTTGCTTTGATTAAAAAAAAAAAAAGAGGCTGTACCAAGTCTTCCTTCTTCCACCCTAGCTCCCTTTAGTCTATTCTTAATGCTACAGGAAGAGTGATCCTTTAATAAAATAGGTCAGATCATGTCTCTCCTCCTCTCAAACCCTGCAGTAGCCCCTCATTGCAGTCAGAGTAAATGCCAATGCTCTTCAGTGTTCTCTCTCTGTGATCTGTCCTCCACCACTACTCTGACTTCCTGCTTGACCAGTCTTCCTGTTGCTCATCCTGCTCGAGCCACACTGTCCTGCTCGCTGTTTCTTGAGCCTGGCAGTCTCGGTCCTACCTAAGGACCTTTGCACAAACTGCTCCTTCTGCCCATGGTCGTTTTCCCCTAGGTACTGTCATGACTTCCACTCATCGCTAGAACGTAATTGTTCAGTGTAGTCCACCTTAAGCCTTCTATTAAAAGTTTTAATTTAATCTATTAAGTTCTATTTTCTTTTTAAAATATTTATTTATTAGAAAGGAAGAGAGAGAGAGACAGAGAGAGTGTGATTGATTGATTTTCCATCTGCTAGTTCATTCCTCAAATGGTCGTCACAGCTGATGGCAGGAATAAGAAATTTCATCCTGATCTTACACATGAGTGGCAGGGGCCCAAGTGCATTGACAGGAAGCTGGATTGGAAGTGGAGCAGCCAGGACTGCCGGCCCCCGGTCTCTTTGACTATCCTCTAACTTACTGTACAATTTATTTTTTTTAATGCATTTGCTTTTTTATTTCCTACCTTTGCCTTCCAAAATATAAGCTCCCCAAGGACAGTGATTGGCATATGGTGGGTTTATTAGATGAATGAATGAATAGCAGTGGGTTCTGGACCACTTTCAGGGGGAGTCAGGGGAAATGTGGGCCACAGAGTCCACAGAGCATAGAAGTTTATGTTATAGGCAGTTATGATCGAAGGCCAGAGAGATTCTGGGTTGTAATCAGAGTTAACACGGGGGTCCAGAATGATCAATTCTGTGGCCCTCTGGGATCCGTCCCATGGTCATTGAAAATTAGCCAATCTGATTGAAAGAAAAAAATCAGCCATTCTACTCCATGAATAGGTGGCATCTAGATGATTTTCTTTTCTTTGCCTTGCTTATTGGAAGGCTTTGTTATAATTAATGATGCAAAAAGAAATGGATATTTGATGATGTTTCTCCTCTTTCACACAGACATAAGAAATAGATAAAAAGTGCAATATCTCAGGGAAATACTTTATTCATAGAATTGGAGCCAGAGTGAGAAGTGGAGTGACAGTGAATGAAAGGAGGACAAGCTTTCCGGTGAATTCTATGCTCATCCATACTTGGTGTGTAGGTTGATTTTAGAATCTTTGTGATCCTTGCATGTACTCCAGCCACTCCTATCACTTCCTATGGGCACAGCACCGGAGAGGGGACATGTAGGTACTGGTGAAGAGAAAGTCATCTGACTGTTTCAGGACTGCAACCTGCAGGACACTCAACTCCAGCCTCATCTTTCTGCTAATCTCAGACCCTCAGACTCAGGCTCTGGTTCATCTGTCCCTTGTTAGCTTCTCCTTCAGTGTGGTGCTTCTGACAGTAGCCTTACTTATAGATACAGTGGTTATAATAATTAAGGGCCTCTGATTTCACTCTCGAGTATCCCAGGTAAGGTGGTGAATTTTGGGGGCATCCTGTTTCTAGGGCTCAGCTTGTCCTGTGATCTATTCAACTTGTGGCATCTCTGTCCCCACCACTTTGCTCTCTCCCATTGGCTCTGGTGGTAGTGAAACCTTGATTGTGTGGAAGTTTACTTTCCCCAGAAATTCAAAGGTTTAGCCAGTACTACTTGGAATATGTAATTTGGCCATTGAATAACAGGGTGGACCCAAAAGTTTCTGGTTACCAGCAATAGAGAAGTGGTGCAAAATGAGAACAGAAACCCCAGCTCACTCCCTGGGCTTTGAGTGATTGGGAACCACACTGGCTGGAGGATTGTGCAATGAAGTGAGTGTGGTGTTCCTTGTTGAGTGCATGTGCAAGTCATGTCCCCTCTGTGGTCTTGTGTCCTCATCTGCAAACTACAGGGATTCAACCAAAAAGTCTGTCCATTTCTTTGGGGCAGTAAGAGTCTATGTAGTAGTACAGCATATTGCAAAAAAATCTCATTATTTGTTGTTAGAACTGATTTCTAATCCTGGCCCTGTAATGTAAAGCATATTTGATTTTGACCAGGTTACAAATTCAGTTTTTTCATGTGTAAGTGGGAATTATACTCACTTAGAGGTTTGTAATGATGATTAATTAAATGGAATAATATGTAAGAAAACACCCTACAAGGTGTCTGGCACCTAATAACCCAATGAAGGATGTTGGCTACTCTGCCTTTGCACATTTGAGTCACCAGTCTTAGAGATGACCAATGCTAACATTTCCTCATTCATTCTAGATTTCTATGACTCTGTACATATATAAATTTTATTTAGTTGTTATTTTATTCAGGTTTTTAGAAAAGATTTATTTTATTTATTTGAAAGACAGAGTTACAGAGAGAGGTAGAGACAGAGAGAGGTCTTCCATCTGATGGTTCACTCCCCAGATGGCTGCAATGGCCAGAGCTGCGCTGATCCAAAGCCAGGAGCCAGGAGCTTCTTCCAGGTCTCCCACACAGGTGCAGGGGCCCAAGGACTTGGGCCATCTTCCACTGCTATCCCAGGCCATAGCAGAGAGCTAGATCGGAAGAGGAGCAGCTGGGACTAGAACCAGCGCCAATATGGGACGCCAGCGCTTCAGGCCAGGGCGTTAACCCTCTATACCACAGCGCCAGCCCCAGGTTTTGTTTTTATAGCCAGCTTTTTGTACTTATTATAATATGAATATTTCTTTGGAAAAAAGCTAAAAATGTAGCTTCTTTTTTCTATTTTTTTTTAAAATTTTTTTTGACAGGCAGAGTGGACAGTGAGAGAGAGAGAGAAAGGTCTTCCTTTTTCGTTGGTTCACCCTCCAATGGCCTCTGCGGCCGGCGCACCACGCTGATCCGATGGCAGGAGCCAGGAGCCAGGTGCTTTTCCTGGTCTCCCATGGGGTGCAGGGCCCAAGCACTTGGGCCATCCTCCACTGCACTCCCTGGCCACAGCTGAGAGCTGGCCTGGAAGAGGGGCAACCGGGACAGAATCCGGCGCCCCAACCGGGACTAGAACCTGGTGTGCCGGCGCTGCTAGGCGGAGGATTAGCCTAGTGAGCCGCGGCGCCGGCCGTAAAAATGTAGCTTTTAATAGCTGCTTGAAGGACCATTGTAACGCGGTACTAAATTTTATTCGACCCATTGCTCACAGTTGAACACCAAGTCTTTCTAATACCTCACTCATTTTCACAAACAATGCTTGATGGGAAGCTTTGCTGAGAAGCCAGGGTCTGTATCATTGATCGTTTCCTTGACCATGGCGGTTTGCACACGAGAAGGCAATGGGTTGAGTACTTTAAAGGCTGATTCAGGCTGCTGCAGCTCATAAGAGCCTTTTGCAGGGCCTCTAGCTGCCAGTAGGGGGCACCTTTGCCTCGTGGTTTCTCTCACCTATTTTTTTTAGTATCATTTTTGAAGGCCAAAGATAGAATAAATTTGTGAGTGAATAATTTTCAGCTCCAAATATTAAAATTTCTTACAAAGGATGTAAATCAGCAGTGCCTGAGGGCCTGGGCTATTTTGCTTTCCCTGTTGGGCTGGTTTCGTGCAACTTAGCAGCTTGTTGGCTGCTGACCTGATAGTGAGAAAAGGCACCAGATCTGATCTCCTGGTGAAACAGCCCTGCCAGCCTCTACAGGAACCACACACACGCACACACACACACACGCACACACACACGTGAATAAAAGCGGCTGCTTATTGAATGCTTTCTTGGAGCATCTAGTAATTAAAAAATCCGTAGCAATTTCAAGAGATGGTTATTATGAACAACTTTTTACCTAAGTAAAAAGAAGTGCTGATGTGGCAAGATATCACACCTGCTTAATGCCTAAAGGCAGTCTTCAGACCCAGGTCCATTTATCTTTGAAGTCTGGGATTTTTAACAATTTTCCTTGGTTTGTTAAAAAATGCATCTTCTGAGGTTCCGCCCAGGGCCTGTTGGACCAGGCTATCTGGGCATGGGGCTCTATACTTTTGCATCGAAATGACTTTCTTGGGAGGTCTGTCTTTTCTCTAAGTGGAGACCTCTATTTTATCTGCTCTGTGATCAGCTGAATGAACCGGAAGTCCTGATTAGAGAGGCTGGATGACCTTGGGCCATTGGAATCCTTAAGTCACTTGTTCAGCCTCCATTTTATTCCTAGGCACAAAGCCTAGGAATACTCTAGGACTTGACTTGCAGACAGCACGCGATATGTTTTGACATTGAGAGTTTGGTTGCCTGGGCAACCACTCTTCTTTCTTTGGCTAAGAAAAGATGCTCTGAAACTCCTTTCCCTCCTCAGCAGCCAGCAGTGTGACTTAGGGGCTCAGCCTGTGCTTCGAAGTCAGGAAGACCTGGGTTTGAATTCCAGCTCTGTCCCTTTCTGAACTTCCTGATTCTGGTCAAGTTACTTACGGCGCATGTGCATCTTGCTAACTTCCTCTGAAAAATGGATGCAATTACACCTGCTTTAAAGGGTTGAGTATAAATAACACACTAACAGCAAATGTGTCAAATCCAGCACCTGTCCCAGAAAAAGTGTTTAGGAAATGACAGAAAAACAGTAATAATTTTAAATAATATATTTTAAAACAATTGAATGTAATTTAAACCTAGAGAACTGCCTACTATTTTAAAACAGCTTTACTGAAGGTCTGTTTACGTATATCCCATAAAAGTAATGCATTGTGAGTGTAACACTGGATGATTTTTAGTATATTTAGTGACTTGTGCAACCATTGCCGTAAAGAGGTTTTAGAACATTTCCATCACTCTAGGGGGTTCCTTCTTGCCCGTTTGCAGTCAATCATCATTTAACCCAGACAGCCACTGCTTTGCTTTCTGCCTCCATAAATGTTCTATTTCTAGATATTTCACATGCATGAGGTGATAAAATATGCAGTCTTTACTCTCATGCTTTTTTTACTAAGTGTAATTTTTTGAGATTCATCCATATTGTAGCAAGTATGATGGTACTGCAAAATGTTTGTAAAAAATAGGATTAAGGGGCTGGTGCTGTGGCGTAGCAGGTTGAGCCTTCCCTGCAGTGCCAGCATCCCATATGGACACTGGTTCGGGTCCCGGCTGCTCCTCTTTGGATCCAGCTCTCAGCTGGTGGCCTGGGAAAGCAGGGAAAGATGGCTGAAATGCTTGGATCCCTGCACCCACTTGGGAGACCCAGAGGAAGCTCCTGGCTTGTGGCTTTGGATTGGCCCAGCTCCAGCTGTTGTAGCCATCTGGGGAATGAACCAGCAGATAGAAGCCCTCCCTCTTTCTGTCTCACCCTCTCTCTGTCTATGACTCTGCCTCTTAAATAAACAAGTAAATCTTTAAAAATAGGATTAAAAGATAAATTTATTGTGTTACAAAACATTTTGAAATATTTGCTTTTTTTTGCATGTCCATGAACTTTTTGAAGACCCCTTTCTGTCGCTCCCCCTCTTCATGGAGGAACGACACTAAACCCTGCCTAGGCTTCATATCCGAGTCACGGCACCATTATGTCGCTCCCCGTCTTCGTGGAGGAACGACACAGGACCCTGCACTGTTCTTTTGTCTGCTCGGCCCTTCCCGGGTTTGCTGCTGGTTCTTCCCCGGGTTGGCTACCGACCCTTCCACCTCCGTGGAAGGGCGGTTCCCCCTGCCACTTTCCCCACTTCCGCGGGGGAGCGGCACACCGCCAGCTGGCTCTCTCCGGGGCTGCTGAGATGTTCCTCAGGTGTTCCTGGTGCATGTTGTCTCTCTCCTCCTTTATAGTCCTCTTCCACCAATCCCAACTCTGCTACCCACACGCCGAGTACGCTGCTCTCCTCCAATCAGGAGCAGGTCCTACAGTTTATTGGTTGAACTGGAGGCAGCTGTGTAGAAGCTGTTTCCCTTCTCAGTGCCATATTGTGGGAAAGCAGATGCATAGAATAAGTCTTAATTCCAGTAACTTAGTCTAGTCCTGAGTTGCTCCCCACACCTTTCCTTTTCGTTGTTGAATAATATTCCATTGCATAGGTGTACTACATTTTGGTTATCTATTCATCAGCTGATGAACATTTGAATTGTTTTAACTTTTTTGTCTGTTGTGAATAATGCTGTTATGAGAATTCAGGAACAAGTTTTTTTTGTGTATTTTTATTTTTATTTCTCTCTGGTGTACATCAAGGAGTAGAATTGATGACATGGTAACAACATGTAATCTTTTGAGTAATTACAAAACTGTTTTCCAAAGCAGCTGCACTAGTTTACATTCCCACCAGAAATACACAAGAGCTCCAGTTTCTTCAAATTTCTACCAACAGATGTTATTATCCATCTTTTTGATGGTAGTCATTCTATTAGGTGAGAAATAGTATCTCATGGTATTGATTTGCATTCTGCTAACAACTAACAGTGTTAAGCATTCTCATAGGTTTACTATCTATTTTTAAGAGATATAACATGCTCTGTAAATTTATTTTTAAAGATTATTTATTTGTTTGGAAGGCAGAGCATCAGGGAGAGAGAGCGCACATGCAAGAGTGTGAGAGAGAGATCTTTAATTTGCTGATTCATTTTTTCCCAAATGACTCTAACAGCTAGGGTTAGACCAGGCAGAAGCCGGGAGCTAGGCACTCCATCCTGATCCTCCACGTGAGTGGCAGGGGCCCACATCTGCTGCTTCCCAGGCTCATTAGCAGGGTGGTGGATTGGAAGTGGAGCAGCCGGGCCTTGAATTGGCAGTCTGATATGGATACCAGCATTGCTGGCAGTGGAGTAACTTTCTGAGCCACAATACCAGGAATTTTGTTCCAGCCAAAGCGAGCAGTCAAGAATTCCATCTGGCTCTCCCATGTGGATGGCAGGCACCTAATAGTGTGCTCCCAGGGTACACACTAGCAGGAAGCTGGGATCAAGCGCAGATCCAGGACTTGAATTGCTGTATTCAGATAGGAGATGTAGGCATCCCAAGGAAGCATCTTAACTGCTAAAACTAATGCCTGCCTCTTAAGTAATATTTTTAAGTTTGTTGTAAGAAGACTTGAGACCACATACATATGTATATCTTCTTTGGAAGAATGTCTCTTCAGCTTTTTTTTTTTTGCCCACTTTTTAATTGGGCTATGTGTCTTTTTATTATAGAGTTATAAGAATTACTTGTACTGAATACAAGTCCCCTAATGCGTGTATGATTTGCAAATATTTCCCCCATTTGGTGAGTTGTCTTTTTTTTTTTTTGCTAAAGATTTTATTTATTTGAGAGGTGGAGTTACAGACAGAGAGGAAAAGACAGAGAAAGAAATCTTCCATCCTCTGGTTTACTCCCCAAATGGCCCCAATGACTAGAGCTGGGCTGATCTGAAGCCAGGACCCAGGAGCTTCCTCCACATCTCCCATGTGGGTGCAGGGGCCCAAGCACTAGGGCCATCTTCTACTGCTCTCCCAGGCCATACCAGAGAGTTGGATTGGAAGAGGAGCAGCAGGGACACGAACTGGCACCCAAATATGAGATGCCAGCACCACAGGCCAGGGCTTAGCATACTATGCCACAGCACCAGCCTATGAGTTGTCTTTTTACCTTCTTGATAATATCCTTTGAAGTAGAGAGGTTTTTAATTTTGGCGAATTTCAATTTATCTAATTTTTGTTTTGTTATGTTAACGTCATAGCTTAGAATCCATTGCCCATTGCTTCTTGGCCTTTTGGCTAAGATCAAGTGTAGAATCCATTGCCAAATCCATGGTCATGAAGGTGTGAAGCTGCACTCCCACGTTTTACTCTAAGAGTTTTATTATTTTTCACCATTACTATTAGGTCTTTAGTACATCTGAATTCATGTATATATACATATATTTATATAAATATTTATATATATGTATATACATACATATGCATGTGTTAGTGTGAGGTTGAAGGTCCAAAATTATTGTTTTGCTTGTGGACATTCAGTTATCACCATTTGTTAAACAGACTTTCTTCAATGAACTGTCTGGGAACCCTTATTGAAAACCAATTGACCATGGTATAAAGTTTATTTTTGAGTTCTTAATTGTGCCCATTGACCTATATGTCTTCATGCTAGCCCTATAGTTTATTCTTTCTTAAATATTTTTTGGCCATTCTAGTTCACACAGATATCCATATGAATTTTATGTTCAGTTTGTAAATTTCTGTAAAAATTCCTGGTAGGATTTTTATAGGGTATATTGAATTTGTATTTCAGTTTGGGGTGTATTGCCCAATATTACAACATCAAGTCTTCTGATTCACAAGTATAGGGTATTTTTACATTTTTTAGGCTTTCTTAATTTCTCAAAATGATATTTCATAGTTTTAAATGTTAAATCTATTCCTAAGTATTTTAATCTTTTTGATGTATTCCAGGTGAAATTATTTTCTTAGTTTCATTTTTGGATTGTTCATTGCTTGTGCATACAACTGACTTTTTTTTTTTTAATTTTTTTTTGACAGGCAGAGTGGACAGTGAGAGAGAGACAGAGAGAAAGGTCTTCCTTCTCCGTTGGTTCACCCCCCCAATGGCCACTGCAGCCGGTGCACTGTGGCCGGCGCACCGTGCTGATCCGAAGCCAGGAGCCAGGTGCCTCTCCTAGTCTTCCATGCGGGTGCAGGACCCAAGGACCTGGGCTATCCTCCACTGCACTCCCGGGCCATAGCAGAGAGCTGGCCTGGAAGAGTAGCAACTGGGACAGTATCCGGCACCCCGACCAGGACTAGAACCCGGTGTACCGGCGCCACAGGTGGAGGATTAGCCTATTGAGCCGTGGCGCTGGCCACAACTGACTTTTGTGTATTAATCTTGTATCCTATAACTTCACTGACTTTATTCTAAGAATTTCAAAAATGAATTCTTTAAGATATTCTATACAAGAGATTACTTCAAAGAGTTAATAGAAAATATAATAAAAGATATGTTTATTTTGTTGCAAAGCTTTTAAATCTGTGCATTGTTCTTTCATATTATACGTTTCTATGAGATTTTTGAAGCCTACCTCATATAAGATGGAGTTAGCTGTACTTCTTCCTTTCCAACACGTATGCTTTGTAATTCTTTTTCTTGTCCAATTGTCCTGGCTAGAAACTGCAGCATAATGTTGAATAGAAATGTTGACAGCACACGATTCTTTTTCCTGGCATTGGGGGAAAGCGTCCGATCTTTCACTATTAAGTGTAATGTTGCTGTGGTTTTTTTCTTTTTCTTTTTTTTTTTTTTCAAAGATGCTCTTTATCACATTGAGAAAGTTGGGGCAGGCCAAAGCTAGGACCCAGGAATTCACTCTGAGTCTCCTATATGGATGGCAGGGACCTGGTTACGTAAACCATCACCTACTGCCTTCCAGAGTGCGCATTAGCAGGGAGCTGGAACCAGGAACAGATCCAGGATTTGAACTTACGCACTCAGATATGAGATGCAGGTGTCCCAATGGGCATCTTAGCTGCAAGAACAAAGGCCTGTCCCTTAAGTAATACTCTTGAGTTTGTTGAAAGCAAACGCTTGGAAACCACAAGATTCGCAAAAGGATGTCTTAATCAATCGCTAGGTGATTCACTTTCTAAATTTCTGTGAAGTAATAAAAATCTTTACCAAAACTTATTAAATGACTATGAATTATAGCTGATTCTCTTCTACCCTATTTAACTCAATATAGTCAAAAGAGTTTAGAAAATATAAACACTGTTAATATAAATGCATCTTCCCAGTACAAAATTTTGATAAATATTTTGTAATCAAAATTATGGCACTGAACACAGAAGTCATTTAAATTTTGAAAAATGCCTGTCACATAACCTAAATGACAAAACCAGCCCTACGTGTCAAATTCTTCTAACAAACTTAGTTTCTTTTAAAAAAAAAGTCTGCTTTCACTTTTAAATGAATAATCACAGTGTGTTACTGGGTGGTCCACAGAAACCATCACTTCTTAGGGAGCAATCACTGGATCTGAGTTGATTGCATGTCCTTACAAAAGCTCAAAAATGTACGTTTAATACCCAAGAATTAATAATATTTACATTTGAACAACAACTAATGCTCTGTCAGCATTAGGATTCAAGTTTTGGCAACTAAGGCATTTTTGAACATGATATCATCAAACTAAAGTGATGCCTAAAGCAAGGATGTGAGCGATAAGGCTGCTGTCTCTTTCCTTCGCAGAAACTCCATCTGGAGCAACACCCACACATGCTTTGAAACTCAAACTCTAATCCACTATCAAGGAAAAGTGTGAAAATCTCTTTCATGTTGTATCCTAAGGAGCCTTGGATGCCATAATCTTACCAGTATGCCATTTTCCTTCCTGTAGTAGTAGAAAAATTACTTACAATGTCTATTAATCTGTTAGGTATATCCCCTGACTACTACATATTTTGCTACAATCTGAAAAATCTCTTCTGCTGTTTCAAGCATGTTATTAAAAAAAGAATTTGCGGCTATAATGTAATGTATATGTTCCTGAAAAGCTTGTCTATTTTAAAAGGTACACATTGAAATAAAGGGAATTATGGGAAAACTAGGTTTGGGGCATAGCCCTCTAACTTATGCAGAATTTTAAGTGGCACATTGTAAAACACAGTAATTGGTACCTGGGGAAATAATCTGTTCTGTCTACGCAGGCTGCCACGGAAGATAGAACAAAGCATATAAGGGCAGGCATTTAGCCTGGTGATTAAGACACGAGTCAGGCTGCCCATGTCCCATCCTGGAGCGCCTAGGTTTGAAACTCCACCCTAGCTCCCGACTCCAGCTTCCTGAACATGCAAATCTTAGGAGGCAGCAAGTGATAGCTCAAGGAATTGGGTCCCTGCCACTCATGTGGGAGACCTGGATTGAATTCCTGGCTCCCAGCTTCAGCCTGGGTCCAACCCCAGCTGTTGTAGGCATTTTGGGGGTGGTGATGGTGGGGAGTGATTCAGTAGATGGGAACTCTATGTGTCTGGCTGCCCCTCAAGTAAAAAAAAAAAAAGCATAAGAAAAAGGATGGAAATAATAGCAACCCTTTAATTAAAGCAGGGTTGGCTCCAGCTGTAAGTAGCGCTGGGATCAGCGGGGTCGAGGCTGTGGTGATGGTGGGCCCGGGAGGCAGCGTCACCTTCCACCCGCTCACAGAAGGCTGAGTGTGTACTCAGCAGAGGGGGCCCTTGAAAAAGGAGCTTATTTGAAGATGTCTTAAAATATAGTACGGCCAATACTGCTGGGGAACTGAGGGCTTTTTATTCTTTACTGAGGGTTATAATTTTACTTCTACTATACTGTGAATCTCTCCTTGCCTAGGAATCCATGCAAACCAACAGGGTTAGCACATGTTAGCCTGAAACTTAGAAGTAAGGCAAAGGGAGGGCAGCAGAATCTTTTGAGATCATACTGGCTAGGGATTATTTCATTCTCTGGGGGACCGCATCTTCATTTAACTTAATATTCACCATGGGTGAATAGCCCAGATTTTGTGAAGTTATGTGTTAATTTGTAGATTCTTATCCATTACAGAAGAAAACTCTCAAAATTATGATTTTATTGTCCTATAGGTCATGCACTAGTTTTGTGTCTAGTCTAGCAATCTTATTGTAATATTCCTTTAAAAACACTTATACATGCTTTTTGAGCCAACTTCACCACATTCCAAGTTGTACTTTTTAACACACGTAACACATGTTGAAACTGAAATTTGTTGAGGTTTGCTTTATATAGTATATGGTCAGTTTTCAGTAATGCTTGAAAATGAAGTGTATTCTCTGATTATTGTGGCAGGGTTTTAGACAGGTTGAGAATCTCATATCTAAAATGTTCGGGACCAAAGGTGTCTTAGATGTTTTATTTTTTGGATTTAGGAATTTATGCTTATACACAATGGGCTACCTTGGAAATGATATCCAAGTCTAACTGTGATATTAATTTTTTATATATACTTTTTATAGCTTGATGGCAATTTCATACAATGTCTTTAAGAATTTTCTGTGAAACATTTCATGGTATTTCATAGAAGAATTTTCCGACAGTAACATCATGTCCACAACTCAAAATGTTTTGAATTTTGGAGCATTTTGGATTTTGAATCTTTAGATCAAGGTTGCTCAATCTGTCTGTTTGAGTCATTTGCTTATTATGTGTTTCTTTTTTTTTTTTTTTTAATTATTTATTTATTTAAAAGTCAGAGTTACACAAAGAGGAGAGGCAGAGAGAAAAAGAGAGAGGTCTTCTATCCTCTGGTTCACTCCCCAGTTGGCTGCAATGGCTGGAGCTACGCTGATCCGAAGTCAGGAACCAGGAGCTTCTTCCGGGTCTCCCACGTGGGTGCGGGGGCCCAAGGACTTGGGCCAACTTCTACTGCTTTAGGCCATAGTAGAGAGCTGGATTGGAAGTGGAGCAGCTGGGTGTCTAGCCAGCACCCATATGGGATGCTGGCGCTTCAGGCCAGGGCGTTAACCCACGGTGCCACAGTGCCAGCCCCATATTATGTATTTCAAATGTCTTATAACCCTGCTGCTTTTTTGTGTTTATATTAGATTTATTACTTACTGAGAGGTATGCTCAAATTTCCCACTATTTGGGCTAAATTTTGTGGTGTTGGAATCAAGCTCTCTGCTTTCAATCCAGCTTCTTGCTAACGTGTTTTGGGAGGTAGCGGATGATAGCCTGAATGCTTGGGCCCCTGCCCCCCACAGGGGAGATCAGATGGAGTTCTGGACTTCTGGTTTGACCTGACCCCGCCCTGCTTCTGCAGGCATTTGAGAACTGAACCAGTGGATGGAACGTCTCTGCTTCTGTCTGTCTCTGTCTTTCCCTATTTCAAGTAAAATAAGTAAGTAAAAGTAAGAAAATTTCCCACCATACCGTGGGTTGATTGACTTCTCTTTTCAGTACCTTCAATTTCTAATCTGTATATTTTCTCTTTACTCTGAATAACCCTTTTGCTCTATGTTAGGTACGTCTTTACTAAAGAGCATAACAGGAGATTCTGTTTCTGGAGTCAGTCTTGTGGTCTTTGTCTTTTAACTTGGGTGCTTAGTCTATTTACATTAATTGTGATGTCTCCTCATTTGGAGTATTTCTGCCATCTAATTCTTCCCCTTCTACGTGTCTACTATTCACTCCCCCACCTCTTGTGTTAGGTTAATTACTCTCATTTTTGTCACCCTGCCCCCTGCTCTAGTTAGAAATTATATACTCCATTTCTAATATTTTATTGACTCACAATGAACTTGCATACATTTTTATGTATATGCTATTTGTCTACTATTTTAGTCTTACTTAATTTTTTAACTCAGCAAATTAGACATTCCTTTTGGCATTTGATTCAGTCAGTTTGTGTAGATTTTCTCACATGTATAACAATTTCTTTATTTCATATATTTTCTTGGATCTCAGATCTTATATCCAGAATCATTTTCCTTCTTCCTGAAGTACATCCTTTAGAAATTGATTTGGTTTTGCTGGTAGAAAACTTGTTTTCCTGAACATGCCTTTAGATAGTTTTTCTGGCTATAACATATATAGGTTAACAATTACTTTCTTTCAGCCCTTTGAAAAATTATCCTGCGATCTTCCATCGAGAAGCCTATTGGTCACTTCTTGGTTGGTAATGTCTATTTTTAAGAACTCCTGTTTTCTTTTTACTTGTGTCATCATATATGTGCTCAAATGTTTCAGATTTCTTTAATTTCACTATAGTATACCTAAGTGAATTTAAATAATACTAATGAATATTCCTTCTATGAATTTATCTTATTTACTAGTCATTGAACTCTTTGATTCTAAAGATTTATGTTTTCCTCAATTTTGAAAAATTATCAGCTGATTTTTTTCTAATTTTGTTTCCCTCCATTCTCCTCCCTTCTCTCCTCTGGACCTTTGAATAGACATCCAAGTGCACTGATTGCCTGCTGGTCATAAAATAGCAATATTGACTTGCTCTGGAAGTTGGGTAGGAATGCAGAATAAGTCAGAATCTTCACTTCAATAAAGTCCCCAAGAGACTCATGTGCTCACAAAAGACGGACATGCACTTGATTTGGCAAGGAGGAGATGAGGTCACCAGCCGCTCCTGATAACCCCGCCTGCCTCACTCAAGCCCTCCTGCCCCCCAGCCTCCATGCCGCAGAGAACCAGCTTCCCTGACATTGCTGCTCACGACGGGTGCTTGCTGAGAATGACCAGCATGGTATGGACGGCTCCCCTGTGGTGACCTGTAGCTAATTGTGATGTCGTTATAATAAAATTACCATGGCTGACACTCCTACTCCTATCACTCATCTGGTGCCATGACACTTCTGAGATATCCAAAAATGCACAAGGAAATGGGTGGTACCCAAGCATAGCCCCCTGTGAACATTCAGTTAAACCCTACCCCAGACATCACCCTGAGTGTCTCCAGATTGTATAATGGGAAGACCCCAAACATCGTTGGGCACAGTTCACTCTCAAGAAGGCCCACTTTCTCTGTCCAGGGTGTGCTTTGCCTTGGATGCAAACATCGTTTTCCCTTGCTAACCTTACCTATGTCTTGTTCTGGAATCCCTTCTTGTACTGGGGATGAGTGCCTGGACCTGTCATCCCGTGACACACTGAATTAGACCTTCTTATGCTGTTCTCCATACTCTCTATCCTGTCACAGTTTATGTCTCTTTGCCTTCCTGTGATCCAACATGGATATAAAGCCTTCAGATGTCTTAGTATATATGTTATATATGTTTAATCTGATGTATTGATATTTAGTCACAAGTCTCTAATTTAGATTATTTTTAATTAAAAATTGAATTTTAAATTTCCAAATCCTGCTCAGATTTTTTTACTTTATCAGAATTTCACCTTGTTCATCCCAATGACCTTATTTAACGTAATTTATATTTTGTGTCTGATCATTCTAACATATGTACTAATTAAGGATATGATTTTATCATTTTTTTCTATTGACTCTCAGTCATACTGGCTTGTTTTCTTGGTTCCATTTACTTTATGGATAAAAATTCTCAGAGGATATGTTTTTTCCCTCTTGATGCGTAAGAGTCAAGCTTCCTCATGGTTGTATCTATAGTGTTATTGGTTTTTTTTTCTTTCTCTGAGATGTTATATTTGGGTATGAGGCTTTACCAGGGTGCTCCCTTTGGAATCTCCTCCTCCTCAGGACATAAGCAGTGCTGCTCACGACTCACTGAAACCCAAGTTCAAGGCTATCGGAGATCAGAGTATTCCTGGGGGTAGCTGTTGGCTTTAATGTTTTAGTTATTATTGCTGGGTTTTACTTATTTATCTTAACTTTTGACCATGATTGATTTTTGTTACTTTCTTGCTGCTTACCTTTTTAAGCATTTAAAAATGCTTTGTTTATGTTTCAGCATTATTAAATATGCTTTATTAGGAAAGGTTTTCATGAAACTTAACTGTATTGCCAGAAATACAGATTTTGGAAGATTTTTCAGATATATATATATATATATATATATATATATATATGAAAAGTGAATTTGAGCCGGCGCAGCGGCTCACTAGGCTAATCCTCCACCTTGCGGCGCTGGCACACTGGGTTCTAGTCCCGGTCCGGGCGCCGGATTCTGTCCCGGTTACCCCTCTTCCAGGCCAGCTCTCTGCTGTGGCCTGGGAGTGCAGTGGAGGATGGCCCAAGTGCTTGGGCCCTGCACCCCATGGGAGACCAGGATAAGTACCTGGCTCCTGCCTTCGGATCAGCGTGGTGCGCTGGCTGCTGCACGCCAGCCGCGGCGGCCATTGGAGGGTGAACCAACGGCAAAGGAAGACCTTTCTCTCTGTCTCTCTCTCTCTCCCTGTCCACTCTGCCTGTCAAAAAAAAAAAAAAAAAAAAAAGTGAATTTGATTTTAGGCTTAAATCTCATTGAAAGTTCCATTTCTAAGACTTAAATTTGTAAAGGGATTTTTTTATTTGAGGATTTTAATTTCTCTCAAGGAACTTCACACATAGTGGGCTTAAATTTATACCTAGGGTATCTAGTATATTATTATTGGAGTGCTTTCATGATGTTATTTTTGCCTTTTGCAGAATCAATGCTATTTGATTTAGAAAAAGAATTTGAAGAAATTTTCAAACTTGGATGAAGAGACAAATTTTATGAACTCTTAGGACTTATTTTATTAAATAAATAAAAATAAATAGATCTTTATTAATAATAGAAGTACTAATATGCTCTCCCTCTGCTCTACTCCCTTGTCTCTCTCAATAAATTTAGAAGCCTGGCACAGGAGAGGCTGTGATTTATTGCGCTCTGTCAAACTCCAATAATAGACAGCTAAGGCTGTTAAGGAAAAGAGGCAAGCATGAACAGCACATTGCTTGGTGCTTTCTCCCCGATCTGATTTGCCAAGTAAGAAAGAAGATGTAATGGAGTAACTGTGGTTGTTGCAAAGGCCAGTTGATGTAATTTCTCTGGTCAGGTGGAAAGAGGAGGCCTTTGTTTTTCTGTTTGTTAAGGACTGGTGAAGCCTGTTGAAGTCTGACTGCCTTGCCTGAAGTCTTGTCTCTGACACCTAATTCTATAATCCTAGATGAGGTGGTTATCGTAATAACCATACTGAGCAGAGAGGAGGAAACAGGAAAGAGACAAGGTACTTATCAAGTATACAGAAAAAAGGAAGCTGAAATAAAACCTTGTAACTCTAGCTTGTAAACTCTTGGGGGGTAAGTCGGTGGTCTCAATGGTATCTGGAAAGATTCACACCAAATCCAGAGAGAGGGACCTAGAGGCACTTACAGATGATTGTGTGGCATACTTCAACATCGTATGAACCCACTGTGTATGTAGATTTAGAATGACTCAACACTTTTGACTTACATCTCTTTCATAACCTTGCCTATTTAACACCAGAGCATGAACCATTATACTCTATTTCCTCTCAACATTGCTCTCTCTCTATCATTTCTATTTGTTATGATCCATTCTGTTTCTAAGGTTTGCTCTTCTTCGACATCATTGGCTACAACTACTTATGATCTGTTGATGAGGTCTCTGTTCTACCCATTTCTATACTTTGGAAATGTGCTAATGTACAACAGTGAGCCAGAATAATAGAGTTTGAAAGGATTCCCTATAAACCAGCTCTGTGGTGCTTCTTGGACACGTCCAGTCACACGTATTACCTGCTGACGTAACCCGGGATTTTACTCTTCATCTGTATTATATTCACTGGTAGGTAAGCAGTGGTATCCAAAGTAACATTCTCAAATGGTATGAGTGAAAACAAAAGAACTAGCTATTATATTTAGTTTTAATTTCATCCTTTATTTTTCTTAGCCATTATGCCAAGTGCCTGCCCCTGTTACTTAAATTTAAAATGTTTGCTTTTGTAAAATCATGCCCACAACATGGCTAAGCTACATGGTGACAATATTGAACAAAACATGAGCAGAAACAAGATAGGACTATCCCTCCTCAGAAGCATTAGTGTTGCGTTTCTTAAGGCAGAATTCTAGCACTCAGCTTGTTAGTGCTTGCTTTCTCAATACAGAATCCCACTGTGGAGGAGATGTGTCTCTAACAGGGTCATATAGAACTTTCAAGTATTTCAAAAATAGACTTTCATTTAAGAATTTCTCTTGGTTTTCAAAAGAGAGAAGACTTCATCAGGTAGGTTTTAGTTAGGCATGAGGTGCCCCAAGGTAGACTGGAGTTGGGTCTCTGGGGAGGGCACAGGTAACACATCAGGATTGGGAGGAAGGAGTCAGCTGCAAGCAGAAGGAAAAGAACTTATCAACCTTTCTTGTGACCTCTGCAAGGGTTCTGCAAGTGAGCTGAGGTATGCAGAGAATCAAAATGGCGGCCGTGTTAGCTTCTTGGAGCTGCCATAACAAGGTAGCACAACTAGGTGTTTTAAAACAACAGGAATCTGTTCTGTCACAAGTGTGAGGGCTGGAGGTCTGAGACAAGGGACTGGGGGCTGTGCCTCTCTGGGGGAGTGACTATCCTTCCATGCCTTTCACAGCTTCTGGTAGGTAGCACAGGTCATCCTTGCCTCCTGACAACATCACCCCAAGCCTTGCTCGTGTTTTCTGGAGGTCATCTTTTCTGTATCTCAGTCCAGATTTCCCTGTTCTCGTAAGGAACCAGTCACACTGGATGGGGGGTGGGCTCACTTTACTTCAGTATGATATCATCTTAACTAACTACATCTGCAAGGACCCTATTGTCAAATAAGGTCATATTCTGAGGTACTGGGCATTAGGACTTCAACACATCCTTTTGGAGGGCATAATTCCACCTGTAACAACTGCTAGGTGGCTTGATGTTTTTTTAGGAGAGAGATGAAGTGATTCAGCTGAGAATCTGTGTTTCAGGCCTGTGAGTGGGAGCTATGACAATGGAGTGAGGACATTCTATGTTGGAACAAGAACTTGAAGACCCGAAGAAAGCTGTGGGATAGAAGGGGCAGGAGATTTTCTGGCATCTTGGGCTTATATCAGATTGCATATTTGGTTGAGTAACCTAGTGGAGGGGGTGAGTGGGTGATGGGGGCTGCTGTCCACTAGTCTCCCATGTTGGCCTCCATGGCTGCTGCCTGTTTGTGGCATGCTCCTTTCTGATTGATTGCATTTCAGTCACTGAATCTTTGAGTGCCACCCTTGGGCATAGTGATTTAAAGAAATCAAGTCTCTAAATAGTGAGAAAGAGGAGGAGTCAGACAAAGTTTGAAAACTTTGGTGGTAAAAGAAGGTTACAGTAGCTTGATGGGAGAGCAAGATTGAGGGAGTGCATTTTATTTTGTTTTGCTTTATTTTTATAAGGGTTATTTATTTCTTAGAGAGAGTCCATCCTTTATCCGTTAGTTCTTGCCTCAAATGCCTGCAACAGCTGGAGCTGGGCCAGGCTGCAGCCTGGAGCTTGTGGCTCTATGCAGGTTTCGCCCATGGGTGGCAGGGATGCAAGTACAGAGACCATCATCTGGCTGCTTTCCAGGACGCTCATTATCAGGAAACTGGACTGGAAGTGAAGCGAGGACTCACACCCAGGCAGTCTGACATGGGGCGCAAGCATCCCAAGCAGGATTTTAACTGCTGGGTCAAACAGTAGCCCCTTTGTTTTATTTTTAAATATGGATGTCATTTAAATGTGTTTGTTGTCAAACAAGAGGGCTCAAGGTCCTGCTGTGGGCAGGAGAGCTTAGGATCAAGCACACTGGTGCTGAGTTGGTATTGGAAGGAAGCCAAGTGTTCCTAGTGGGTAATTATTTCATTTCAGGTCTGACCTTTCTCTGAAGTGTCCTCTAGGCTCTGAGTCCGGGTCGCTGGGATGTGTGCCCTAATGCGTGGATGCTTTTACAGTTTGGAATCCATCCTGGCCATCTGGCAGGCAAGGATGGGGCTGTTTTCTCCTCTTGGGGACTGTGGCACTTAGGCACACACGAGCACACCATTGTCAGAGGCAAACAATTCAGGGGAGGGAGGGGCTGGGCCATTCTTGATTTTCTTTCCCCACTCCCTTTTTTCCTTGTCTGTTAGTGGCCAACTGACCTACTTTTTGACAGGAATAAAGACCTACTGACCTGCTTTCATAATATTCTTACTAGCATCATTTCATCCGAGATCTTTATGCTGCTGAGTTATATAATTTATTTGAAAGTTAGGTTTTGGGGGCTGGTGTTGTGGTGCAGCAGGGTAAGATGCTGCTGTTAACACTGGCGTCACATCCCAGAGTGCCAGTTCAAGCACTGCTTCCTTTGCCTCAGTTCCAGCTTCCTGCCAATGTACAAGGAAGGCGGCAGAAGTTGGCCCCTGCCACCTATGTGGGAGACGGGAGACCAGGATGGAGTCCTGGCTCCTGATTTTGGCCTGGCCCAGCTCTGGCTGTTGTCTCCATTTGGGGGGTGAACAAGTGGATAGAAGATTCCCCCCTCTCTCTGTCACTGTGTCTTTTAAATAAATAAGGAAATAAATAAATAAATATTTAAAAATTACATTTTAGAAAGAATAATAGATAAGTGTATAGTGAGAGCCAGAGTTGTTAGGACTTTTAATCAGATATTTGTTTCTCACAGGCATCTTAAAGGTCTAATTTGGTGACTGGGGTTAAGCAGCCCTTATTGGGAAGGCATATTATTGGGCCTTATGTATTTTTTTTTAAATTCATTTATTTATTTGAAAGTCTGAGTTACACAGAGAGAGAAGAAGAGGCAGAGAGAGAGTGAGGTCTTCCATTCATTGGTTTACTCCCCAGTTGGCTATAATAGCGAGAGCTGTGCTGATTGGAAGCAGGAGCCAGGAGTTTCTTCCAGGTTGGCCATGCGAGTGCAGGGGCCCAAGGACTTGGGCCATCTTCTACTGCTTTCCCAGGCCGCAGCAGAGAGCTGGATTGGAAGTGGAGCAGCTGGGACTTGAACTGGCACCCACATGGGGTGCCGGCCCTGCAGGCACTGGCTTTACCTGCTAAACCACAGTGCCAGCCCTGGAGTCTCATGTATTCTTTTTGAAGCCCAGAGTATTGACTTTGACAAGCACTGTGATACCATCAATGTGGTTGGGAGCCTAGACAGCAGCAGGCTTCTAGGGGCAGGAGGAGGTCCTGGTGGGGTAAAGCTTCCGAGATGTTAACTTTCCTTATGTTTAGTTGCTGGGCACCAGGGATAAGAGGGATCAGACATGGCGTTTCTGCTTGCAGAGCTGACAGTCAAATGGGAACACAGAGCAAATGGTGACTAACGCTGCCTACAGCTGCTCAGGAAGACATGAAGCAGATGATATCTTGCTGGATTTAATGGGGAAGTAGTAGCTTTCCAAATAGAGGAAGAATGAAGGGTGGAGCCGGGGCAGTAGGACACTTACGGGAGATAGAGATGTGTATTCAACTGCACAGAAGTGTAGCTATTCATGGTATGCCAGAGAAAAGCCTGCCACATGGGTGTTTCTGTGTCTCTGCCACTTGGCCTATGGGCAGGGGTGCTAGTAGAAGGACTGGTAGCAATGAAGTTGGACAAAAAGGGGAATTGACTTAGATGAAATAAGGCTTTGTATGTCTTGCCAAATTATTCAGACTTTATTTTATAGGCTACAAGTTGGAAGTACTAAAAAGAATCCTGAATTGGTGTTTTAGAAAAAACTTAGAATGATAATTGCACTCTGCCAAGCTCTCTCTCGTTATCTGTGGTAGGCCCCTGATTTCACTGTATGATCAAACTTGTTATCCAATGGGATTCTTTTGTCTTGGGTATTCTCTGCTGTGCCTCAGTTCCTTTTTCCATTTATTGGGTGACATCTGTTGCTTTGGGGGGAGGGTGGCATTGTAAAGTGGGACTTCAATGATTGGTTTTCTGTTTCAAAAGCACAGGAATTAGGGATTAAATAATATATTTGCAAAAAATATGAGGTCTATTGGAGGGTTCTTTTTTTCCTGCTACCTCTCTACCTCCCATCCATTTCACCCAGTAAACAGAGATTTCACAAGCTAGAGGAAGGAGGTGAGGCTGGGAAGGAGAGGAGTGTCAGATGCTGGATAATTCTGGAAGTAGGAATTAGTGAAGCTAATTAGGCCAAGCTCAATTTGGCTCCAGGCCCCAGTTCCCCATATGCAGCCTGATGCTGGAACTGGCCCCGGGGTCTGGCAGAGAGGGCTTGAGATGGGTTCCCTACATCGCTTGTGCTCTGGGGAGAGGCAGTTGCAGACTAATATTATATGTGCACCTGGGAAAGGCCTGGAAGCACTAGAAAGAAGAGTAGGTGGCCTGAGGAAGTAAGGCTTATGGCCGGGATGGGTAGATTGGTGGTCTAAGAGGGAGCTATAAAACCATTGCTCTTGGGCCGGCGCCACGGTTCACTAGGCTAATCCTCCGCCTTGCGGCGCTGGCACACCGGGTTCTAGTCCTGGTCGGGGCGCCGGATTCTGTCCCGGTTGCCCCTCTTCCAGGTCAGCTCTCTGCTGTGGCCCGGGAAGGCAGTGGAGGATGGCCCAAGTGCTTGGGCCCTGCACCCCATGGGAGACCAGGAGAAGCACCTGGCTCCTGCCTTCGGATCAGCGTGGTGCGCCGGCCACAGCGTGCCAGCCGTGGCGGCCATTGTAGGGTGAACCAATGGCTAAAAGGAAGACCTTTCTCTCTCTCTCTCACTGTCCACTCTGCCTGTCAAAAAATAAATTAATTAAAAAAAACATTGCTCTTACTAATATGAATTGAATTTCTTCTCTAATTCTCTGAAAAGCAGAATTTTAAAGGATATTTTGGTTAAGTCCCTCAGTTGGAAAAAATAGGCCTTAAATAAAAAGAAGCATTAGAGCTGATTCCATGAAACCTTCTATGAAGAAGCAAACCCTGTCCTAGGATCTTGGTATCGTCTCTCCAGCCATGGTGGGGAGTAGCTGTGTATTCACAGAAGTCTGCAGGATAGGGGAGCTTACTGGGGGAGGTTTTGTGCTCTAGAGAGATCCCTGGGGCTTTCTGCTTCTCCTCCCATGTCCTCTCAGATCCCAAGCCATGTGACCCTAAGTGAGCTGTCTGAGAGATGGGATGACTGAGAGAGAGCAAGGCTGAGACCTCATATCCGGTTGGGTTTTTCTTATTTGAGCGAGGGAGAATGAATTGAAGACACTGAAGGGGAGGGGGTGAAGAGAGATGAGCCCCAGCAGGACAGCCTGGAGACCTACATTCTTATTGAGTCAGGGGTTCTTGAATTCCCTGCAGGCCAAATGGATGCTGAGCTTGGGCTTGTGTGTCCTTGTGGACAACCCACTCAGGAGGACCTGTTGCAGGCCAAGGGCTTCAGGGCTAAGAGACCATGGTGGGGAGGGCCTGAGATAGGAGAGAGTGACCAGGAGAGGTCCTTATGGGAGCCTGAGCCCCATAAGGGCACCAGCTTGCCAACATCTGCTTCTGGGAAACAAGGCAGCAGAGCTAAGTGGAACAGAGCTGCCTCTCTGCTCTTTCCTACAGTGTAGGGGCAGAAGCAGGGACACAGCTAGGAAAAAGGAGTGCATGGTACTCCCTTCCTTGATATCCCCTGGACCAGGAATTAGGGCTGAGCTGAGGGGAGACAAAGATCTTGTAATGGACAAGAAGGCTGACTTTTTATACTGCAGTGCCCTGAACTAAACTTTTTAAAATATAAAAGATATGGGAAAGCTAAAGAACGTATCCAAGATGTCATCCAGGAATAGGGAAGGGAAATCTAACAGAACGTGAATGAAGGCAGAGGATGGGAAAAAAGTTTTATGCTTGTGTTTCACTGAGTTCCTATGGTTTCCTGGATATGAGGGAGATAGAGAGAATGAGATAGAGACAGGCAGATGATATAGCATGCCCTGTGGAGTATAGGCCAAGCCTTGCAGTTGAGGGGAGCAGGTGGAACAGTGTCTGTGTGCACCCATGACTCAGGTGGACAGGCACGAGAGTCTGTCTGGGACACCAGCACTGCTGCATGAGACCAAGGTGGCAGCTGATTCTTGACCTTGACCCTGCCCCTACCTCTTCCCTTTCTCTACCTTCAGATGCAGCTTTGGCCTGACTGTGCCTCTGGGAATTTAGATGAAATGCAAGAGAAAAGGTGGCTACCACTTGGGTATAAGTGAGAGGTGATTTGACTCAGAAATCCAACTGTTATAAAGAAATGAAGTAAGCGTTGCACAGTTTCTTGCTCAAATGTCAGATGGAAGCACTCGCTATCTGTGTTCGTGAACGGAGTCTTCCCCAGTAAGCCCGTGGCACACATTCTTCCCAAAGAGCACTGGAAATTTGCAGACTGTCCCCACTCCCGCTTGCCTCCCATCAGTGGTTCTGCTAATTCTGTGAATTAAAACTCAGCACATTTTACTTTATTATTTTTCGGTTAAGAAATTAGTGTGTTATGGGGTCAGTGCTGTGGCTAGTAGGCTATGCCTCCACCTGAGGCGCTGGCATCCCAAATGGGTGCCGGTTCGAGCCCCAGCTGCTCCACTTCCAATCCAGCTCTCTGCTTATGGCCTGAGTAAGCAGCGGAAGATGGCCCAAGTGCTTGGGTTCCTGCACCCGCATGGGAGACCCAGATGAAGCTTCTGGCTCCTGGTTTCAGATTGGTCCAGCTCTGGCCGTTGTAGCCATTTAGGAAGTAAACCAAGAGATGGAAGACCTTTCTCTCTGTCTCTCCCTCTCTGTAACCACCTCTCAAAGAAATAAATAAAATTTAAAAGAAGAAATTAATATGTTGTAATTAGAGAATTTGTTGAAAATTCAAAATATATAGAAAAAATCGCCCCAAGTACTACCACTCAGAGAAAACTACAGTTCCTAGTTGGGCATATTTCTTGCCCTCCTCTCCTTTTTGCCTAGTTAACATAGTTGCAATTATAGACACATCTACTCCTCCCCCTTTCTAAACTTTGTTATAGCATAAACACTTTCCATGTTGTAGCACATTTTTAATAAACACTTCAATGATTGTATGATAGTCCATCATGTGAATTTATGGTAATTTATATAATCACTCACTTATCGTCTGCAAACAAAGCTGCTGGCAGTGCCAGGGACAGGATAGCTAGAGAACCTGAGGGTACTATATATGTCTATGCTTAGAGACAACGCCCTCTAAGGTTATTCCAGCCCCACCATGTTGAAGACTGCTTCCTTAACTCTTTCAGAACCAAAGCCTCAAGGGCTCGGTCATGTGTGGGAAGGAAATGGGACAGAGCATATCAGTTGAGAGCTTGTCATACAGCTGACAGGGGTTAGGCCATTTTATGAACACATTTATGCTCTCCTTACAGCCACCCCAAAATTGGGTAGTATCTCCATTTTTGGAGGAGGCTGAGGCTTGGAAATACAGGTTGAAGATTCCTTATGTGAAATACTTGGAGTCAGAAATGTTTCAGATTTGGGATTTTTTTTCCTTCTGGAATATTTGCATATATATAATGAGCTATCTTGGGGAGGGGGATCCAAGTCTAAACATGAAATCTACTTATGTTTCGTAGATATCTCACATAACCTGAAGGTAATTTCATCCAATATTTTTGTGTACCCATATTTTGACTGTGACCTGTCACATGAAGTCATGCATGGAATTTTCCATTTGTGGCGTCATCTTGGTACTCTAACAGTTTTGGATTTTGGAGCATTTGGGATTTTCACATTAGGAATAGTCAACCTGTATTAAACAACTTTCCCAAGGTCACAGTTACTGAGCAGCAGAGCCTGGAATACCCCAGAGGTCTGGCTGATTCCAAAGCCTGGGTTCTCCACATGACCTTCATTTTGCTGCATCCTCTTTTGTACTCTGTGGGACACTCTTAAAAGGCAAAGGAACTCAAGGGTCCTGGGAAGGTGTGGGAGAGAAATAGCTCTGCTTCCTCCACCTGGGCTGGAGAAGAGGTGGGGAAGAGGCACTGGTTGGTACAGTTTTGCCTTGGGGCCACACACAACACAGCATGTCTTATGGTTCTTGTGCTCAGAAGAGTGGAGGTGAGCACTACTGGCCCTTAATTTTCTTGATTCTTCTTTAGGGAGAAGTGAGTATATTGTCTGTCCCTTTAATTAGTGAAGTTGTGTCTTGGTGTGTGGACCCAGACTACGTTAGAAGTCTGATGCACTCTGCGATTTTCCTCCTTCTCTGTGTGAAGATTGAGCTCTCAGAGTTATTCTGAAAGATGACCACTAGGAGATGCACAAGATTCAAGGAAATTAGAATGAACTGCTCTTGGAGATTTCTGTTCCTTGCTTATCTGGGCTTTGCAGGTTTCTTTTGTTCTCAATTCACGGAGACTCAAGGGCAAAATGACTGGTTCTCAGATATCATTCGCTCCCCAAAGTGGAAAAAGAATGGTCTTGCCCTTAGTTTTACTTATGGAAATAGGCTGAAGGAAATGACAAATCAGGCTATCTATGAGATGGATGATGCTAGATGCAGCACTTGATTCCTTTGGTAGAGGATGGTGATGATGGCAATGCTAATGGTTAACGCTCATTGTGTTTCACTTTGCACAGGCATCATGCAAGCAATGGTGTACTCTTTTACTGATGTACTATGCCAATAGTCTCAATTCATTGATGTGACAACACGGTTTCCCAGCTTTGCACTGAGAAGTCTGAACTCTGCAGAGGTCAAGCACTTATCCAAGGTTATCCACTGACTCAGTGGCTGACTGTGGGGAGCAATTCGGACTAGACTGTTACTGGAATTAAGACTTATTCTGTGCATCTGCTCTCCCACAATATGGCGCTGGGAGAGAAGAAAACAGCTTTTACACAGCTGCCTCCAGTTCAAACAATAAACTGTAGGACTTGCTCCTGATTGGAGAGCAGTGTACTCGGCGTGTGGGCAGCCGAGTTAGGATTGGCGGAGGAGGACTATAAAGGAGGAGAGAGACGGCATGCACCAGGAACATCTAAGGGGAACATCTAAGGGGAACGCCTGTGCAGCCCCCGAGAAAGCCGGCCGGCGGTGTGCCGCTCCCCTGCGGAAGTGGGGAATGTGGCCAGGGGGAACTGCCCTTCCACGGAGGTGGAAGGGATAGTAGCCAACCCGGGAAGAACCAGCAGCAAACCCGGGGAGGGCCGAGCAGATGAAAGAACAGCGCAGGGTCCTGTGTCGTTCCTCCACGAAGAGGGGGAGCGACAGCTGACCTCCTATTTAAACTCAAGGTCTCTGACCCCAGAGCTGCCCTCTTAACTGGTTCACTATCTGCTTCCTCTAAGTTATTACCCCAATTTGACAGGTGAGGAACCTGCTGATAGAGGTCAGACCATCTAAGGACCTTATCCTGAATCTCAGATGACTGGGGAAGAAGACGTGGCTGGCACTTTTTTTCTCCTGGTCTAGAGCATTTTCTTCCTTATCTTGCAGGTGCAGCATCTGCAGAAAGGCCATGGAAGAAGAGGAATGGGGAAGCACATTGCGGGTGCGGTGCTATGTCAAGGGAATGGCAGCAGTGGGAACAGTGGAAGGCTGCTAGTTGGCAGACCTTGTTACCAATGGAAACTTAGGAGCTGCAGTCACCTTGACCCCAGGTTGGGTCATGGGAGAATCCCTGTGTTCTGGGTGCAGGGTAAGATAAGCCTGGGCTGGATGGGGAAGCTTGGACGAAAGCACTACACAAGGCTCTTCGAGTCATTGTTGCCTCAAGCCTGATTACTCTGCTGACAGTGGGTATGAGCAATCCCTTGCTGTGGGACACAGGTGCCACTCTGGCTTCATCCTGCCCATGGCAGTGTTGGAATCCGAAGCTGACTGATCTTACCATCCCGTGCTTACATGGATTTGTTTTTTCTCTGTTCAGGCTGCTACCCACCCCTTTACCAGTTACCCTCAAGAGAGAAGGGCTCACAGTTGCCACTCAATGAACCTTTATGCTTATTCACACACCCCACACCATCCTTGTCACCACGGGCAGCTGCCTTTGCGCGGAGTTTCCACTCTCACGGGCACTCAGGACTTCAAAGCTCGGCAGGCAGTGGAGGCCTCTCCCTGCTGAGGGTTAGGACGCTGTCCCAGGAGTTCCTTTGTGCAATGCACCGAGCTAACTACAGAGAGGGATGGCACATTTGGCTCTGCAGCAGAGGGCTCAGATCAGGATGAGGGCTCAGATCAGCCAGTTGAAATCCTCAGAAATTACAGATGAATAGATAGATGCTTGCTGATAGAGGGGAGAGGGCTGGGAGTAGGGGTGGGGCCTCCCACCACCTCTATCCAAAAGACACACTATAAATGTTGAATGAGAAAAACCAGCCTTCAAATCTACCTCCCTTTCTCTCTTCCTTCGTGCCCCCACCCATTCTTTCTTTCTTTTCTTTCTTCCTTGTAGGTATGTCTTTCAGTTGCAGACAACAATAGTTTCAGTGATTACTTATTGTAATCTAGGCTAAAAAACACTGTAAAGCGAGATTTAGAATAGCTCTGGCTGAACTGGCACCAGTTTCTTCTAAGAATTATAACATGAACAAGAACTTTTGGAAGTTTTAAGATTCCTTTATTTGGATACTTTATTTTTGTGAAAAAAGAGGGACTGTCAAACTGACGCTTTGAGTAAGACTATGATATAACACTTTCAGGGCACAATATGGGGAAGAGTGTTGGGTTGGCTTTTTAGCCTCTTGGGTTGTGATGGTTGCAAACACTGAGACTCTTGTCAAGGCCACCTACATGCTGTGACCCACCATAGGGTTTCTAAATTGTATTCACGTAGAACACACTTCAGGCTTATGTGGTAACTGCACAAAGCTGACCATTTATAGCCTGCTGGGGCTTGCTTGTGTATCTTAAATGCTCTTAAGACAAATAAATTTTCCCAGTGGTCTATATTTGGTGCCCATTTTTTTCATCCCTGTGTACAGAGCTGAACTGAGCTGGCTGCTTGCTCTTGGTGCAAATATAATAGTCCAATTGTCCCCTTGTGCCAGCGGGGGAGAGCTGTGGAGCACACCCAGAGCCCTGTGGGAACCCACAGGAGGGAGGTGGCTATTTGGACGCGTAGTCTATAGTGGAGACAAGTTAACAGCCTAGCCTGGGGCATTCCAGAGTTTATTTAATGATAAAATTGGCCCCAAACTCTCTGCTGGGGCTTGTAAGTCCTGTGCAGTGCATGATGGGGTGAGAATGCAGTTAAACACACATCCTAAAGGCATTTTAGCTTGTGAGGAAATGATAAATCCCCTCTGTGATTTGAAAATACCATTTAAAAAATTGTGCCAAAAGATTTTTCCCCGCTAACCTGGCTCCTATAAAGCAGAAAAACAAAGTGGTAGTTTAATCTGTGATTACACTTGCCAAAGAAACTGATAGGAGAGTCAAAAATCCATCACTGGTGTCATGTGAGTAAAGAAAATAGCTATCCGGTTGAATTAAGTGCAAATACACTGAACCCAGGCAAATCAATTGGCACAGATGCAGCCCAAATATGCCATTGGCCGGCAACTCATTGCCAGTAAAATGGATGTGAAAGTCTTTAATGAAGCGGTGTGCATTCCCCAAATACCAGCTTCCTAAAGTTCTGACTGTGATGGGTACTAGGTTTCTAGTTTTGTTGGAGTTGCCAAGGGGATGGGTCATAGCTAGGGCATCTCTGAGCCAGAGGGGAGACTCCAGGGCTGTTAGTAGCTTGGATGATAGGGAAGCCGGGCAGAAAAGAAATGTGTATTTCTCATGACAGCACCGCCTTGAACACCTTGCATTGATGGGCGTTTCCTTCCCAGTCTAAGGAATTTTGCAGAAATTCTCTCATTAAGTAATTAGTTAAGTCAATTATGGTGGCCCTGGGAAGAAAGTAAATGGGAGGAATAGGCTCTTGGTGTTAATTTTATTTTCTAATGAGGACAGGAGTGGTAGTGGATACAAGTGGGTAGGGAGAGCACAGCTCAGGGCAGAATGAGACCAGCTGTGTATTGAACCATTGAACCCTCTCTTGTGGATCCTTGACTTGGCCAAGCATGGGTAAACTGGCTCAAACTGGAGGATGGGCTCTGCAGAGGAAAAAAAATGCTCTATGAGGGAAGACGGCACAGGTCTTGCCAGGGAAGTCTCTTGCTAAATGCACATGTGGACAGCTATATTTTAACGAACTCTTTTAAAATGTAGCGCTTGCCTTGAAAACAAGGATTGTAGTTTGAAGCTAAGGAGGGGGTTATGCAAAGACATCCATAACGTGGCTATAGCTTGGACCTGTGATGGACAGGGCAGGCCTTCAAATAAAAGGGAGGTTGGGACGGGATACAGGGAGACCCACGGGAGGAACGGCTGAAAAAGAGGTGAGAGAAGAATGTACGACACAAAGACTCATCCCTAATGGAAACCAGGAGCTTCACTTACATCAGTAGTGCCAGCTCTGTCATGGCAGGTGCTCCGGACTAATACTGAGTTTATTTATAGGGGAAGCCCCTGTATTAGGGAGTTCAGGGGAAAACATAGACATTTCCTGCACTTTCTGCTCCTTATGTTTTCTGTAAACCTAAAACTGCCTCTCCCCTCCTCCAGTAAGTCCCATTAATAATAATAATAATAATAATGATAAGAGGTGAGAGAAAAATGGGGGAAAGATGAGCAAAGAGACACGGCATCAGAGCTAACAAGTTGCTGGCTGAGTTGAAGGCAGAAAAGAAGATAAAAGCATCAGAATGCTTTGAAGAGAGAGAGTGAGCATGGGATCTAGCGTGGAGGTCAGGAGAGAAAACACAAGGTATCAGAATTTCCTTAGGGTGGAGGAAGGCAGAAACACACCAGTGTGGGGGTGCATAGAAGAGAGAACGTGGGTGTGGCCTGGAGAAGGACTGTGGTGCTGTGCAGTCAGGGAGGAACCAGCCCTAGGAGGAGAGTAAAGGGGCACATGTGGGAAGGGCTAGTTAATAACAATAATGACGGCCGGTGCCACAGCTCACTAGGCTAATCCTCCGCCTGCGGTGCCGGCAGCCTGGGTTCTAGTCCCGGTTGGGGTGCTGGATTCTGTCCTGGTTGCCCCACTTCCAGGCCAGCTCTCTGCTGTGGCCCAGGAGTTCAGTGGAGAATGGCCCAAGTGCTTTGGCCCTGCACCCCATGGGAGACCAGGAGAAGCAACTGGCTCTTGGCTTCGGATCAGCGCGGTGCACCCGCCGCAGCAGCCACTGGGAAGTGAACCAAGGGCAAAAAGAAGACCTTTCTCTCTGTCTCTCTCTCTCACTGTCTAACTCTGCCTGTCAAAAAAAAAAAAAAAAATACTGATGCTAATACTCCCACTCATAAGGCTCTCATTCCAGACGGGCACTGCACTAAGTAAACGCTGCTTCCTTTACTCTTCCTGGAAACCCACTCCAGAGGGCACCAGTGTTATCTCCACTTCTGAGAAGGAGAAGCTGAGGTTCGGAGGTTAACCTTGACCTTTAACCTTGACCCCCTGTGCTTTCTTCCCTGAATCATTTCATGCATGAGACATAGTACTTCTAAAACTCTCAAAAACTGTCATGATAGATGACTATCATGACACTGTACTTTTAATATTTTGCTTCTGTAATTCATTTCCACCATACCACACACTTCCTTGCTCTCTAAAATCCCTCTAGCTGTCTGATGGCATTTGCCTGTGGAACTGGAGAGAAACACAGAGGCTGAGCCCAGCTGAGGGTCTCTGAGTGAGCAAAAGGCAGGAAGAGGGAATTTCATGTTTTCTCCTTTATAAAAAATGATTTCCTAATTGTTGCAAGTAATTTAGAAAAGATAAGCAGACACAAGGTTACTGTTCCTAATTGCCAGTGGAGACCAGGAGTCTTCCCGAGCCACGTGCAGCAGATCTATGGAGCAACATCTCGTGCCAGGCACCGAGCAGGTGCTGGAGAAGGAAAGACAAACCAGACACAGTCCCTGTTCTAAGGGAGGCTACGATCGTAACCTCTGTGGAGACAAACTGCTCTGTTCTGCCTGGTGAATAAATTTGACACTCTGTTTATTACACATACCCCATCCAGATCACACCACCTCTGACTCCAGAAACCTCCCAAGGCTGGAGCTAACACCTCTCCTAGGAGACATTGGCTCTCAGTGGCTGAATATTCAGCCGGAGCCAATATCACGCTGAAGCTGATACACTGTGGCAAGATGGGCCAGATGAGAAATCAAAGATGCATGCAAAAGCAAGCCCACACACACTCGCAGCGTCACACAAAGCTCACACCACATTCTTGGCTGCCTCCGCTCTCGGAGACACATAGAGAAGAAAGATCCTCGATTATTGATGGGTTCAACCTCAAGTAACTCTGGCTCCAGAGTCCCTGTAGTGTGCCAGATATGATGATGACAGGCTGGGTCCCTGGGGAACCAATGGCTCTCCCTGCTCTGGAATTCCCGGATGAGCCGGGCTTGGTTTATCTGCCGTCCCCTCCGTAGAACCTCAGCTGCATTACCAAAGATCCACGGTGAGTGATCACAGAGATCAGGGAGTGGTGCCCCTCACCGGCTTTGCTAGTGTGGACAGAACCTTTCTTTCAGCATGCACAGAGACTATCAGCCAGCCGGGCCGATGAAATCTGTATCAATCTACAGCAAGGCACCCAGCTACCACGCATGTGTTGTGTGCAAGAAGAAGACAGTGGGAGTTTACACTGAGCACGCATGCTGTTAAGAGATTTGCATGGTTACTGACTCCTTCCCTACAGGTCGGAAGTGTGCTGTTTGTCTCTATAATTTCATGGTTCATTCATTTGGTGAATATTGTGTACTCCCCAGGTGTCAGGCACAGTTCTGTGTACTGGAGATACAGCCCTGGGTAAGCCTTCATAGAGCTTACATCTGTGTGCATATGTATGTGTGAGTGCCAATAAATGAATAAATACAAGAGTCCCCCATTATCTATGGGTGACATCATCCCAAACCCCCAGTGGATGGCTACATATACTGTTTTTTTCTTCTATGCAAGCTACCTGTGATAAACTTTAGTTCTAAAATGAGACACAATGAAAGGCAACAAGACAAAATGAGTATAGCAATATACTGTAATTTAAGTTCATGTGAGGGATCGGTGTCGTGGCCTAATGGCTTAAGCCACTGCCCATCATGCCCGCATCTCATACGGGCACCAGTTCAAGCCCCAGCTGCTCCACTTCTGATCCTACTCTGTGCTAATGTGCCTGGGAAAGCAGTGGAAGATGGCCCAAGGACTTGTGGTCCATGTGGAAGCCCTAAATCTTAAAAAAAAAAAAAAAAAAAAAAAAAAGCTTATGTGAATGTCTCTTAGTGTGCTGTATTCACCTGTCTTGTGATGATGTGAGAGCATTCTCAAAGGTAGCACTTTATAGCTGTTTTTTTTGGTTTTTTTTTTTTTTTTTTTTTTTTTTTTGGTATACCTGAATTGCCAGTGTCACGACCCCTACACGCTGGGGCCTTTGTTAAATGAGATGAGGGTTGCTTGAATGCAAGAGCTGTAGTATTGTGAAGTTGGCTTGCTAACTGCAATGGCTACGAAGTGACTACAGGGAGCAGTATGTGTCGAGTGGCCATGCTGGACAAAGAGCGAGCCACATCCCGAGTGGGGCGGAGAAGGACAGCGGGAGGGTCCATCGCGCCACTCAGCACAGTGTACAACTCGAAACCTATCAGCTGGATACTTTTGGAATGTCCCATTTGATATTTCTGGACCATGGTTGACCGTGGGTAACTAAAATCACATAAAGCAAAGCCGTGCTAAGTGAGGACTACTGTAAATAAACAATTGCTGAGTAAGATATGTAGCATGTCACATGAGAAGTGTGACAGAGGAAATTAAGGGCAGCAGGGGAAGATGACTGCTCGGGCTTGCGAGGAGATTGCAATTTCCTTTATTTTTTAAAAAAAGACGTATGTATTTATTTATTTGAAAGGCAGAGTGACAGAGAGCAAGAGCGAGAGAGAGATCTTCCATCTGTCAGTTCACTTCCCCAAATGACTGCAATGGCCAGGGCTGGGCTGGGCTAAAGCCAGGAGCCAAGAAACTCCATCTGGATATTCCACATGGGTAACAGGGACTCAAGGACTTGAGCCACTTTTCTGCTTCCCAGGCACATTAGCAGGGACCTGGATTAGAAGTGGAGCAGCCAGGACTCGAACCGGTGCTCTAATATAGGATTCGGACATCCCAAGTAGTAGCTTAATCTGCTGCATCACAATGCCTACCATGGTTGCAATTTTCTATAGGGAGTCACCTAATGCAGGTGATGGAGTGAGCTATACAGTGATTTGTAGGAGGCCATTCTAGGCAGAGGGGAGAAGTAAAGTGCAAAGGCCCTGAGGCAGGGAGCATGCTTAGCATGTTCAAGAAACATCCAGGAGGGCGTTGCATAGAGGCAGAGTGAGGGAAGTGGCAATGGAGGGGGAAGAGGTAGAGTGAAGTCAGGTTGACCTTGGCCTTTTCTCTGAGGGAGAAAGGGGAGCACAGACAAGGTCTGGTCTGAACAAAGATGACTTTTGTTTAAGAGGAACATTCTGCCTACTCTGCTGAGAAGATCAGATATATAGCATTCCAGGCAGGGAGTGGGCCAGTACTGGAGCTACAGAAAGAAAGAAATTGCCATTAACTGAGATGGGGACGAACGGGGAGCCGCAGATTTGAGGGCAACCACCAGAAGCTTAGTTTAGGACATGTAGCTATCCAAGTGGAGCTGACTATGTTATGCAAGTCTGGAGTTTAGGGGATAGGTCTGGGCTGCAGATAACTATGCTGTGCCAGGGATAGGGGGTAGTTGCAGTCACAGAAGCATGGATGAAACCACCATGAGTGCAAATAGAAGAGGCCAGAGCAGGGTTCTGGGCCTCTCTCTTCACTGCAGCCAATGGGGACCTGTGAGTAGGTCCAGGTTGTTATATAGCTGCGTACTTGTTCTGTAGGTATAAGAAGTAATCTAGGCCGGCGCCGCGGCTCACTAGGCTAATCCTCCGCCTTGCGGCGCCAGCACACCGGGTTCTAGTCCCGGTCAGGGTGCCGGATTCTGTCCTGGTTGCCCCTCTTCCAGGCCAGCTCTCTGCTGTGGCCAGGGAGTGCAGTGGAGGATGGCCCAAGTGCTTGGGCCCTGCACCCCATGGGAGACCAGGAGAAGCACCTGGCTCCTGCCATTGGATCAGCGCCGTGCGCCGGCTGCAGCTCACCGGCGGTGGCCACTGGAGGGTGAACCAAGGGCAAAAGGAAGACCTTTCTCTCTGTCTCTCTCTCTCACTGTCATCTCTGCCTGTCAAAAAAAAAAAAAAAAAAAGTAATCTAGCTTTTATGATCTACTTGGAAAAATCGATGTTTCAGCATGGAATGTCAGGATTGGCTGAGACAGTAGGGATCATTTCAAGTAGAATCACCTTATTTTAGCGATGAATTGTTCCTGGCAGATAAGCTCTTTGGTGGCTCCCAACTGTGATTTGTAAATATCTGTGTGCATGTTTGTGTGTGTTGACTGTGGTACACAGATCGAGGTCCTCCGTGTGTGTTGGACGCCATCTCCCATTCACTCAGCCAACCAGTGACCCTGCCTTCTCTGATGTGGAAACCTCTAGAACTGTAGGATCTGAAAACGGAGCTAAGAAGGGATACCACTTTAAAATCTGTTTTCATGCCTTCTCTTTCCTCTGAGGTGCTGGTGCTCTGAACTTCTTTGACAAGTTCCCCTTCACCGATCATAATCGTAAACACTTCACTGTGGAATTACTGTGTTTTCTATGCTGGCTCTCCCAGGGGTATTTTGTACTTGAGGCCCTGGGTCTTCCATGGGGGAAGAAAGGCTTTGTGATGATGGGGGGAGGTGGTTGGTAGAGCTGTGAAATGCAGTGAGGCCTTATTCTTTCCCCCATGCTTCCCTGAGCGATGGAAGGTACGAGAGCAAGAGAATGGGGTCTTCTCCAGCAAACATCACGAACGACAGTACGGAGATTCTGGGCACCCGGAACTGGAAGGCGGAAACTTGAATCAAGAAAGAAAACAATAATAGAGCTTCTAATCAAGACGATGTGTTTTTTACGTGTATTAAGTCATTTAAACTTTATAATATCCCATGGAAGAAGGTGCCATTTTCTTCACTTTACAGATGGGGAGATAGAGGTTTAGAAGGAACCAGACAGCAAACGACTAAGAGAAAAATAAGCAGGTTGAGAACTTTGGTCTCTATGATCCCAAAGCCACACCAAGAAACAGGTTCAAGGGCACTACATCTATTAGATTTCATGGAGACCAAAAGGCCGGGCTGTGGAGACAGAAGAGTTGGTTGTAAATCCTGGCTCTGCTATTTACCAGCTGGATGACTTTGGGCAGATTGTATAACCACGAATCTGAATCCTAGGAAGAGCTGTTGGGAAGATTAAATGAGATAGTGCATTTAAAAGACAGCAGCACAGTGCCAGGCGCCTTATATGTGCTGTGTTGGTGTGGAAATGAGTAAGTTCCTGGCTGTCAGGAGGCCCCTCCATGCATCAGAGTGGACACACTACACGTAAGGGCTGGCTCCTATGGGGGCTGACTGATGCCCATGCCCTCCCAATTTTTGAATATTCTGACCATCTCTCCTGTCCTGGGGTACCAGGGAGGACTCCCACCACCCTATAGACCAGGTTATAAAGGCTTAAGCCTAGCCAATTGTGGAAGACTGGATATTCAGGGTTATGGGGGAGCAGCAAGAGAACTGAGTACAATGGAGGTGCTCAGGGCACTATCCAATTTGCATACACACAATGAGTGCTCCAATAGCATCAACCAGAGGGTCCTTCAAAGCAGGCCTCTTGAATGCAGTCAAGGCTCTGCCTGATTTTCAAGCATGGAAAGTGGCTGAATCCAGAGGTGCACCAGAAGTGGAGCTAAAGATGCACTTTGCTAAGTTAGAAATCTATAGCCATGGAAGTGTAGGTGAACTTCACCTCATCTTCCTCTTGCAGTCAGCATCGAGCATGGGAAGGCTCATCCAGAGCCCACATCACACATCTGAGAATTGTTTACCAGCATGGAGCTAGAACAAAGAATGCGGAATTTATTAAAGAACACGCCCTTGGGGCTGTATCACCTTGACAAGGCTGTACTTGAAGGTGGGAGGTATTCTGTCTGGATAGCTCATGTCACCCTTTGGAACCTGAACTCCTTTTCTCTTGGACAGGAGATCTGCTGAGGAAGTCATTGCTATCAAATAAAACATTGACCAAAAGGCAATAATCATGTTTGAATTCCTTTTAGATTTTTTGATGAAATTTGAGTTAACCTATATACTTTCCTGAGAGTTATAGAAGATTTAATCAGTTTATTTGCTACCCATCTCTTAGAGTAAATTATAGATGATTGGCATTGATAGATAAATGTCCAAATAGTATTAAAATAAACAGAATAGACAAAAAGTGGTATAAAAGTTCAGGGAAGAGGCAATGAATGTGCGGTCGAGTGATCTGGAGGGTTCAGGAAACGTGTTCTAAACTAGGGTCTTCAAAGATGGGTAGAATTATTCTTTCACAGGGAATTAGAAACCGATGAAAAAAGTTTAAAATCAAATCATGCATGTCTTAGTGATCAGTTCATTTTGAAAAATGTGTATTAGCAAGAAAACTAGTTTAAAACAATTTTTATTTGAACTAGCTATTCATTGTGATGAATCTTTAAATAGAAAATATTTGGACCACATTTTTCACAGAAGCTCTAAAACTGTAAGCCATTAATTTACATCTTTCTCTGACTGAGTGTTTCAAGGAAGGAGAAGCACTTTGCTTGATTTATTATTTTATATAGCTTTAGTTGAGAAATAAAAATGGGCTTTTGATCTATTTACTGGTCTCTTTAGAATTTCTAGCTCCGAGGATTTTCATGAGGAATTTATTCCTCCAATTTTATCAATCGGTTGTAAAGCAAAAATATTTAAATAGCGAAAGGGTTCCTGAACCCTGTAAACCCATCAGGCTTATAGGGCTGGGACCATGACACTGGAATTAAATATGTCAAAATGGTTGCAAACACAAAGTGAATTTTTTCCTCTGGAGAGCTCACAGCTGGTTTATTTCGATTTTACTGAGGTTTCAAACCATCTGTTGAAATCAATTTAAATCTCTCTTATTTGTTTTTCCTAAGTGTGTCTGTTTGTGGTTGGCATCAGTGCTAAGATTCATAGTTTATCCCATCGCCAGCATTATTGGAGGCCTCAGTTCTGTGTCTTTGAGGTAATTATCATAACCAAGCTCACATTTGTGATGTTAATGGACTACATATCCAATGAAGAAGCAAAAGTTGTCAGAAAAGATAAAAAGGCAAGACACAATGACATAAGGCTTCCAAAGATGTAACTGGAATAAAAAGATGCAAAGGATATGAACCCATTTTCAACTATCTCGACCTAATTAATACTTAAGGGACCACTCACTCACTCACACTGCAAAATAAATGTGATTTTGATGTACAACACACATTTGTTTTGGTATACATGGTGTTTATCAATAGAAACCACAGTTTGGGTCATAGAACAGATATGATAAATTACAAGAATTGAAATAGCACACAGTGTGTTCTCTAACCACAATGAAATTAATTAGAAACCAATAACATTAAAACTTCTAGGAAAATCCAAAAAGGTTGGCAATTATAAAAATAAGGATGGGTCAGAGAAGTCACAAATAAATTATATTTTTGAACTCAATGATGATAAAAAATTATATCAAAATTTGTGAGATTCAACTGAAGAAGAACTCAGAGGGGAATTTTAGTTTGAAATACTTACGTTAGAACACAGCAAAGAACAATGACAAAAGATACCACCTCAAGACACTAGCAAAAGAAAAGCAAAGTAAAATCAAAGTAAGTGGGAAGAAGAAAGTAATAAAGACAAAAACAAGTGGTAGGGAAAACTAACAAAGACAAAAGTAGGTTCTTTGGAAAAATCAAAACAATGGATAGATTCCTAAGTAAACTGACGAAGAAAAAGGACATAAAATACCACTCAGGGGAAGAAAAGAGAAGTTATCACAAGTACTGCAGACATAAAAAGAGTAAGAATGTTGTGAACAAATTTATGCAACAAATATGGTAACTGATAAAATAGACAAATTCCTTGCAAAACACAACTAAAATTGATATAAGATGAGAAAGAAAATCTGAATAGCTCTCTATCAAATAATGAAATTGAAGTAGGCCAGCGCCGCGGCTCAGTAGGCTAATCCTCCGCCTTGCGGCGCCGGCACACCGGGTTCTAGTCCCGGTCCGGGCGCCGGATTCTGTCCCGGTTGCCCCTCTTCCAGGCCAGCTCTCTGCTGTGGCCAGGGAGTGCAGTGGAGGATGGCCCAAGTGCTTGGGCCCTGCACCCCATGGGAGACCAGGAGAAGCACCTAGCTCCTGCCATCGGATCAGCGCGGTGCGCCGGCCGCAGCACACCAGCCGTGGCGGCCATTGGAGGGTGAACCAAGGGCAAAAGGAAGACCTTTCTCTCTGTCTCTCTCTCTCACTGTCCACTCTGTCCAAAAAAAAAAAAAAAGAAATTGAAGTAATTATCAAAAACTTCATACAATGACAATTTCAGTCATATGGTTTCACTGGTGAATTCCATGGACCATTCAAAGGAATGATGCACCAAACTCTACAGAAAATAGAGAGAATCCTTTACATCTCATTTTTGAAGGTGGCTTAGCTCTGATACCAAAACTTGACAATGAGAATACAAATAAAAAAGAATAGAAGAAAATTCTTGACTATTATCCCTTGACAATGAGAATACAAAAAAAGGAGAGAATAGAAGAAAATTATTGACTATTATCCCTTATAAACCAAAAATTCTCAAAAAGATTTTGCAAATCAAAATCACACAACATAATAAGGGTAACACAACAAAGTTTTTGTAGAAACTGAAATTGTTTCTAAAATTTACATAGAAATGCAAATTCTCTAAGATAATCAAAGTTATTTAATTAATTAATTTAAATATATAAAAATAAATAATAATAGTAATAAATAAATAAATAAAACACAGAGGGAGGGAGGGATAGGGAGAAAGAGATCTTCCATCCCCTAGTTCATTCCCCAAATGGCACCAGTGGCCAGGGGTGGCCAGGCTGAAGAGTAAGAACTCCATCCCGTTCTCCCAGGGACCGAAACACTTCACCATCTTTTGCTGCTTTCCTAGGTGCATAAGCAGGCAGGTGGGTCAGAGGCTGAGCAGATGGGACTCAAATTGGTGTTCTGATATGGGATGCCAGAGAAGCAGTCAGCAGCTTCACCCACTGCACTACAACATTGATCACTCAAAGTAATTTTAAAAAGCAACAAAGTTAAAGGACTCATATTGTCTGGTTTTATAACATACTATAAAGTTAGAGTAAATAAGAGTGATATTTGTGAAAGATAGACATACAGATCTACAGAAGTGACATAGATTAAAAGAAGAGAGTCTGGAAACAAATCTGAATAAATAGCCAATTGATTTTCATCCATTTGGAATATATGAAAGTTAGAGACCCTGCAATGGCTTTTTTGCAGAGAACTGTTTCCAAATAATAGTTGAAAATCTCTCGTTATAACTTATAAAAACCAAACAAGTTTTAATATATATTGTTTAATTTTTTAAAACAAAGTAAAAGTTTGTTAAACCTTAAGTTACCCTAGGTTTTTTTTTTTTTTTTTTTTTTTTTTTTTTTTAATGCCAGGATACACAGTTAAATTTAGTCTATAGTTTCATAAATTCTCAAGGTCTAATTCAAGCATGGCATTAGTCTTTTCAAAATCTATTTGTTGAGAAATAATATTTTACATTATATAATTAACCTAAACATTCTGTTACTCTTTAAATAATGAAAGTATGGATGTTTTCCTTGATTGCTATAAATATTAAAGACAGTAACAAAATAATCTAATCCACTTGACATGGCTTTGTTAACATACTGATGTGAATGAACAATACTAATCTGTCATAAACAATTTGGCTGGTCTTTGTCTCTCTGATTCCTTGGAGGCAAGCCCCTGGCATTTTCCAAGTGAAAGGAGCGTCTTTTCTATTCCTAGCGCATCCCTCAGACCACACCTGCTGCTTAATGCTGAGGAGATGACCTTAGAAAGATGGCCATAGGAAGACCAAGCACGTGACCTTCCCCCAACCTACGTCTTCAGTAAGGGCCGAAGTCTTTCCCCCGATCACAGGGATTGACTCTTGCGACCCTTTTTCAGCTCAGTGAGTAGCAGAGAGACATTTTCCACGGGCTTCTGAGAAAGGAATTTTCTGGAAGTTTCAAAAACTCGCCAGACACCGTAGTCTGCTCGTGCTGGATGTCGTGGAGAAAGTATGAGGTTTCAGGACGCAGGGGCGGTCATCTTCCACTCGCAAGATGAAATCTTGGGGTTGTTAGACCGGAACCCTCGAGGCCGAGGATCCGCTGACAGAAAAGGGTTTCTACGAGCTGGTGCAGACGCTGGCTAGGAAAGGACCCGGTTCTGGGGCGAGCGGAAGCTACTGGCGGCGGGGCTGGGAAGTCTGCCAGCCGCAGGAGCCGCGAGCACTTTATAAGAATAATCGGGGGAAGGAAAGTGTACATTAGTTACTCTGATCTTGAACTGGTCGTCGGTGAGCGGGAGCGGGAGTGGGATAATGTGAGGCGAAGGAGCCTTGGGGATGGGAGGCTGGTCCGTAAGGGGCATTGTGGGTTGGTTGGGTTAGTAGTCTAGAGGGTGGGTGGGAAGGGAGGAGGCACCACGCCTGGGACTTGGTGCCAGGGGCTTTAAGTCAAGGTCCCAACTTGCATTCGGGAATGCGGAAGCATCTTCTGCGTTTCCACCCCTGGCTGTTAAGTTTTCCTATCTCTTCCGCCGTCTATTCCCTGGCCTTTGTAGTTTAATTCGGGACGTCTCAGACGACTTCTTTTATCCGAATGGGGAGGACCACGCAGAAGGCATTCATTGGTCTCCGGGGTGAACAGCTCTGAAATGTTCAGTTACATGGACCAATACACTGCCTTTACTTTTCCAGCCACTTTCTGATACTTGTTTCCAAAACCATTCTGAGACAATAATTTTAATAGTAAGATGATAATGATGGTTTTGATAGGGAATAAAAATCAAATATAAAATAGCATTCTTCTCAAAAGAGATACAAAGTGTGTTGCAACGGGTTTATTGTAGTGTTTAGGGACATTTGACCAAATCTGCTCCTTTAAGACCCTTGAAGTGAAAGAAAATATGGCTTCATGAAAGACTAAACTTCCACTTTCATGGGAAATCAGATCGGACAACATCAACATATCAGAAATAGTGAGAAATTTCCTAGTGGGATTGACTTAGTAAGGGTTGAGAAAATGCACAGAGGGAACTTTCAAGTAGATAAGAGCAGATTTGGAGAAATTTCAAGAGAACGAAGAACAGAAGGGGTCATTTGATAGTAAGTGGGGTCATTATTATAAGCAGGGGTCAAAAAGCTCCTACAGCCTCTAATAGGAGCCACAGGCTATAGGGGGCAGGGTTGGGTGAGTGGGGCATAGACTTAGGTTAAAACATCAGCATCCTGGGGCTGGCGCTGTGGCGTAAGCAAGTTATACTGACGCCTGCAATTTGGCATCCATATGGGTGCTGGTTCGAGCCCCGGCTGTTCTACTTCTCAGCCAGGTCTCTGCTATGGCCTGGGAAAGCAGTGGAAGATGGCTCAAGTGCTTGGGCCTTTGCACCCGCATGGGAGACCTCGATAGCTGCTGGCTCCTGGCTTTGGATTTTTCAAATAAATAAATCTTAAAAAAAAAAAAAATCGGCTTCCTAGGCGGAGTTTCTACTTTGGATGTGGGAGCCTTCCAGAAAGTAGAATCAGGCCTCTGATTTCAGCAATTTGGGGTGGGGTGGGGAAAGAGATGAATGAAAAATCCAGAAATACTAGTCCTGTGTGAAAACCAACAGCAAAAAGGAGGAGGGTCAAGCTGAATGCAGAGACTGGTGGACACTAGAAAAGATAGAATATTCAGAGAACAAAAAACATCATAAGGGACTCCATTTTCAGTCTTTAAAAATTTCTTTAAAGGTTTATTTTATTTATTTGAAAGTCAGAGTTATGGAGAGGAGAGACAGAGACAGAGAGAATGAGATCATCCATCTGCTGGTTCACTCCCCAAATGGCCACAATGACTGGGGCTGGGCCAGGTTGAAGCCAGGAACCAGGAACTTCCTCTGGGTCTCCCATGTGTTTGTAGGGGCCCAAACACTTGGCTGTCCTCTGCTGCTTTCCCAAGTGCATTAGCAAGGAGCTGGATTGGAAGTGGAGAAGCCAGCACTCCAACCGGCATTGCAGGCACAACTATGGCACAACTTCAGTCCCTATTTTTAGTCTTGAATAAAAACAACAACTTCTAGACAGTGCACTCATAAAACAAGAGTAGGCAGGTACAAAAAAGCTATTATGGGAAAATGAGAGGTTTTTTTTTTTTAAATTGAAAGCATTAGTGTCAAATTAAAAAAAATTAATACAAAGGAATAAATACTTAAATGAACTCAAGACCGAAGTAGCAATCCAGTGATGAGAATGAGACTAGGTTGGCAGAAAGGAGCACCTTTCTTTTTATTCTATGTATTTCTTTACTGTTTGAATTTTTTAGAAAGAAAGAATTAGTAGAGTAAAAAATAAGAAAGTTTACAAATTGGCCTCTGACCCAATAATTCTACTCTAGGTAATTACTTCTTTCTCATTATTTTGGTAGTTACTAACAAAATCAACCCTGATACAGACAGAAATATGCATGCCTTGGTATGTAATACATCTTTACATTTATAATAGTAAAACATTGGTAATAGCCTGAATATTAATAGGAAAGTGATTTAATAAATTACTGAACATCTGTAGGATAATACATTATGTGGTTATTTTAAAAATCATATTTTCAAGGCCGGCGCCACGGCTCATTAGGCTAATCCTCTGCCTGTGGCGCCGGCACACTGGGTTCTAGTCCCGGTCCGGGCACCGGATTCTGTCCCGGTTGCCCCTCTTCCAGGCCAGCTCTCTGCTGTGGCCAGGGAGTGCAGTGGAGGATGGCCCAAGTGCTTGGGCCCTGCACCCCATGGGAGACCAGGAGAAGCACCTGGCTCCTGCCATCGGATCAGCGCGGTGCGCCGGCCGCAGCGCGCCGGCCGTGGCGGCCATTGGAGGGTGAACCACCGGCAAAGGAAGACCTTTCTCTCTGTCTCTCTCTCTCACTGTCCACTCTGCCTGTCAAAAAAAAAAAAAAATCATGTTTTCAAAGAATGTATCTAAATATATTTCTAAATATATATCTAATATATAAAATATATCCAAATAATGCGGAAGAAACATCCAAGATAGAAGTGGTAAAAATAGAATTAAAACTATACTTAGTGTATTCAAATGAGAAACTACCATCAAATGTTCACTGAGATTATTTATGAGTGATTTTGGTTTTATATATTCTCAAATTCATTAATTTACTTAGAAAATATCTTATAAAAGGAAAAGGAAAAAGAAGTGGTAGCAAGGAGCGTAGAGATGAGCCCATATTGTTCTCTTCTCTCTGTGTGTGTGTGTGTGTGTGTGTGTAGATTTCACTGAATTTCAGTAGATTTCACTGAATCTATGTGCTGGGCTGGAGAGAGACCCTAGATGGAAGAAAATTCTCCTGTTTCTGGAACACAAGCTGTGCCTACTGTTTTGTACTTTTTTGGTTTTGTTTTGTTTTCATTCAGAGCAACATCGACATGCACCCACTCAAATAAATCATATTTATTTCAGCCAACTCATGTATTGCAAACAAAATCTTTATCTACTCACTGTGGGATCACACACACACAACCTCTACACACGTGTACCTGCACACACACTCCCTCAAATCTATGCTTGTGTGTTATGGCCAGCAAGTGTTGGGAACTACTAAGCTTGTCTCCATTTTTTTGGAGCATTTTGCAAAAATATGGTAATCTTCCCTTGGTCTAAATTTATAAAATTGCAATTAATTTGTGCTTTCTTACCTGGTAGTTGTTTTTAGGAATTAAGGGAAATTATTTATCCATTGATTACAAAGCTGTTTTATTTGCATTTATGCCCTTGCAACACATAGGGCTTGCACTGTTTCTTCCCTCAGGGTTGATTAGGGTAATGCTGGTCCCCACACCAGTGCTCTGGCCATTCTTCCATGTCATCGAGGAAGAGGTCACAGTAGTTCTGAGAACTTACTTGGAACTGATTTTTAACGTGAGGACCCGAAACCACTCGATTCACTTATATACTTTTTCTTCCACTTGGAACTAACTACCGTCAACTTGGTATACATTTTTATAGTTTCCTTTTTAAACCATATTTATTCCTTCAACAAATATTGAGCCTATTTTACTTACAAAAATATTCAGACTATTTTGCAATGTGCATTTTCACTCAACAACACATCGTAATGATTTTTCATGGATAGACTTAAAATCGTTCCTCAACTGGGTCTTTCAAATTGCCTGGCACTTCTTTGGGATAGTCTCTTTAATTAAAACTGAAGCCCCATATTCAGATCTTTTCCTTCCCTCTCTCCACTTGCTTATTCCAAGAAGTCCATTTGTTAAAAATTACGAACAGAAGGATGGAAAGAAGAGAAATCTTTCTTTCCATTTAAGAAGCACATAAAAATGCGCTGAATGTATATCTGACTTTATCATCTGCTTCACAGATTTCTCTGGCTGGTTTCCATTTTAATTGTTGCACCCTCTGCCACGTAGGCGCTAAGAAGCCATTAGTTAGCTTTCGCTGCAGAAATGTAGTAGGAAAGAGCTGAGCGGTAGTGGAAGGTGGGAGTTGGGGACAAAGGGAACTGTTGAGAGTGACCAACACTTGTTCCGCATCCAGGGACTGGGGTTCACACAAATGTCAGCATTACTCTAGTGAGGAATCACACATCAATTTGCCTTTCGTTTCAAACCAAACAGAATCCAAACAGCAAAATGCATGGCTTTTTTTTCGGGGCGGGGGGCAATGTTTTCTGCAGAATATTAATAGGTGTTACACAGGAACAAGAAAAGGTTCTGTGGTCAAGCCAATTAGGGAAATGATGTATTTCCGACAGGACTTTCCAGAGACGTTCACGTGCCAACATGCACTGTGACACTTCCAGAGACTGAGACAGTCAACTTTTCTCAAACTCACACACTCTCTTTATTTGTGGTGTGCATATATTGACAAGTTTGGAAAATGCCGGTCTTAGAAGCATGGTCCTCTACTGATACTGAAGGCAGGAAAAAAAAAACAAACCTGCGTGGTTCGTTTGTTCTACTTAGGGTTGAGGTATTGTTCTACTGTAACTTGCCTTTCAAGGGGTACTTCAGCCAAAAGCTACCTTCTAATTGGGAGGTGGGGGTGGGGTGGGGTGGGGTGACCGAAGTCATGCTTGAGGATTGGAAGTGGGAAGCTCTGCACTGAGATGCTCTTCTGGGCATTCTTGGAATAGGCTTGGTTTTCTCCTTACCCTGCTTGGAAAGTTCGCAAACTAACAGGTGCTGCCTGGGAGAGCAAATGTGTGTTTATGGGTCTCTGTATCTTTCCTCTTGTATTCTGCAAACATTTCTCCTTTGCAGGGGCTGTCATCCTGGAATGAGACCCAAAGCAGCCTGCCTTCCCGAAGCCAGCTGGACGGCTCTCCAGTTGACCTCCACGCCCCACCCACCTTTCTTGGAGCGAGTGATTTACTGCTGCCGACTGAGAGTTGGGGAATGTTCTTAATGAGTCTTAGGGCCTGGGGCTGTGCTTAGTGCTGCCTCTAACCACAACCTTTTCTTGGGGGGGGGGGGGCGGGGAGGAAGGAAAAAGAAAGAAAACTAAGACCCCAGAAGAGGACCTCTGGTGGAGGAGAGGTAGGTGTGTAAAAAAAAAAAGGAGGCAGGGCAGCATTCCTGGTCGTCCATAAATTAAAACAAACAAAGGAAAATCACATCCAACTGTAGGCAATTGCTCCTGTAAGAGAAGGAGTGTAATTCAAAAAGGTTTATGTATTTTGGCGGAGGATCGTGAGTATGTGGGAGTTTTAAAGCATAGAATAACATGACCAGGAACCAGCTCCAGTGGCCGGGCAGCTCGTGCTTCCTCACCCTGGCCAGCTAAGGTACCTTGCGCCAAGGTTTCCCCCTTCTTTCTTTATCCCTGTTTGATCTCGCCCATGTCTGAGGTAGCAGGAGTGTTGAAAGAGGGCTGCGTGTGTCTGAGATAACACTTTCTATTTTCACAAATATGGACCATTTCAGAGCACAATTGGACAGTGTATTCTGTCTTGTTCTGACGCCTGTGTGCAAGCCTCGGGCTGATCTCCATTTTACAGATGCCCAATGGACACATGGAGACATGAAGGTTTCCTATCTGAATTATAAAGTAGGTCAATGGCAGAGCCGCTGGGGACTCGAGTTTCCCAGGCAAGGGTCCAGGCTGATCTTTGGGAAACTCTCACTTGCCTCAGTGGCTTCCAACTTTAGCATCTCAAAGGGAAAAGGACTTTTAATCACGGTGGTCTCCTCACTGCAGATTGAATAAAAAATCATGAAGTTTGTTTATTCTAAAGTTTTTTTGACTCTCAGCACCAGGGCTTGAGTCAGGAGGATGGAATTAAGTGAAGACCACCCACATGAGAACAATTAAAGGCTACGTGTTCAGAGCTTGCTATGGCAGGAAAGTCAGTTACCCCCACCTGCAGAGACCCCCAAGGCAGGCAAAGGAGTGGGGAAGCTTTCTAGTGGATTCTATTTTTTAATTTTATTTTTATTTAAAAAAATTTTTTTAAAGATTTATTTATTTGAAAGACAGAGTTAGACAGAGAGAGGTAGAGGCAGAGAGAGAGAGAGTCTTCCATCCGCTGGTTCACTCCCCAGATGGCTGCAACAGCTGGAGCTGTGATGATCTGAAGCCAGGAACCAGGTGCTTCTTCCTGGTATCCCATGCAGGCACAGGGGCCCAAGGAGCCGAGCCATGTTCCTCTGCCTTCCCAGGCCACAGCAGAGAGCCGGAACGGAAGCGGAGCAGCCAGAACTCTAGTGGATTCTATTTTAACTGGAGGAGTAGGGAAGATCTCATAGAGGAGGTGAAGTGGGAAAGAAACTTCTAAACAATGGGTAGTTTTTTGAGCAACTGAAACGTGTTCTTGCAAACAGAAAGAATATGGACATAGGAGCAGAGTGGGCAAATGTATAGAGGAGAAACATCGTGTGTTCACAGCATGTCAAAGGCCTGATACAGGAGTGAGGTTGGTGAGCAGAGAGACTGGAGGGACTGTGAACAGCTTTTGTACAGATCTGGATTTTGTTGTTCTAGGAAGGCTTGCTGTTTTTGAACAGGAGCCAAAATGACCAAAGCTGTGTATTTAGGAAGCTTACTAAGGCAGAAGGGTGTGTGTTGACTTTGAAGAGTAAGACAAGTTTTCAAGCAGGGAAACTAGACTAAGAAAAAAATTTAAATAGAAGTCCACCTGTCTCTTGGAAGGCAGCTGTCAATACACTCCAAATGAAGGTTTTTGGGAAATCCAACTTTCATATGGGTATGAATCATGAACACCCCAGATGTTACACAGTGTTTCTAGACGCGGGCTCAGCTGTGAGCCCGGGCAAAGTCATCAACAGCTACTTCTAAGCTGCAGCTGGTAACAGGAAAGAACCAGGGGAGCAGTCACAGTGGGTGATGGCAGGAAGGACCAATTCAGTAGCAAGGAAAGCTTAGTAGCAGGGTACAGAATGGATTGTTACACAGCAAAGTGAAGGAAGATCCAAAGTTAGTCTATCATAATGTGTCCTTGAAAACCCTGAATTATTATCTAAGCAAATTTTAACTGTGTCAATATTTGACTGACTTTTTTGTTGACCTGAAGCACTGCTTTTGGGGAAATATACCTAATATTAGTTTTATTTTTACTTGTAGATGTTCTAATGAACCTTAAATAAGTACGTCATCTCTAAAGTAGCCCATGAATTAATCTTACCGAAACAATCATACAATTTTTCAAAGAAGGGTACATGAGGATGTTTTTCCCAATGCTATTTAAAATGGTGGAAAATGGACACAAAAAGGAAGTGATTACATGCATTAGGATGTATTTAAGCAATGGCCTATTATACACCCTTAGGAATGTTGATATAATTGTATGTTGACTTGGAGGGATATTCATGGCGTGCCGTGAAGTTTTAAAGAAAGGTGGAATCCTAACATGTTATCACACACACATATATTCTTACTTATAAACATCTGGAAGACTGCCTAGGACATACCAACAGTGGTTTTATCTAGTTGTTTGGTATGGGCTTTGTTTCCTTCTTTAAACTTTCTTGTATTGTCTGTAAAACACTCTTTTTGGAAAGAAGAAAATAGAAATTCCTTGAAAAGTTTACTTCTATAGAAAAATGAAATGATTTGGTCCTCTTTGAACTTTTTTAGAATAAAGAGAAATGGTATTTAGTCTCTAATATATAATTATTTAGGAATCATATAATTTTTATATAATACCTGTTTGCTTGGGTTCCAGTAGCTAAATGTACACATCTATTTATATAAAGGCTATATGTGCATAGCCTAGGGAACCTAGAAAGTATACTTTTCTGATGTGGTTCAATTTCCTTTCGTGCGAAGATTGAGTGACTCTGCATAATGGTGTGTTTTTCCCCTTAGAAATCAGAGTCCTTTCCAGGTGGCAACAATCACTGCCTTGGCCCTGGATCTTTCCAGCAAGCCTGGGAGGGTGGTTGCATAGCAACTACTGTTGGTGTCAATGACGGGTTCTGGTTCTCTGGGGGTTGATATTGATTTGTACAATAAAATGGTGCCTTCAGATCCTTTGCTTTTATAATAGGATGAAAGAGCTGCACGAGCTGGGACCTTTGGGGAGCTCTGTGACAAAGGACTCGGGGAGATGAAGGTTATTTAGTTTGTTCCATTGGAGATGGTGGGTTGAATACAGGGCAGCTGTGAATACTGAAATTCAATGATGTAAATTCCTCAAGAAATGAACCATTTTCCTTCTTTTCATCAATTTCCACTGAGTTCCCACCCAGGGCCAGCCACTGTACTGACACTAGGGGTTCAGTAGTGATTCTGTGTCGTCTCTACCAGCTGGGTGTTTACACTCCAGTAAGGGAAGGAAAATACAGGAGTTAATACCTTCAACACCTGAGCTAAGTGATGGCCGTATGCACAGGGTGCTGTGGGACACAGGGTAGCTTATTTAGTGCTCTCTGGGAATTGTTTCATAATCCTTCCTAGAACAGTCACTGTGTGTCTTGGCATTGGGGATACAAAAGTGACAGACTTGGCTCTTGCTGTAGGGATTTTACAGTATGACAGGGGAGACAGATACAAACAATTCAATCTAATGCGCTGTGGCAAATTCTTGGTTAGCGCACAGATTCAAGTATGAGAGCACAGAGGTGGAGATTAGTGAACGACTTCATGCCTGTTTAATACTCTATTTGCACAGCTCTTGACGTTATCTCATTAGATGTTTATGAACAGGTAGGATTTAGTTCTCTTTTCTAGATGAGGAAATGAAAGCTCAGAGATGTGGTTTGTCTCATGTTGGTGTCTTAATCTACTTTGGCTGTCATAATAAAATACCACAGACTGAGTGGCTTAAACAACAGTAATTTATTTTCTCACAGTTCTGGAGCCCGGATCAAGGTCTCATAGCATTGGTTTCTGGTGAGGGCTCCCTTCCTGGCTTGTAGATGGCCATTTTTTTGCAGGTGGCAGCTTTATGCACTATGCCACAGCACCTGCCCCTGGTATCTCTTCTGACACTAATCCCTTCCGACCAAGGTCCCATCCTATGACCTTGCTTAACCTTAACTACTTTCTTTGCTGTCTCATGTCCAAATACAGCCATGCTGGGGAATTGGGGCTTCAATATATTAATTTTGGGGAGACACAAACATTTATTCCATAACAGTTGGCCTGTGAACTTAGGGATTTCAGCCTCTCTGTGTGTGTGTGTGTGTGTGTGTGTGTTTCCTATACCATGTTAGATGTGAGGCACTTTTTCCCAGTGTGATGAGTCAGTAACTTTCTCCTATGATGGGCAGAAAGCGGCTTTGATATTCTAAGTCTCTGGTCACTCCCCTCCCTTCTCTCCTCCTCCCTCCTCTCATCTGGTTTACGTTTAGGATTTACTAAGATGCCATTCTTCCCACAGTACTCTCCGTGGGCTTGGGATAGTCTATGTATCCATTTGGGGCTTGTCACTTGAAATCTCCAGTTTTATGGACGTGGTGGGAGGTTAGAGACAGCAGAGTCCTTGTGAAGACTGGAGCTGGGATAGTGGACAGATACCAGGATTCGGCGCTAGCTGCCCGGGGCGGGTTCCCACTGTCCCATCCAGGATAGACCAAGGCTGCTCCAGGACCAGATGAGAAGGGAGGGGGTGGTGGAGCCAAGGCAGCAGCAAGGACCGCAGCACTGGGGAGGGCATCATGCCCAGTAGCAGTAGATCCTCCATACTGGGCTTCCGGTTTTTCCCTCCCTTCCTAGGAGAGCAAGATACTTTCTCCTGCTTGCTTGGGGCTGATGGACCCTCTTCTTGGTCTCTTTGTGCCTTGGTGCTACCTTCAAATTCCGAGGGGATATTGATTACCGTTAAGTGCTCATTCCCAGATATTATTATTGAACTGGAATGGGCCTTAGACCTCTATATTTTTAAAGCTCCCCAAGTGATTTCAATATGTGGCCGAAGATGAAACTCTGAAATGCTCCCTCTCTCCCACTTTTGAAGGCATGGGGCGTACCCTGAGACATCCAGCCTCCTGACACCCACATCCTGCTTGATTCTCTCAAGCCCTGTGCAGAAGACATGAACTGTGATCTTATAGATGAAAACCTGAGGTTGTATTTTATTGGCGAGTTGAGGGTTTCGACCTGTAAGCAGGAAACTAAGCAAGAAAAAGTCCAGCTTGGTATGAGGAAGTCAGGAGGGAGTGATTTTGTTTCCTTGTTTTGAACAGACACGGTTTAATTCATTTATTCATTGGGCAAATATTCCATGGATAGTCACTTTGTGCCAGGTGCTAAATGCAGTGCTGGGTTAAGAGCTAATCTGGTGGCCTGCAGTGTGGCATAGTGGGTAAAGCCGCCGCCTGCGGTGCCGGCATCCCATATGGGCACCGATTTGAGTCCCAGATGCTCCTCTTCCGAGCCAGCTCTCTGCTATGGCCTGGGAAAGCAGTAGAAGATGGCCCAAGACCTTGGTCCCCTGCACCTGCATGGGAGACCTGGAAGAAGCTCCTGCCTCCTGGCTTCAGATCAACTCAATTCTAGCTGTTGCGGCCATTTGGGGAGGGAATCAGCAGATGGAAGACCCCTCTCTCTCTTTCCGCCTCTCTCTGTAACTCTGACTTTCAAATAAATAAATAAATAAATTTTTCAAAACAACAACAACAACAACAAAAGAGCTAGCCTGTGGCATGTGGAAGGGACTGGTAGTGGCGGCAAAGCCAGAAGGCTGTGTTCTATGCGGCTCAGCCTCAGGTAGTGGCTTTTTGAGAAGAGTGCATTGTCAGAGCATCATCGGATTAGAACAGGCATCATCAAGCACAGTTTTCATTGCCTACATGACTCGCATGCTGAAAGAATGAAACTAATTTGTTTTTCCATTTAAAATGAGGCTGAGTCAGTTATCTGTGATCCTGTTGGGATGATGGTTTACAAACTGGAGGAGAGAGTAATTACAGTAGATTAAACTATGGCGTGGTGACCAGGAAGCGAGAACACATAGCTTTAGGCACATGAATTCCACTCGAGCACTACTGGCCTCCCTGACACCCACAGGCATCCAGCCCTCTCTGTGCAAGGACATTCCACTAAACAAAGCCGGTTGATATCTCACATTCTGGAGATTTTTCAAATATTATTACTGAGGCATTTTCCATTGTTTTGTTTTAATTCAAGTGGATTTTTATTTAAGATTTAGAGGTCATAAGTTTTATATCCTCAGGCTTGATTTAAAAACTAGCTATGACAGATAGTAAACAGTGGCCTTATTTTCTTGTAACAATAGTTCACGACATTGTGGTAAGAAACTGAACTTGGCAGCTGCACATAATGGAAAGTGCACAGTCTTTGGAGTAGAATGGGCCTGATATGAATATATGTAATATATATATGCTTATCTATGAATACTGCTTCTGTCATTTACTTCATTGGGATCTAGGGCAAGTTATTTAACCACTTGAAGTTCTGTTTCTCTTCTTTAAAGATTTTATTTAGAGAGGCAGAATTAGAGGGAGGGACACAGAGAGAGGTCTTCCATTTGCTGGTTTACTCCCCAAATGGCTGCAAAGGTCAGAACTGGGCTAAAAAGCCAGGAGCCAGGAGCTTGTTCTGGGTTTCCCACATGGATGCAGGGGTCCAAGCATTTGGGCCATCTTCCGCTGCTTTCCCAGGCCATCGGCAGAGAGCTAGATCAGAAGAGGAGCAGCTGGGATGCAAACCGGTGCCCATATGGGATGCAGGCACTGCAGGCAGAGGCTTGGCCTACTACACCACAGCACTGGCCCCAGCTTCTGTTTCTTCATCTTTAAAATGAGAATAGCACCAGGAAAGTCTCTATACAGGTATATGCCTTGGACAGAGTCTGGAATGCAGTTGGTTTCTGATGAGTGTCCTTTTCTCCTTTTGTAATGACACATCCATCCACAATTTCAGGACCCAGGCTCAAGGAGGTGTACAGCACACAAAAGGTCTTAGTTGGAATTCCACTTTGGAAAAGGAGAGCTCATAATTTCTACCATGAATTAAATATCTAAGGAAGAGACATATCGTATTTCCTATGTATAAATTATATTTGATTTTGTGTGTTTGTGAATAGTTGAATGGTAGGCAGACACAATAGTTCCATGCCCAAGCAACAAGAAAAATAATACCTGCCAACAGAGCCTAGCCTATTTGCCAGGTACTCCATATACTCGTGTGTTATTTTATCCTCATGGTAACTCTAAAAGAGAGGTATTATTATCTCTACTGACAGCTAAGGAGTAGACAGTTGATTTTCCTTCCTGAAGTTGTACAACTAGTGGCAAAGCTGGGACTCCAAGCCAAGAGTTGACAGTCTACAGTTGAAGGGACTGGCTCTCATGTGAAGAATATTATTTTTTGATTAAGCTCAATCATGAGATTAGCATTCCAGCAGCAATATGTTAAATAAATAATAGAATCAGTGCCTGGAAGTAGGAGTGGTTAGCTGTCTGAGAGGATTATTTCCGGAAGGTGACCTTGAGCCAAGTGAATGGGGTAATGTCTCCTCAAGGATCCAGGACCTTTTGTGCCAGACCTTTTGTGACAGCTACAATGCACTGGTGTCATGCTAATAATTTTGGTGTTTCCTTAGAATTCATTGAGTGGCTAAAAAATTGTTTCATTAATTGTTTCGCCTTTGTTGGAGATTTTGATTGAACATAATTTTTCTTTATCATCTTGCATATCCTTTCTTGCATACTTTCTTATTTTGGTTTGTTTAACAGTCTTTGCAAGTGTGTCTTTTGGGTGACATGTATGGTGTTTTGACATTTATGTTCTAGTGATGCATAAAGGTTTCAAGATTTATAGTAAGGTTAGAATTCATCTCCAGGGAACAAAAACAAAATACATGTACTTTGTAGTAATAAAAATTATTACTTTGTCTGTGGTCAGCCTAATGATTTCAACAACAGATATTGAATATGCACAAGCTTAAATTCCTGTTAAGAGCAAAAAAGTTTAAATTATTTTTAGGTCTCCTTCCATACTTATCTTCAATAATTTAAGCTTTTTATGAGTATGAGTCTGTGGTTGGTCATGTTCTCTCCATTTATATGCATTTATCCAGGTCAAAATGTGGTTAGAGTGATGACATATGAAGGAAATTCAGGCCTCTTGACTCAGAGCCAGAGGCCTGTGTAAACATTCCTGTGTCTGAGATTTTGGGGTTGGGGTAGGTCTCTGGATCTGTCCCCTCCAAATGTCAGGAGCTCACGGAATTTTCACAAAGGATCGTGCCTAGGAAATGTAGACTTTGGTGATAAAAAATACACAGTGATCATTACATTGACATTTGAAATATCTGGCTCTCTTTGAATTGCACAGATAATGTTAAAAGGTCAGTGGTGATGTTGATGAAAGAAAATGGTTGGTGAGTAGGATCTTAATAATAGTTCTTTATTGAGTGAAGCAAACAAAAGCTTAGAAAACAACATATGGGCAAATGCAGTTTAAAGCACAGTAACACAGAATTCCACAGCAATACAACCAAGGCCAAGTTCCAGCCTCCTGGCTTCCATAATTCCAGAAAAAAAAAAATCTAGTAAATGTTTGAATAAAATGTCCATGGCCAAGAGGAACTGACAAGGTCAAACCTGCAGGAGTACTCACATTTCTGGTTTTCCCATTAGATTTTATCTCTTATCAAGCAGTGGGATCTGGCAAGAGGGATAGAAAAGATTTTTAATTCAACTTTGAGAAGAACTGGAGGAAGAAGCAAGGCCATGGGAGTCCTTCTCCATGGGACCACAGTGTAAGTATTTGGCGGTGTGAGGGCAAATGGAGGTTGAAGCAGGAATCTTGGTCTGGAATCAGTTTTAGGGCGTTTTACATAAAGGTTTTTACTTTTGGATGATAATATTAGCTCCATTATTTCCCATGGAAACTGGAAAATAAACAGCTACTTTAAGCTAAACACATGTACATGCTTAGCTTCTATTTGTACCCTTTCCTTACAAGTGAGTGAGAAAGGCCTGGGTATGGGAGTGGGTGGGTGCGTGAGTGTAAATACTTCTTTGTGGCTATATTTTTGGGTTTATTTCAGCCCATTTTCTGCATGCTGACTAGCTGACAGGGATGGATGGATTTTGATTGGTGTAAAGGCAGCTTGCCCATTATCTGCCACAGTGGGGCTTTTGCCTTCCAGAAGGTAGGCCTCCCTGAAGCTCACTGTGTCCCGTCAGTATGCCAGTGCGGCAAGATTGATGTGTCTTGAGCTGGAATTATTTTTCAAAGTCTTGTTTGGGTCAGTTTCTGGTCTAGTGCCATGCCTTACATAATGTGTATTGTGAACCTTTACTTAGAAAGAAACAAGCCTGGATTTAAGTCACCATTGTCCATATATGTTTAGTAAAATTCTTTTTCCAGTAGCTTCAGAGTGAGTCCCAGGTCCACAAAAAAAGAAAAAAGCAGTTATTGTGGGTGTAACAGTTTAACACCAGTCTGTTTCCCTGGAGATTAATTCAATGCCACTCTTCCAGGGTAACAAGATGTCACTTAACGCACGTGTTTAGTCAGTCTCTGGAAGAAAAAGAAGGTGTGCTGATTTCTACATAGCAGCAGTGAGCCCAAAAGGAGTAGAATGGTTCTGGGTTAATGAAAGAGTGGTGGTGTTACATTTCCTACTTCTGTGGGTTTTGAGCACTGCATCAATATGGCATTGCTGGAGGCATTGTTCCTGTCTTCTTATCAGATCCCTCTGTAGTCTGCATAGGGAAGGGAGGCGATGAGTAGTTCTGAAGAGCAGTCTTTCATGTGGCTGTCTGTAGCACACACAGGAAGAGCAGGTGTCGGTAGGAGTGAGGGTCTGACGGGGCATCTTCCTCTCTCTCTGCGTCAAGCCTCAGGGCTTCTCCATTTGGGCTTCCTCACAGCATGGTGGCTTCAGGAGTTGGGCTGTGTACGTGGTAACTCAGAGTTCTAGTGCTGGTGCTCCAGGGAGGCAAGGGGAAGCATTGTCTTTTATCATATTTTTATTTGAGAGCGAGTGAGAGAGAGGGAGGGATTGATACTACCCACTAGCTCACTCCCTAAATGCCAATAGCCATCTGGGCCAGGCCCAGATCTAGAGCCAAGAGCCAGGAACTCAATCCAGGTCTCCCACATAGATGGCAAAAACTCAACTACCAAAGCCTTTACTGCTACTTCCCAGGGTCTGCATTGGCAGGAACCTGGAATCAGAAGTGAGAGTCAGAACTTGAACCCAGGCACTCCAACACAGGATGTGGACATCCTAAACAATGCCTTAACCACCAGGTCAAATGCCCACTCCAAGTGTCACCTTTTAAAACTTAATCTTGGAAATCATACAGTGTCATTTTTATTGTATTTCTGTCGGTTCTGAGAAAGTTGCACCCCTACCTTTTGATGGGAGGAGTGTGACTATCATACTGTGGTATAGCAGATAGGATGCGCTTACCTTTGGAGCACACAGTTTGTCATAAGTACAACCACTGTGCATCACAAAACGATCGCAGTTTGCATAGTCCAGCTGGAGTTGGGCCTTTCAGGGCACTCCATGATCTCAAAGTCTTGTATGCTGATTTGAACCCAAAATAATCACTGGTCCTGCTGTGAAATCTATCTTTTACCTTTGAATAAGTTTTATTGTGGCATAATTTATATTCTGTAAAATTCACTCATTTACTATGTGTAGCTTACTAACTTTTGATGAATTGATACACCTGTATAACAACCACCTTAGTCAAGACACAGAATACTTCTATCATTCAAAGATTCCTCTGTGCTCTTATGCAGTAAACCCTTGCAACCCTTAGCCCCAGGCAACCACTGCATTGCTTTTTGTTACTATTGATTAATTTTGCCTTCTTAAATATTTTTATGAAATCTTATAGGATTCGCTATTTTACCAGGGTAATATTTTAGAAATCCATCTGTTTTGTTGTACACATCAATGTTATTGCTGAGTAGTCTTATGCTGTTTGGATACAATGTAATTTTCTTAACCATTCTCGTGTTGATAGGCATTTAGGTTGTTTACAGTTTTAGGTTACTATGAATGCAGCTGGTGTCGCAGCTGGTGTGAGTGTTCATGTGCAATTGTTTGTATGGATATACTTTTTCATTTCTCCTAAATAAGTACCTAGGAGTGGGATTGCTGGATCATACAGAAAGTTTATGTTGAACTTTATAAGGAATCATCATTCTGCTTTTCAAAGTTGTTTTTCCATTTTACAACTTCATCAACTATCTTTGAAAGCTCCAGTAGCTTTGTATCTGATCACACTTGGTGCCACCGTCTTCAGAATTATCAATTCAATGTGTACATGGTGATCGAAATATATATTTTTTCTGAAGATCAATAATTGAGTGTCTTTTCATGTTTATTGGATGTTTGCATATTTTCTTTTCTGAAGTGTGTTTTCAAACCTTCTGCTCATCAAATTTATTTATTTATTTATTTATTTATTTATTTATTTTTTGTTGAATTGTAGTTCTTTAAATATTTTCAATACAAGACTTTTACTAGGTACATGTATTGTGAGTAGTTTTCTCCTAGTCTGTGGATTGCCTTTTTATTCCTTAATGCAATCTTTGATTTAGAAGTTTTAAATTTTGATAATGTTAAATTTATAATTTTTCTTCTATGTGATTTTAAAATGTTTTATCTAAAATTTTTTTACCTACAAATAAGCCTTAAATATTTTATCTCATATTTTTCTGGAAGTTTTTTAAAAACTTCTATTTCTATGAATGATATAATTTTTGTTTATGGTATGAGGTAAGGTTAAAATTTATTTTGTAAAATATGATTATCTTTTGTTTATAATTACATTGAAGATACTGTCTTTTACTTATTGGACTATCTTGGCACACTGTTAAAAATTAATTGACCATTATGTAGTTCTATTTCTGGATGATCTATTGTATTCCATTTATTTATGTGACTAGCCTTATGTAAATGCCAACTGTCTTATTTTTCTGTAGCTTTATAAAAAGTCTTAAATTCATATAGCTTAAATTCTCCTAAGTTGTCATTTCTTTCCAAAATTGCATTAATCATTGTTATTGATTATATCATAAGTGTTTTTAAATACACTGTTTATTTCTTTAAAATGTTTTCTGGGATTTTTATGGGAAATTGAATTGATCCTAAAGATTATTTCAGGGAAAATTGACCTGATTACAATATTGAGTCTTTTGATCCATGAACATAGTATATATCCCCATTTACTTAGGGATTTAAAAATTCCTCTCAGAGAAAGTGTTTGGCTTACCAGTTAATACATTAGTTAAGGGGCTGGTGTTATGGCATACTGAATTAAGCTACTACCTGCAATTCTGTCATCCCATATGGGTGCCAATTCAAGTCCTGGCTGATTCACTTCTGATCCAGCTCCCTGGGAAGGCAGCAGAAGATGGCCCAAGTGCTTGGGCCCTTGCACCCATATAGGAGACCTGGATAAAGCTCCTGGCTCCTGGCTTTGGCCTGACCCAGCCACAATGTTTGCCTCCAGATAATGTATTTTTCACATCTAGAAGTTTCATTTGGTTTTATTTTGTATCTTCAGTTTCTCTTTTGTTTATGTTTTTCTTTAAATCTTTGAATACATATATAAAGTCTTTGCCTGCTGATTATTCTCTGTCATTTCTGTGTATGTTTCTATTGACTGAATTTTTTCCTGGCTGAAGGTCCCAACTTACTGCTTTTTATCAGAGTTACTTTTTTTTTTTTTTTTGGATAGGAGACTGGACAACATGACTGTCACTTTGTTGAAGCAGATTTTGGAAGTATCTTTTAAAGATAGGTGGACTTTATTTTGGCAGGCAGTTGAATTATTTGCAGATCCTTTTGTGGCTTGCCTTTAGCACAATTCTGCGGTATGCTTGCTTTGCTATAGTTTGGCCTGAATACTTCTGGGATATATTTTGAATGCCCTGATTGTTCAATGAGATTTCTCCACCAAGATTGGTTAGAACTTGGATGACTCCCAGGCTTATGGGAGTTCTGAGAATTGTTCATCTCACAGCTTTTTTGGTGGCTTTTCCAGTCATGATTTTGTTCGCCTGTTTTCATGGTGTCTTACCACACTTATGCAGAAGTGAGTATTCTGCCAAAAACCCAAAAGGCCACCTATGCAGATTGCTGGGGATCTCTTCCTGTGTAACTCTCTTCTTGGGTACTTTGTCTTACAAATTCAAGCTTCCCTATCCTCTCCAAACCCCAATATGGTCTCTTCAACCCTGTGGGATTCTGAGTTCCATCTTCGTATGTTCTAGCCTTCAGGCAGAAAGGTGGGGTATTTACAGGTTCTGTTTTATTTATTTCCTTTCTTTCAGCGATCAAGTCCTGAGTAGTCTGCAGCCGATGTTTGAAAAGAGTTTGTCCTTTTGTATGAGTAGTTATAGTGGCAAAACAGGTCTAGTATCAGTTACTCTATCATACTGGGAGTAGAAGTTATGAACTAACATTTTAAGCCAAAATGGAATAATCTTTTTCTATTACTCTTTTATATAACTTGGCTGATGACTGGTTAACTGAAAAATCCTTTTAGCTCAATACTGGGAAATTAAGAATTCCAATAAAAGAACCAGACTTTTTAGAGTTGAATTAATTTGATGTGCTTTTTGCCCACTGCACAGGGCTCCAAAATGATTTGGGAGGAAACTTGGCCATAATCTTCCTTAACAAATATCAAAGTATCCTTCATATTCTCACTCACTCTGTTCTTGTCTACAGAAAGTGAATTCAAAACAGCTGCTGGGGAGACACATCAAGTCCGAAGGGATTGTTTTGCCCTGAACTGCCAGTTAAGAGCACAAAAATATGTCAGATACCTTTTTGCAGAGCCACTAGAGTTATGTGCTAAGAAAGATCTCTTATTGCTTGGCCAGCATTGTGGTTTTATGTTCCCATGGTTTGGAAGCTGTGACTTTGGAAAAGCCATGGTACCTGGCTGACAAGCCAGCTGACATAAATGTGCTAACCGTATGCTGGCAGGTGGCCTGGTATGCTCCCTGGTTTCTGAGAAATGATACACATGGAGCCCTCACAGATAGCTTACCAGTATCTCGAGCCTCTGAAAGTTCTGGAATCTGGAGCAAGTTCATTGCTCTGTTTTCACTGGAGGCAGACCAAAGAAACTACCAAAGGCCATTTTTGCGTTTAACACCCACCATACAATGCAAAAGAGTTTGTCTAGGTGTTAGGTTATTTAGTTGGGTGGGCCTATGATGTCTCTGTCTATCGGCATCATTGTCTATCTGTATGAGTCTATGCTGTAGAGGTATATATTTATGGTTTGTGTGATGTTTTAATATACAGGTGAAACTAGTAGTGCGAGTTAGTTTCTAAATCTCTCGTTTGTGATAGAGGGATGATATTCATCCCTACTATATAGGGCAGGAAGATCTAATGAACTGATACTTGTAAATAACAGTGCCTAGCACATAGTACCTTAGCTCACTGCATTTTTACTACTTGCATTATTCTCACATAATACGTATGCAAGGTAGTCCTCCTTGGTTACTCCAAGACTTATTCTACAGAGTATGCTGTGAGCTTGTTTTCTCTCTCTGGCCTCGTTTGAGCTTTTTTTGTGGTGTTTTCCTGTGTACCCCATTCAGCATGTACTTTCGGGAACACATTTTGATGGCTGAGGTAAAGGATCTACTTCTGTGTTCAGGTCCATCTGCCAAAGGCAAGAGGAGACCTGAGGTAAGAAAGTTCAGGTGAACGTGGCCATGCGTGGATGTGTGGAGAGGCAGACTTCTACAGAGGTGATTGACTTGGCAGAGCCTGGGATCCAGTGTTCCAGGTAAGAATTCAAGCGCAACATGCCGCCAAGTGTGATTATGCCATGTTGAGAGGCATTATGGAAGCCATGAGGCCTATTGCAAACAGAAGGGCAGGAGGAACATAGGACTTCCTGTGCTAATTGTGTATCCATCGACTCCGAGCCCCAAGTTCCCATTCTCTGCTCTGTGATGCTGGGTTGTGTGCTCTGCTGGACTCTTTTTGCCAGCTGGCTTCCTATTGGGTTCTGCTAATTTCTAATGCTAGAGGGAGACAAGAAGATAGAAGCTGGGGCACAAAAAAATTCTTGTTTTTTGTGACTTTGACAGTGGAAGCTTACTGTCTTATTTGAGCATTGACAAAAGTAGCTTTATCTTCCCTCCTCGAGACCTCATTGGGAGCCAGTTACCACCCCTTTGCGGAGATCTGAACTCCCGCCCAGACCAGGTGCTTCTCTGTGATTTCGAGATTCCATCAGCAACCTGGATGCACTAGCCACTCAGAGGATAAACCCTAGTTGAAAGGAGTCCCTCTTCTGGGCTTCTAGGTTTTGAATCCCAACCACTTTCCGTTTCTTCACCTGGTCCTAAGGGTAGTAGACTCCTTCCGCCGTTCTCCTGTCTCTTGATGCTCTTCTTTGGTTCTTTCATTTCTACAGCACTCATGAGACCATTTCCTACATTAAATTTTCTCTGTTTAAATCTATGGCATAATTTCCTCTCCACCTCCTCCCTCCCTTCTTTCTTACTTTCTTCCCTTTTTTCTTCTTTCAAGGGATAGAATCTTTCTAATGGGAATAGTTCTATTAGACTATAAATGATGAAGTTCATGGATTGATTTGGTTATGACCTTAGCCTTCCATGTAGCGCTGAATTCCATTCAGAAGGAAAATAGAATACTCCTTTTCTTTTTTTTTTTTTGTTTTTTCTTTTTTTTTCATTTATTTATTTTTTTTTGCAGAATCTTTTTTTTAATTTAACTTTTATTTAATGAATATAAATTTCCAAAGTACAGCTTATGGATTACAATGTCTTCCCCCCCATATCGTCTCTCCCACCTGCATCCCTCCCCTTTCCCACTCCCTCTCCCCTTCCATTCACATCAAGATTCATTTTCGATTCTCTTTATATACAGAAGATCAGTTTAGCATACATTAAGTAAAGATTTCAACAGTTTGCTCCCACACAAACATAAAGTGAAAAATAATAGATGATTTTTTAAATGATGATGAAATCAGATCAGACCTATTGTCATGTTTAATCCCAATGAGAGTCAAGTTGGGAATTGATAATTTCTTCTTTTTTTTTTTTTTTTTTTACAGAAGATCAGTTTAGTATACATTAAGTAAAGATTTCAACAGTTTGCACCCCCATAGAAACACAAAGCGAAATATACTGTTTGAGTACTCATTATAGCATTAAGTCTCAATGTACAGCACATTAAGGATGGAGATCCTACATGAGGAGTGAGTGCACAGTGACTCCTGTTGTTGACTTTACCAATTGACACTCCTGTCTATGGCATCAGTAGTCTCCCTATGCTCCAGTCATGAGTTTCCAAGGCTATGGAAGCCCTCTGAGTTCTCCGACTCTTATCTTGTTTAGACAAGGTCATAGTCAAAGTGGAGGTTCTCTCCTCCCTTCAGAGAAAGGTACCTCCCTCTTTGAAGACCTGTTCTTTCCACTGGGGTCTCACTCACAGAGATCTTTCATTTAGGGTTTTTTTTTTTTTTGCCAGAGTGTCTTGGCTTTCCATGCCTGAAATACTCTCATGGGCTTTTCAGCCAGATCCGAATGCCTTTAGGGCTGATTCTGAGGCCAGAGTGCTGTTTAGGACATCCACCATTCTATGAGTCTGCTGAGTATCTCGCTTCCCATGTTGGATCACTCTCCCCTTTATTTATTCTATCAGTTAGTATTAGCAGGTACTAGACTTGTTTATGTGCTTCCTTTGACTCTTAGTCCTTTCATTATGATCAATTGTGAACTGAAATTGATCACTTGGACTGGTGAGATGGCATTGGTACATGCCACCTTGATGGGATTAAATTGGAGTCCCCTGGTATGTTTCTAACTCTACCATTTGGGGCAAGTCAGCTTGAGCATGTCCCAAATTGTACATCTCTTCCCTCTCTTATTCCTACTCTTATGTTTAACAGGGATCACATTTCAGTTAAATTTCAACACTTAAGAATAACTGTATCCTTTTCTTAAAAGATTTATTTATTTATTTTGAAAATCAGAGTTAGAGAGAGAGAGAGAGAGAGAGAGAGAGAGAGAGAGAATATCTTCCATCTATGGGTTCATTCCCCAGATGGCTGCAACATCCAGTGCTGGCCTAGGTCAAAGCTAGGAGCCAGGAGCTTCATCTGGATCCCCTATGTGGGTGCAGGGGCCAACTCTTGGGCCATTTTCCACTGCTTTTCCCAGGCCATTAGCAGGGAGCTGGATCATAAGTGGAGCAGCTGGGACACAAACCAGGGTCCTTTTAGATGCCAGCATTACAGTTGGTGGCTTCACCCATTACGCCTCAATGCTGGCCCTGAAAATGGAATATTGTTATTCCATGGCAGCATAATTGAAGTATTAACTGTGGTCACTTGGAATAAAGTGAGTATCTTGTGAGACAAAGAGACTGCTGCAGTTGACTCCTAAGTAGCCACAAGGGGCTGGTGCTGCGGCTCACTTGGCTAATTCTCCACCTGCGGTGCCTGCACCCTAGGTTCTAGTCCGGTTGGGATGCCAGATTCTGTCCCGGCTGTTCCTCTTACAGTCCAGCTCTCTGCTGTGGCCTGGGAAGGTAGTGGAGGATGGCCCAAGTGCTTGGGCCCTGCACCCGCCTGGGAGACCAGGAAGAAGCACCTGGCTCCTGGCTTTGGATCGGCGCAGCGCGCCGGCTGTAGCAGCCACTTGGGGGGTGAACCAACAGAAGAAGGAAGACCTTTCTCTCTGTCTCTCTCTCTCTCACTAACTCTGCCTGTCAAAAAAAAAAAAAAAAAAGTAGCCACAAGGGCCACAAAGACTGTGGTGTGAGATGGCATTTCCTGTTTGTGCTGGAGGAGCAATAAAAAGAAAATGGCAAATCAAGAGTGTTAAAGCCTCAGTTTTCGTGTCACAGAACCAGAGGACCTCTATGGTGGCTTTGTGAAAGACCATTATATTTCTTATAGCTGTGGAAAAGGTAGGACTGAAAGCCAAACCCACGTTGAGCTGTGTGGATTGCAGAATTATAATCTAAATCGAAATCACAGACTCACCCAACTCTTACATGGAAAAAATAGGATCGATTAGGAAGGAGTGGCACCCTGAGATCGGGAATGGGTGCATTCTGGGTAGACTCAGACAAAGTTGAAAATCTGGAACCTCTCAGTATCCTTGAACTTTCCCTGCTAGTAGGTTGGGCTCCTCCTTCCATGGCTGTGGTTGTCTCTCCCATGGTTGCAAACCTTTAATGCCAGTTGATGCTGTTGTTTTGTGGTAGTATTTTATTTTCCCATGCCCTATAAAGACCCATCCTCCATGGATTTACAGCTGAAATCAGATCTCCTCGGACCCAGGAGTAGGAGTGCCAATATGACCCGGAAAGAGACACACTCCAAGAGAACTGTGTGACTTGGTTTAGTTCAGCTGCAACCTGGGGATCATGGAGTATTATGGAAACTAGTTCCAAGTGCATTAACTCAGTGAGCATAGCTTATACTGTGGGCCAGTCTGAATTTATTGAAATGGGTGCACTTAGCAGAGATTTTAGAGGTAATATGTTAGCATAACTAGCTGGAAGTGGCTCTGACAGGATGCTTCATTTGTTGGAACTTGGACTAGAGAGTAGCTTGCATTCCACCGGGCTGAGACGAATGAGCTTTTTCATCATACTATAGAGCAGGGGTCAGCAAATCAGGGTGTATGGATTAAATTTGTGAGCTAAGAATGATGCTTACAATGTAAGGGTTGGGAGGGGAGGCATGGAGAAAAGGAGACAGAAAGAATATGTGACCTGCAAAGTCTAAACTATACTGCCTGGAAGAGGTACAGTTTGGCACAAGTTCCCTTGGACTTACCCCTAATGGTAGAGATAGAAATGTGCCATGGCACTCCAAATCCCATTAAGTTGGCATGTACCAATGCCATCTTACTGGTTAAAGTGATCAGTTTAAGTTCATAATTGATCATAAATATAGGATTAAGTATTAAAGAGATCACATAAATAAAACCAGTGTCTATTAATAATAACTGATAGAATTAAAAAGGAGAGAACAACCCAAAATGGGAAGCAGGATACACAGCAGATTCATAGAATGGCAAATGCCCTAAACAGCATTCTGGCCTCAGAATCAGCCCTTAAGGCATTCAGATCTGGCTAAAAAGCCCATGAGAGTTTCTCAGGCATGGAAATCTAAGACACTGTGGCAAAAAATGACCCAAATGAAAGATCTCTGTGAGTAAGATCCAAGTGGGAAGAACAGGGCATCAAAGAAGGAGGGAGGAGAGAACTTCCACTTTGATTATGGCCTTATATAAATAAGGTTGGAGTTTGTGAACTCAAGAAGCTTCCATTGCCTTGGCAGCTCATGACATGAGCCTCGGGTCATTACTCACGTCATAGATAAGAATGTCAATTGTTAAATCAACAACAGGAGTCACTGTGCATTCATGCTACATGTAGAATGTCTGTCCTTAATGTGTTGTACTATGCAAATTAATAGTAAAACTAGTCTTCAAATAGTACTTTGTATGTCTATGTGGGTGCAGTCTGTTGAAATCTTTACCTAATATATACTAAGTTGATCTTCTGTATATGAAGATAATTAAAAATGAATCTTAATGAAGAATGGGTTGGGAGAGGGAGTAGGAGATGGGATGGTTTATGGGTAGGAGGGTGGTTGGGGGGGGAAACTGCTATAATCCAAAAGTTGTACTTTCAAAATTTATATTTATTAAATAAAAGTTTTCTAAAAAGAAACAAAAATACTATACTGCCTGGAACTTAATGGAGAAAACTGGAGGACCTTGATATAAAGAAAGACATCTGAAGGCCTAGGGGAATTTGGGTAATGGACTGGACTTATCGCTGGCAAGCCCTCTCCTCTGCATCTCTACATCCCTGTGTGTGTACAGTCATGGCTCAGCTCCTCGGGTACCAGGCTTCACATCCCTGGGCAGAAAGTGTCTTGTCTCTCCCTCACTGTTTCATTGAGAGGAGAACAATGATCCTCCAAGACTCCTCCTCATCTGTACTCCAGTTCTCATCTGGTACCCTTGGGAGATGGAGGACACACAATTATTTTTTCCTTTTAGTTTTAGATTTATTTATTTTATTTATGTGAAATGCAGAGTTACTGAGAGAGAAAGAGAGGGAGGGAGAGAGAGAGAGAATCTTCCATCCACAGATTCACGCCCCAAATGGCTACAACGGCCAGGGCTGAGCCAGGCCAAAGCCGAGACTGGAACTCCGCTGGTTTCCTGTGTGGGTGGCAAGGACCATCTTCCGGTGCTTTCCCAGGCACAGTAGCAGGGAAAGTAGAGCAGCTGGACTCCCATGGGATGCTGGTGTCACAGGAGGCTGCTTAACCCGCTGCAGCACAACACTGGCCTCAGACATAGGATGGTTAAAAAAGGAATGAGCGGGGCCGGCCCTGTGGTGCAGCGGGTTAACACCCTGGCCTGAAGCGCCAGCATCCCATAGGGGCACCGGTTCTAGTCCTGGCTGCTCCTCTTCCCATCCAGCTCTCTGCTGTGGTCTGGGAAAGCAGTAGAAGATGGCCCAAGTCCTCGGGCCCCTGCACCCGTGTGGGAGACCTGGAAGAAGCTCCTGGCTCCTGGTTTCAGATCGGTGCAGCTGTGGCTGTTGCGGCCATCTGGGGAGTGAACCAGCAGATGGAAGATCTCTCTTTCTCTCTACCTTTCCTCTCTGTGTAACTCTGACTTTCAAATAAATAAAATAAATCTTTTTTTTTTTTTTTTTTTTTAAAAAAAAAAGGAATGAGCCCTGGGTAAGGACTGGCTATCTGTTGGGTCTCTTCTTTCTTTAGATGTGAAGTAGTTTCCTGGAGAACCAAGGGAAGAGAAAAATTAGACATCACCGAGAGCCATGCTTCAGAACACCTTATTTAGGCTGAGGCGAAGTCCCTAAGATAGAGTTGTACATGGCTCCACACACCTCCTCAGTCAATCCTCCCTGATTGGGCATTTGGTTTCCATGGTTACTACAAACATGGTTCCCCCACCCCACCCCAGAAGAAATTCTGTTCCTTTTCAAGCCTACCTTTTCCAATTCGCAAATTAAAAAAAAAAAAAAAAAAAAAAAAAAAAAAAAGCAATGTTTGTAGTTCCTGCCACTCCACTGTCAATGAGAGACTTGATTTTATAATGTGTGTGAACTGGCAGATCTCAGAAGTAAAGCCTTGTTGTCAGAATGAAGTCATCTGTTTGGAGAGCAAAGCCTCAAGTATCGTCTGTGGGGCGGGAACCCAGTGCCCTCTGCGTGCTCAGCCCTTTGGTAAACAGAGCCATTGTCAAAACCTGTTTCCAGAGCAACTGGATTCCCTCCTGAAATGCCTGGGCAGTTGACAAGCCCCTCCCACAAAGGGTCTGGAGCAGCTCCTACCCAGGGCCTTCATCGAAGCGGGCTTGTCCCTGATGGAAGCAGAGCCCATTGCCGGCCCGTGAATTTGCCAGTACCCTAAAGTGGGCTCACCGAATACATTTGGTAGTATCTGGACGAATGTGTTGGGGTCATTTTGGAGCCTGGCCTCCCCGCATTGTCCCTATCATCTTAGAAATGTATCAGTGCTAACGTTATGCCTGGTCTTAGGGGCTGTCTGCAGGGTAACACCATCCGTGGCTGCCCATGGGTAAGCAAGCGGACAGCTTCTGGGGCGCATTCCTCTCCGAATCAAGTTTGGGGTGAATGGCTCTTTAGTGTCGCAGACTCCATTTCCTGGCTGTGGCACAGCGAGTTTTGGGGAAGGAGAAGGCCAGGCCTTCTTTTGACTTTCTAAGTCTTTGCTTTTTTTTTTTTTAAGTCTTAAAAAAAAGCTATAAAAACTTAATTTAAAAACGGATGTCCAGAATGAATTGCTGGGTTAAAACTAACAAAAGTGGAATTTAATATAAGTGTAAAAAATCCTGTGATTAGGTTAAACAATCACTTTCCTAAATAACTACCAGGTGGGGAAGTTCTTGATTTTTATGGTCACAGTGAATCTTTTTCTATTAAGGAAAACCAGCTCCCACCACTTTTTCAACCAAGGCCCCAGAAAAGCCTCTCCTAGCCGTGTGCAAACAGAATAATTTAAATCTCATTTTTAAAAAAGATTAAACAGAATCCTTCATTGTTGAATGGTATCCATTAATTAAGGGCAAAAGAGTGAAATTGTTTTAACTATACAGCTGAACTAACAAAATTTGATATTTAGGCTATTAAAACCTAAAATCCAGGTCAATCATTGAAAATAAAACTGGACACATACAGAAAGTAAAAACATAACTGAGAAAATACAAGTGGATACACAGTAAGGTATTGAGGTCCTCTGGACAAGCTTCCCTGAGCTGAGCATGTTGGGCAAACCTAGGTCTTCCGATTAAACCCAGGTTGCTTTTGGCATTTGGGCTCTGTTAAGTCACATGGCGGTGGCCACAGCCAATCAAAAATATGTCCTATTAGAGAGGCTGGGGGCTGGACAGTGTAGAACAGCCCTTTCACATGCGCTGTGCATTACAGTTTTGATGCATCTTCACCGTCATATCTCATTTGCTCTTCCAATGCGGTCACCTAGGTCTTACTTTCTTCTATTCATCTGTCTCTCCCCGCCCCCAAGACTGTATCTTTCAAGATTGTCACCTTCTCTTGGAAATAACTTTAATTCGCACCTTGCGTTATAATTGGTTGGGGTGGAGTGAAGAGGGGTTAAGAACCTACGTATTCGGTCCTCTCTCCTCCCCTGAGACGGTTTGAGAGGCACTTCTTATCACTGGGAGCCCTGAATCTGCTCTCCTTTCTGTGGGTCTCCAGATGGACTGGGAGTCGGCAGCATTGGCTGGGCTTTGAACTGATGATGCTGTACTGCTCCTTCATGAGCCCACAGAGCCTGGCATATCCTCTATAGGAAGCAAGGGGCTGCATGGAAGCTGGCATTCCTAAGCCCAGCAGCAAATGCCCTTGTCTTTCCAAGCAGCAGAGATTCTGATCTCTGCAATGGGGGGGAACTTCTGTCTTTTTCTCTTCCCCTTCCTATTATTTCTTCTTCATGCCCCCTTTTCCTGCTCACACTTCCAGCCTGTGCAGACGATTCTGCCCTTGCATATATGGCAGCACCGTCTCCTTAACCGGAATCCATTCTCTGGCTTTTTCCATGGGTTTAGGGGTTCTCAGACACATCATCATCAGTCTTGACCTGGATTCCCATGATGTCATCTCTGGCCCTGTGGGGGCCAATCTCGACCTGGCAAACCAGTCCTGCAGGGTCAGGCTCATGTACTTAATCACTCACTTCAGCAGCCTCTCTTTGCACCCACCTTTCCCCAACATATGTCATGCCAAATCTCTGAGTCTCAGACACTTAATTACAAGACTGAAATTGCATGGGTTCAGTTTACTCAATCATTACAATACTAAAAAATATTTATTAAGTGCCTAATTGTGCATGGTGCTATGAAGACAAGGGGCTGATTAATGATGTGAAAATACTAATAATCCCTTATATTTTATGACAGCAAATGCTATCATAACCATTATCTTCTTTACGACATCAACTCTAGCTATTTATGTCTAACTCATCTGCTCAGGAAACGTGGGATACTTTTGGCAGATACAAGACACTGCTTGCCTGTAGTTTCCCTAAGTCTTATAAGCGAAGGGGCTTTTCAAAGAATTTCAAGCATCAATGTAAAGCCTTTGATGTCCCCTAGGTTAGGACCATGGAGAAGGTGAATTGGAGGAAGAGAAACCAGTGTGACCTTGTTTAGGGTGTCCGATGTTTTAGGGTTGGGTCCTATGTCAAATAGCCTCTGGTTAGGTTCTCAACAAACTCAAAAAAGGATTTTGCTCACCATAACTGTTCAATGAGATGTTAATAAATATGACACAGAAAAGGCATCCCTGATCAAAAGAATTTAGAAGAAGAGATCTCCATGTACAATAGCATATTCAAGGCTCTGAGAAGTCTTTTAGCAAAAAAAAAAAAAAAAGATTTTAAACCTTGCTTAACCTAGAGTTTCCCAAAAGCATTGGGTCATAGCACCATCGTCAGCGGGAGCACCTACAAAGGCATCTGTGCACCTAGAGAAGGGCTCCCTCCAACTCATTCTGGGAAGTGCAGAACTTGCATACGTTTTATAGCAGAGAAGTTGTAAAAGTGAGAGAAGCACAGGGCGGGCAAGAGAGGGCAGAGGACCCGCGAGGAGGTGGTGGTAGAGGTAGCTGCTGGTGGTGCTGGCCTGGAGAGCTCATTGTTCCCCTGTGGGTTGTCTTTTGGGAAGGGTGAATTGTTTTCTTCGCATGTCAAAGCACACTTTCCAATGGGGATGAAGTCAGAAGTTTCTAGAACTTGGATCCTGGTAGAGTCTGAATTTAGCATGTAGGGATTAAAACTTGTGCATATGGCCTGTAAGCAAGGTGTTCACTAGAAATTACTTTGGTGACCCTTCATCTACTTTTGGGATCCTTTTCCAATTTTGCAAAAGTTTTTTTTCCTAGAGGCTTCCTATCAGGCTGCTGAAAACCGACTCTAGGGCACACATGCAAAGCTGCTATTTCTGGAAGCTCTTGACCATGTGAGAAATACCAAAAATGTTCTTTTCCTTGTCAAAATAAAAACACTGGTCATGTAAGATTTTAATCATAAATTGACTTTGCTTGGGAAGGCCCCACTATTCAGTCTGTTTTATAGGATGGGCTTTGAGGATCAGGTACAAGGATTCAGCATATGATCTTCAACAAATAAATTGATGGATCTCAATGGTGCGCTTAACTTTCTGAAACAGCACTAAAGGATGTTATTTTTTGGTGTGGTTGGTAATAAAAATACCCTGTTAAACTTTTGAACCACACATCCCCATGCCTAGCAAGTCGGGCAGATGAGGAGAGAGATTGCTGCTTTGTTTTTGTTTTTGTTTTTGTTTTTTTTGAAGGGGAGTGTGTACCAAGTAAAGTTATCTCCTGACATAGTTTTGACTGAACTTTAAGTAATAATAGATTCTTTGAGAAGCAAATATTTATACTTTGAATAAGCTATAGAAATATTTACAAATTTCTGTGATTTTAGCTTAGATATCTTTACCCATTGTATAGAATTCATGCTTTTTTTGGGGAACTAACATTTGAGATCATACATGAAAAGCAATGGGAGATATTTTTAAACTTAAAAATTATGGAGTAATTTTTCCATTGAGAAAGATTTAGGAATGATGTAAAAGAAACAGGCAGTTTGAAACTTTAGGTTTTTGGGATAAGAAGGACACTGGTTGTTTTCATAAATATGATTTATTTGAATTACCTCTGGGACTCCTTGTATGAAGACTAGGACTTTGCGGAAAGGGACTGAACCATTTTATAGCCAAGATCAGTTCCGATTATCTTTGATTTGAATTCATTGCTGTCAGGTTTCCATTTTTTTTTTTTTTTTTGCTATTGTCTTTACATGACTGAGTGGAGGGTATTCTGGCTGGCGGTGTTATGACATTTTTATTGGATAAATTGAAAACCACTTACTCATGCCAATTCCATATCCTCTAGAGTTTTACGTGAAAGTATGTGCAATTTTCTAGCCATGCTGCACCTCAAGCAGTACTTACAGCTAGCCTTAGAAATGAAGTTTCCCTTGGCGTATGTTTGGCTGTCATACTGCAGGTCTAGCAAGTTGTACAGACAAGCATTTTGAAAGATTATTCCACCAATATAAAAGTGATTATGTAACATCTGTAAACTCAGTGTACATTTCAAGAAAAATGCTGTTGGCTTTATCCTCATCCTCAAGTCATATATTTAACATTGAAGTCCAGAGATATCTTGCAGAGCTGTCATTATCGATTCTTCAACCATCCTTTCTCTTTCATACAGCAGAGTAATGACTGCACATGAATGAAGTTAGAATTTCATGGAGTATGGTTTTAGGGTAAAACTAGTAAAATTCTTCCTTCTCTCTCTTTTTGTTCAAAGACTAAGTTCTTTTGCTGTGTTCCTTCAAAACTAGAATTTCTAAGTACAAATGGTGATCGCACATTAAAAAGTTAAAAGAAAGGAAGAAAGGAAGAAAGGAAGAAAGGAAGGAAGGAAGGAAGAAGGAAGGAAGGAAGGAAGGAAGGAAGGAAGGAAGGAAGGCAAGCTGACCTTAGCTTTTTTCAGAGGATTGGCCTACTTTGGACAGCTCTATGAATGGTCTTGAGCTGTTTTATTTCTATGTAGTGATTTTCTGATCTAGCAGTAATTAGGTAGGATTTCAGGGCTTATAGACCACTGTTGTTGCCAATGCCGTAAAAATGGCAATAACAGTTTATACTGGAGATAATTAGAAAAAATTCTATTAGCTTTTTGAGGTAATCAAATGTGTGTGTGTGTTTTAAACATTTATTTATTTATTTGAAAGTCAGAGTTACACAGTTACACAGACAGGAGAGGTAGACAGAAGGAGAGAGAGAGAGAGGTCTTCCATCTGCTGGTTGACTACCCTATTGGCCGCAACGGCCAGAGCTGCGCCGATCCAAAACCAGGAGCCAGGAGATTCTTCCAGGTTTTCCACGTGGGTGCAGGGGCCCAAGGCATTGGGCCATCCTCTACTGCTTTACCAGGCCATAACAGAGAGCTGAATTGCAAGAGGAGCAGCTGGGACTAGAACTGGTGCCCATATGGGATTCCGGCACCTCAGGCAGAGGATTAACCTACTGCACCATGGCGTCGGCCCCTCAAATGTGTTTTTTTAAAGATTTATTTTATTTTATTTGAAAGACACACAAAGAGAGGAGGTGGGGAGAGAGAGATATCTTTTATCCACTGGCTCATTCCCCAAATGTTTGCAATGGCCAAAGCTGGGCAGATCAAAGCCAGGAACCAAGAGCTTCCTCTGGGTCTACCATGTGGGTGGCAGTTGCCCAAGCACTGGGGCCATCTTTTGCTGCATTCCCAGGCACATTAGCAGGGAGCTGGATGGGAAGTGAAGCAGCCAGAACTGGAACTGGTGCCCATATGGGATGCCAGCCCTGGTAACCAAATGTTAAGCAAGAGTGTGGATCTGGGGCTAGCATTGTGGTACAGCTGGTTAAGCTGCTGCTTGTGATGCCAGCATCCCATAATGAGCACTGGTTCAAGTCTTGGCTGCTCTTCTTCCAATCCAGCTCCCTGCCATTGGTGCCTGGGAAGGCAGAAGATGAAGGGCCAAGGACTTGGGCCCCTGCCACACATGTGGGAAACTTGAATGGAGTTGTAGACTTTCAGTTTTGTCCTGGACTAGTCTCTGGCTGTAGTGGCCATCTGAGGAGTGAACCATGTATGGAAGATATCTCTTCCTCTTTTTCTCTGTTACTCTGCCTGTTAAATAAATAAATAAGCAAATCAATGCATCTTAAAAGGTATGGATCTGGTCCCCCTTCCTGTAGAAGGAATGAATGAATAAATAAACTACTCAAAGCTTCCCTGTATCCAAGGCAAGCTGTAGAGAAGTTTATGGAGCTGCCATAATGTTTGTGAAGAACCACGTGACCAATATGTCCTACACAGCACTCAGCTATGGCTCATGTACAAGTACACTCTTTGCTGCCCTCCTCTCAATCCAGACCTTCATCATTTTACCCCAAAGCTATGTGGCAACCTGCCTGCTGTCTTCTGGCTACAGCCTCTCATCTCTTCTAGTTCACGCAGGCCTAGTTGGCTGAGAAATCTTTTGGGAGTGTCCTGTTCACCTTGTTAATCCTTCCACAAGGACCCGTGGTGACTCTCCACTGCTGTCCTTAGCAGGTTGGGATATGTTATTCTATGGAGTGACATGAGCACATTTGTTCCTCTTTGACCCAACTCACTATGGCCCTGTTCTGGTTTGAATGTGTCCCCTGAAGTTCATGTGTTAGAAACTTAGTCCCCAGTGCAATAGTGTTGAGAGGTGCGATGTCTAAGAGGTGATGAGGTCACTAGACCTCTGCCCTCTTAATGGATTGAAGTCATTATCCTAGGAATGGATTTGTTAGCAAGAGAGTAGATTTGTTGTGATGGTGAGTTTGGCGCCTTCCTCTTGGGCTCTGTCACTTGTGTGATGCCTTCTGCCTTGATACAATAAGAAGACCTCATTAGGTGCCAGCCCCTTGATCTTGGCTTCCCATCTTCCAGAACCCTGAGAAATAAACGTCTATTGCTTCTGAATCACCCAGACTGTGGTACTCAGTTACAGCAGCACAACACAGCCTAAGGCAGGCTCCAGCTTTTACTGATGCGCTCCTTTCTCTTTTTGCTTTGGTTGAATATCTACTTGTACAGAAATTTGACAACATGTACTGGATTTTAAGATGTTTCCTTGAGAAAATATTTCTTAATATAGTACAGAAAAAACAATATATGAGATGATCACTGTCATTATTTATATAACTCAAAGTTGCAATCTATACATCCAGCAAGAAAGAGTTAATTATTGCACATCTGTAAAACATAGACATTCAAAGTAATGTGTTGGGGCCGGCGCTGTGGTGTAGTGGGCTAAGCTTCTACCTATAGCACTGGCATCCCATTTGGGTGCTGGTTCTAGTCCTGGCTGCTCCTTTTCTGATCCAGCTCTCTGCTATGGCCAGAGAAAGCAGTAGGAGATGGCCCAAGTGCCTGAGCCCCTGCACCCATGTGGGAGACCTAGAAGAAGCTCCTGGCTCCTCTCCTGGCTTTGGTCTGGCCCAGCTCCAGCCATTGTGGCCATTTGGAAAGTTAACCAGCAGATGGAAGATGGATCTCTCTCCCCCCGTCCCACCCCTAACACCTCTAATCAGCCAAGCTCTGGGCTTTGGGGCCATTTGGGGAGTGAACCAGTAGATAGAAGACCTTTCTCTCTGTCTCTTCCTCTCTCTCTCTCTCTCTCTCTGTAACTCTACCTCTCAAATAAATAAATAACCGCCCCCCCAAAAAAAAGAACCCTTATGCATGCAGGGCTGGTGTTGTGCCAAGATGAGTTAAGCCTGCCCCTTGTGATGCCTGTGTGCCATATCAGAGTTGGATTCTAGTCCTGGCTGCTCTACTTTGGATCCAGCTTTCTATTAGTGCAGCTGGGAAGATGGCAGAAGATAACTCAAGTATTTGGGCTTCTGCTACTTATGTGGGAGGCAAGGATAGAGTTCTGGCTTCTGCGTGGCCCAGTCTTGGAATTGCAGGTGTTTGAGGAGTGAAACAGTGGATGGGAGATCTCTCTTCATTGCTCTACCTTAGATAGATAGACAGATAGATGGACAGCTCTTTTTAAAAATGATGCATATAAGCCGGCGCCGCGGCTCACTAGGCTAATCCCCCACCTTGCAGCGCCGGCACACCGGGTTCTAGTCCAGGTCGGGGCACCGGATTCTGTCCCGGTTGCCCCTCTTCCAGGCCAGCTCTCTGCTGTGGCCAGGGAGTGCAGTGGAGGATGGCCCAAGTGCTTGGGCCCTGCACCCACATGGGAGACCAGGAGAAGCACCTGGCTCCTGCCATCGGATCAGCACGGTGCGCCGGCCGCGGCGGCCATTGGAGGGTGAACCAACGGCAAAGGAAGACCTTTCTCTCTCTCTCTCTCTCACTGTCCACTCTGCCTGTCAAAAAACAAACAAACAAACAAACAAACAAAACAACAACAAAAAAAACCCAAAAATGATGCATATAGTGGCAGGTGCTTGGTGGTACAGATAAGATGCTGCTTGGGAAGCCTGCCGCCCATATTGGAGTGCCTGGGTTCTAGTCCCAGCTCTGTACCAGTTCTAGCCTTCTGTTACTGCACACCTTGGGAAGCAGCAGATGATGGCTCAAGTGGGTGGGTTACTGCCACCCCTGTGGGAGATCTGGATTGAGTTCCTGACTCTGAGCTTCAGCCTGGCTGAGCCCTGGATGTGTCAGGCATTTGGGGAGAGAACCAGTGGACTGGAATTTCCCACCATCTATCTGTCTCTATCTCTCCGCCTTGTAAATAAATAAAAACCTTTTAAAAATTATACACATGATGAATTTGTTAACTTAGGAAAATGTTATGTTTCAGAACAGAGAAAAGAAATCGGCAAACTCTCTATAGACAGTATGGCGCGGCTCACTAGGCTAATCCTCCGCCTTGCGGCGCCGGCACACTGGGTTCTAGTCCCGGTCGGGGCACCGGATTCTGTCCCGGTTGCTCCTCTTCCAGGCCAGCTCTCTGCTGTGGCCAGGGAGTGCAGTGGAGGATGGCCCAAGTGCTTGGGCCCTGCACCCAGTACCTGGCTCCTGCCATTGGATCAGCGCTGTGCGCTGGCCGCAGCGCGCTGGTGGTGACCATTGGAGGGTGAACCAATGGCAAAAGGAAGACCTTTCTCTCTGTCTCTCTCTCTCTCTCACACTGTCCACTCTGCCTGTCAAAAAAAAAAAAAAAAAAAAAAAAAGCAGATAGAGTAAAACCTCCTAGAAAACCATATTCCCAAATGGAAAGTTTATATATGAATGGTGGGATTATGGGCTACTTTCAGGTTTTTTTCTTTCTTTTCCAAAAAATACTTTTTAGTGTTATTGATTTTTGTATAATCATGTCTTATTTATATAATCAGAAAAAAACCCCTACTTTTCTATCCTTGCTTTTTCCAATAGAGGTAATCTATATTCATTGTTAAAATTTGACTGCAAAAATATATAAAAACATTTTTCAAAGGTAAAAATCACCCAGTGAGGATGAGCGTGTTAGGTTTAGGTTTTCTCCGTAACAGCTGGCACAGGCTTCGTGGCTTCCCACAACAGGCCTTCTGCTTTCCCTCAGGTGACAGGGGGCTTGGCTGGGGTCCTACTCCAGCTCCTGGGGTGTTCTCATCCTGTCTCTCAGTCTAAAGGAGGAGCCATGCCCTGGGCCAGCCCTCTGGTCACAGAGGGGAAGAGGTGAGGCTGAAGCAAGGCCCACCGTCACGTCGAAGCCTTAGCCTGCGCACGCATACTGCATGTCTGTTCACCGCGTGTTGCTCAAAGCAAGTCACGTGGTCAAGCGAAGCTGCTGCGGCAGGGAAGGGAACCACCCCATCCTCATCCTCCCCTGAGGGCGGGTTGTCTGCCACGCCCACTAGCAGCTTGTGGCTGTGCACATCCTTTCAGGCTTCTCAGTATGCAAATACTTTTTGTGTACATAGACACATACTTTTGTTTTTTTAAAAAATATTTATTTCATGTATTTGAAAGATAGTTACAGAAAGAGAGGGAGAGACAGAAAGAGAGAGGTCTTCCGTCTGCTGATTTCACTCCTCAAACCACTATAAGGGCCAGGCCAAAGCTAGGAGCCAGGAGCTTTGTCCCAAGTGGGGGCAGGGGCCCAGGCACGTGGGCCATCTCCTACTACTTTCTTAGGCCACAGCAGAGAGCTGGACTGGAAGCGGAGCAGCCGGGATACAACCTGGCACCCATGTGGGAGGCTGGCACCACAGGTGGCAGCTTAACCACTGCACCATAATGCTGGCCCCACACATGCTTACTTTAAAAAAATGAGATGACACATGCTTTAAAATTATTTCCTTAAAATTTGTAATGGATATTTTTCTAGGTTAATATGTATGTGTTTCCATGTTCACTTTAAATTCTTACCTTTTCATCTGAATATATAATATTTTACTTTATAGATATAATTTCCTTATTATGTCCTATTATGAACATTTTTTTCCACTGTTATAAAGTCTTACCATGAACATCTTTTTGTGCACCTGTCATTGATCATAGTGTTAAGATACATGACTGGAAGTAGAATTGTGAGGCATCCAGAATGCACAATTTCAAGAATTTGGGTACATGTTGCAAATTGTCCTCCAGAAAGACAATTTACACGCTTGTCCAAAGGGACAGATTCCACTTAAACATAAAAATGTATTTACTCTTCAAGACTAAATTTAATTTTCATGTTCCACAACTTGTTTTCACAGTAACCTCAGCCAGAATCGATTCTTAACATGCCTTGGCTTTCACATCTTGTCGTGCATTATTGTCTGTTTCTCTCTCTCTGCATGTCGTCATGCCAATGAGAAGTTTCCAGAGGGCAAGCACCATTCTTAGACTGTTTTATTTTCCCACTGGTGAAATAGGCACACTCACCTTGCAAGCGGTTCATGTGTGTCTGGAGAGTATTTTGGGTGACTGTTTTTGCCTTACAGTATTTTCCCCTTTCCCAGGACCTGGGCTCCTGTCGCTCTGGTTTCCGACCCTCTACCTGACCGCCCTGAGTCAGATACTGTAACGCACACTCCCTTACTGGGATTCCAGGGGAGTGCATGGGGATGGGAGCGCACTGGCCCCAGCAGAAGGCATTGTTGTCTTTGGAAAGGTTAAAGCTCCTAGATGGGAGGGAATCCCCAGGCCTAGACAGCAAGAGGGAGAACGGAACGTCTTTCCAATTCTAGGAAATGATTCCCCTGGCCTGAGGAGGGCCAGGGAGTGTCTGAGACTTCGCAGCCCCTTGCTGGTGATACGAAGACCATGGCACCAGAAAGCAGTGCCTGCTGGAAGCAGCAGGCCTGCACCTAACCCAGGCAGCGCCAGCAGCAATGGCACGCAGGTAGGTTTTGCTTCTGGAACTGCCTTTACATTGAAACAAAACAAAGAAAAACCATTTATTTTCATTTTATTTGAAAGAGGAGAGAGAGAGAGAGAGTGTGTGCCATCTTCCATCCTCTGATTTACTCTCCCAATGCCCACAAGAGCCAGGGCTGGGCCAGGCCTGAGCCAGGAGCCAGCAATTTCATTCTGGTCTCCCACGTGGGTGGCAGGGGCCCGAGTGCTTGAGCCATCCCCTGTTGCCTGCCAGCCACATTAGCAGGGGGCTGCATCAGAAGTGGAGGGGCCAGGACTTGAATCTAGCTCCTGATATAGATGTGGTCATCCCAGGTGGTGACAAAACCATTAAATCAAACACCCGCTGACACCTTTTTTTTCCTTTATAAAGAAATTTCTATAATTTAAAACTCAAGAGATCTCATAACAAATGGTTATTTGTATATTCTCTTGGAAGACATGGGACAGCTGGTGCTACTGGGCCACATTGCAGACAGGGGCTGAGGGGTGCTGTTCTTAGTTGGGTGGGGCATGAACGTTCCTAATTCCACAGTCGCCCTTCCCTAAACTGTCCTATGCCACTTGCCCTACTCCTCTGCATACCTTAGGCCTTGCCTAAGCAGCCTCTCAGAAGCCTGCTGGATCCCAAGCATGGGTCAGAAACAGAGTTCCAAGTGGGCAGCTCAGGGTAGCTGAAGTGGACAAGGATCAGGGCCACTCCCTCTGCTGGACCTCTGACATACTCCTCACCTGGGCCCTTCTGGGGGAAGGTGAGAACCTGAAAATGGCTGAGGTTGAGTTTCCTGTCATTACTTTGGGATAAGGCAAAAAAAAAAAATTGCCTATAGAAAAAGAGCTTTTCCATTTCTTGCACAGTTGAGCTTGTAAAGATATCCGGTTCCTACTTTAGAAAAAAAAAAATCATTACTTGGGGAGTGCTTACTGTGTACAGTGCTGTTCTAGGCACTTGGGGGACAGCTATGCATGGGACATAACTCCTTCCCTCGTGCAGCTTTATACCCTCCTGGGAGAGAAGGGTTTGATGCAGTAAATCATTGCCTCTTTGTTGGAACACTTTCTTCATTTGACTTCTAGGACGCACACATTCCTGACTTTCCTACTTTTTTTTTAAAATATATATTTATTTATTTGAAAGGCAGAGAGAGAGAGAGAGAGAGAGAGAGAGAGAAAGAACTTCCATCCGCTGGTTCCTTCTCCAAATGGCTGCATCAGCCAGAGCTGTGCTGATCTGCAGCCAGGAGCCAGGAGCTTCTTACAGGTCTCTCACACAGGTGCAGGGGCCCAAGGACTTGGGTCATCTTCTACTGCTTTCCCAGGCCATAGCAGGGAGCTGCATCAGAAGTAGAGCAGCTGGGACTTGAATCAGTGCCCATATGGGATGCTGGCTCCTCAGGCGGTGGCTTAACCCATTAAACCACAGCACCAGCCCGAGTTTCCTACTTCTTCGTGGCTGGTCTTTCCTGTCGTCTTTGGTGCCTCCTCATCTTCATGATCCCTGAATGTTGCAGGCCACAGGACTTGACTCCCTTCTTCCACTTACTCTCTTTGGTTATCATTTAATCTCAGCTTTATTTTAAAACTTATTAATTTTATTTGAAACACACAGAGAGATATTAAAACTTAATTTTGTTTGAAACACACACACACACACACACATAGAGAGAGAGAGAGAGAGAGAGAGAGAGAGAGAGAGAGATATCTACTATCTACTATCACTTCCCAAATGCCCTCAACAGCTGAGGCTGGGCCTGGCCAAAGTCAGCAGCCAGGAAGTCGATCTGCATCTCCCACATGGGCGACCCACACTGGAGTACTTGAAGCACCCTCTGCTGCCTCCCAGGGTGTGCATTAACAGGAAACTGGAATAGGGAACGGAGCCGGGACTTGGACCCAGGCGCTCTGATATACACTGCAGGTGTCCCACGAGGTCTCTTAACCACTGTACCAAAAGCCTGCCCTTAGCCTCTTAACTTTAACTGGCATCTGTATGCTTGGTGACTTTCCAATTTGTGTCTCTCACCCAGGTGACTCTCTTGAGGTCAAGACCCCAACTGCTGACCCAGCCGCAGCACCTGGGTGGCTGAGGTGCCCTTCAGCCTGGACGTGGTCCTGATCTCCGGCAGGCCTGGCCGCCCCATTGCAAGTTGCTCAGGCCAAACAACTTGGAGTAATTTTTGAGGTCGCTCTTATGCACCTGTCCGCAGATTTTTTTTTTTACACTCTGTCTTTAAGATATATTCAGAATTCAGCCACATGTTGACATATCCCCTTGCTACCACTCTAGGCCAAACCTCTGGTCTTCCGGCTTTTCCCTTTGGCTCCCTGTGGCCTGTTCTCAACAGAGTGCTCAGGGCGATGCTGTTAACACGTGAGCATACAGTGTCTGAAACTCTCAAATCCTCAATAGATTCCCACTTCCGTCAGATCCCCACTTCCATGAGAGGTGAACCCCGAGGCCCTGGTTATCCTCTAGCCCCTCATTACCTCTCTGATCTCAGGGCTGGTCGCTGTCCCCTCCCTTCAGTCTGCTCTGCCCCTTCGGGCCCTGTGCCCTTCCCAAGGGACCTGGCATTTGTTGTCTCTGCCTGACATCCTCTTCATACTTTCACAGTGAGTCCTTGCCTGCCTAATTGGAGTAACTCATTCCACCAACTACTTATCTCTGTTCCCCACAGCACTTACTAACGTCTAACACATTGTGCATTTCACTTATTTAATTAATTGCTATATTCCCTCCACCAAAATGCAAGCTCCCTGAGGGTGAGGTGGTTGTAGTTACTGCTACATCCTGTCTTGGTTCGCTTTCTGCTGTTATAACAGAATATTGCAGACTGGAGAAACTGCAAACAGAAGTTTGGCACAGAGTTGGGGAGCTGTGAAGTCCCAGACCCAGATGGAGGGGCTGCACCTGCTGGGGGCCTCCTTGCTGCACCATAACATGGCGGAAGCTCTCACATGGTGAGAGGGTGCACTGTGAGAGAGAAGGGGGCCGGACGCCCCCTTCTGTGATGGACCCAGTTCTGTGACAATAGCCCGAGTCCTTTCAGGAGAAGGGCGCCTGCATGACCTACTCACCGCTCTGAGGTCCCACCTCTTACTACTGTTAGAATACCAATCAGATTTTAACCGAATCGTTCAGCCCTTGGCTCCTCAAAACTCACATCCTTCTCACAGGCAAAATACATCCATTGCACCCCCAGAGCCCCAGCATCAACTCCGAAGTCTGCGGCTCAGGCTTCTCCTCTGACTCAGACGTGGGTGTGACTGACTCCAGGTGTGATTCACTCCCAGGCCGATGCTCTCTAGCTGTGAGCCTGTGAGATCTAAACAAGTTGGCTCCTTCCAAATACAGGGGTGGGAGAGACTCAGGGTAGGCATCGCCATTCCAAAGTGGAGGCACAAGAAAGAAGGGAGGGGGAAATGGGTCCCAAATGAGTCCAAACTCAAAGAGACAGCAGTAAGTTTTAAATCTCCAGAATAATCTCCTTTTTAATCCGTGTCCTGAATCCCGGGCACAGTGGAATGGGAGTTGGGGCCCCAAGGTCTCAGGAAGCCCCAGCCCCATGTTGGGCTAAGTCCACCCAGCAGCTCTTACGTGCAGCAGTCTCATGGCTGTAGCTCCCCGAGGCTGGTGTGCATTCTGGGGGCCCTGCAGTTCCAGGCCTCACTCCCATGCCTCCGCTGGGCATTCCTTAGTGGGGTCTCTCTGTGGCATTACCCACACCCTCCTGCTTGGCAGTGCTCCAACAGGGACTCTTTGCAGTGGCCCTGCCTGCGACAAGTCTCTGCTTGAGGCTGAGGCTGTTTGCAGCATTCTTTGAAATCTGGCTGGAGGAAGCCATGGCCCCACAGCTCTTGCTCTGCGCATCTGCAGAATTAGCACCACATGGACACCATCAAGGGCTACCACATGTGCCTTCTGCAGTGGCCAGTCAAGCTGCACCTGGACCCACTTGAGTTGCCACTAGGGTGGCTGAGGAGGGCTGTGCTGGGGGGTGGGGCTGGGGAAAGGGGGGTGGGCAGAGTCCTGAGATGGGCTTGGACAGCAAACATGTGTAGGGTGCCCTGGGTCTGTCCCCCAAATTTTCTGCTTTCCTAGAGACTCTGAAATGCTTTTGGGTGGCTTTCTCCCATTGTCTTAATGAGCTCTTCTATCACTACTGATGTCCACAGCAAAGAGCTGCTTGGCCATGTTCTTGGCTTGCTCTCCTAAGCACTGCTTTTCAATCCTTAGGCAACCAAGCACTCTCTCTCTCTCTCTCTCTCTCTCTCTCTCTCTCTCTCTCTCTCTCTGTGTGTGTGTGTGTGTGTGTGTGTGAGAGAGAGAGCAAGAGAAAGAGAGAGAGAGATCTGCTGGTTTACTCCCTGGATGCCTGCAACAGCTGGGGCTGGGCTAAGGGTGAAGCCAGGAGTCAAGAACAGAGCTGAAATTTCCCGTGTGGTGGTAGGGACCCAATTACCTGAACCATCACTGCCGCCTTTGAGGTCTGCATTAGCAGGAAGCTGGAGTCGGGAGCTGCAGCTGGGAATCAAATCCAGGTGCTCTGAGGCGGGACCCAGGTCTCTCAATCGCTAGGTTAAGTACCCATTCCCTCAGCACGAGTTTTGGAGGCAACATCCAGGTCCTAGCCACGCCCAGTGCCCATGCTTTTGCTTAGTGGGTGTTGAAGTAATGAATTAATGGGTGAGTCTCAGAGGGCAGTCTACCCCCATTGGTAAAGGGTTCACAGTGTGACGTTTGTCTAACCCACACTCAGGTATTGAGCACCTGCCGTGTATTGGGTGGCGTGGTCATTACTGAGCAAGTGAAAAGCTGAGGCTGTTTCTTCTGCCCTGCAGGTTCCCATGGTGACAGAGCGTTGCTCCTTAGACTCTTCCCGGGAGGTTAATGCTGCTCTTCCGTGTCAGGTCAGTTCTGAGTTGGAGCTGTGCAACAATTGTTCCCATTTTTTTTAAAATCTAAGGAATGATGCCGGGCGCTTCTGGAAACCCGTTTTAGAAAATAGGATTCATGAAATTTTTCTACCTCACAGAGCTAGAGGGGATTAGAAATGGGAAGGTAAGCAATTAAGCCAGTTTTGCTACTACAATATCATGTAATCACCTCGGTGGCTAGCTTTAAAAATGAGGCGTGGGCTGGCGCCGCGGCTCACTAGGCTAATCCTCTGCCTTGCGGCACCGGCACACCGGGTTCTAGTCCCGGTCGGGGCGCCGGATTCTGTCCCGGCTGCTCCTCTTCCAGGCCAGCTCTCTGCTGTGGCCAGGGAATGCAGTGGAGGATGGCCCAAGTACTTGGGCCCTGCACCCCATGGGAGACCAGGAGAAGTACCTGACTCCTGACTTCGGATCAGCGCAGTGTGCCGGCCGCAGCGGCCACTGTGGGGTGAACCAATGGAAAAGGAAGACCTTTCTCTCTGTCCCTCTCTCTCTCACTGTCCACTCTGCCTGTCCAAAAAAAAAAAAAAAATGAGGCGTTAGGGTGTTAGGGTTATTTTTAAACTTGAATGTGTCTTTTGGAGCTCATTTCTCTATCTCTGGGATCATAGACTGTGGCTGGATTTTTTCTAAGGGGCAGGCCCATGTGTATACAAATTCGAATTTAAAAGGAACCTTTTACTCTCACTATAGGTGTGGGTCAAACACAGTTTCGAGTAGCAGTACCATGGTCACTTCAAAATCGGGTTGAAGTATGTTTTTCAAGTGTTATTGTATGGGAACCTAGGAAGACTGCAGGACTTGGTGGGGGAGTGGAACACCTGTCAGGCATGCACGTGGACTGCATAATAGGTGCAGTCGACGGTCTCGGACAACAATGAGAGGTCCAGAATATTTATATTAGGGCATATTAATATAGCAGTGCCATAGGGTTCTACACACACTTCTGGAACATTGAGAGGGTCTTGCTTAATGCATTGACTCCTAGTAGATGGACTGGAAATGGAGAACTGTGCTTTCTGTTAGAGGATAGCTATTGCTGGGAAAGCAAAATGAACCGTGGGAGCTGTGTGTGTCTTTAATGCTAAGGTACTTCTAGATACTAACGACTTTGCAAAACCATAGCAAGCAAATCGGAAAGAAACCGAAGAGAATTTCTCCTTCCTTCCCACCGCTCACCCTCTTTCCTTTCTCTGGAAGAGTTACTGGCAGTAGCCTTTTTCCCATAGTTTTCCATGATTAGGTGCCTATACCAAAGAGGCCCTGGCATTTAACAGCAAAGCAGAAAACTTTTGAAGACCCAGGTAGGGTTTTGGTGGAAAAGGCTAACAAGGGTTTTAATCTCAGACCCTGGGAGGTGTCTCGCCTCTGTAAGTAGAAGCAGATTTGATATCCCTCTTTTAATTAAAACCATCTGCTGCCCAAAACCCCTTCTCAGTTGCCCTAAATAACTTATTTTCCAACTCCATCTTCAAGCAGTGTGTCTTCCAATAAAGCATGTTATCGTTTGTTCAGAAGACTGATAACTCAAGAGTTGTGAATAATGGAAAAATGACAAAACTTGCTATACATAATCAGTTGGCAAAGGCAGGAGAAATAACAGCTGCTTAACTGTTGTAGTGTATATTTTAAAACTGAGCTTGTAACTCAGTATGGCTGCCAAGTCACAGATTTCCCTCAACAATCTCAAGATGGCTAAAGGCCATACAGATAGCGATTTGTTGGTGGCTTTCTTCTCTCGGTGAGCCTCCGACTTTGGGAGGGTATTGGCCGGGGGACAGGGTGCTTTTGGAGCCCCATTTGCTCAGGGTCTCAGACTCTGCAGTGGAAATGCCAGTTGGAACCAGACGGTGACGTCATTACCGACGTGCTGTTGTCAGCTGAGCAGCATCAGCCTTCATGGACACAGGTAGGCTGGAGTTCTGAAACAGATCGATGTCGTCCTGGAAAGCCGATTGGCTGTCACATCAAGGCAAATCAAGATAAGTGTTCAGGGTAATAATGGATTTGCTCGTCACAGAATTTTATGCATAACCATTTTGCAAGGCAAGGACTTTTGGGAGGAGCATATTAATTCAGGTGATTTCAGCTGGAATCCCAGCTCTACCCCTGTTGTTTTTGCAACAGTTGGTAATGAACTTATGCTTGAGGAGCCAACCTGTCTTCTTGTTTATCAAATTAACACCATCAAATCTTATTTGAGAGGTGCCATTAAAATGAGTTCATGGATGTATAGTGATTTATTTATTTTTAAAAATGATGAAATTGAAAAATTCTGAGAATAATTAAAAGGTGCCCTGTACCGATCACTAGACTTTAAAATTAGTAACATTTGCCTTACTTTTCTTTTGCATTTTTTAGAAGTAAAATCTTAACAATACATTTGGTTGTACCTTACCCTCTGTTTTTCCTTTCTTTCATAGCTAACCACTATCCTGAAATCGTGCATATCTTTCCCATCTCTGTGTCTGTCTACTGAATGTGTATGTATTCCTAAACAATGCAGTAGTCTCCTCTTATCCATGATTTCACCTTCTGTGCTTCCAGCTACCTGTGGTTTACCACAGACAAAAAATATTGCATGGAAAATTCTAGAAGTCAATTCCCAAGTTTTAAATCATAAGCCATTTTGAGTAGCAGGGTACAGTCTCACACCCTCCTGTGCAAGCCCACCTGAGGTGTGACTCATTCCTTCATTCAGTGTGTTCACATTGTGTGCTTTTAACCTGCTGTGGGTCGTTTAGTGGCCTTCTTGGTTATCACCTTGACTGCCAGTACAATAAGGACTTGTCTTTGAATAACCTTTACTTTACTTAATAATGGCCCTAAAATGCAAGAGTGCTGATGCTAGCAACTTGGATATTCCAACGAGAAGCTGTAGAGTGCTTCCTTTAAATGAAAAGGTGGAAGTTTATTATATGTATAACAGTATAGGAGAAAACATAGTACAAATAGTGTTTAATACCATTGAAGTTTCAAGTAGCCCTTTGGGGTCTGGGAGTGTAGCCCCCATGGGTTGGAGAGGACTACTTTGTATTGTTTTGCTTTTTGAGTTTAATGCATTTACAGAAATGGAATAATTCTAAATCTTTTTGTGATTGCTTTTCATGCAACATCAATTTTGAGATTTAGCCATGTTACATAAAACATTGTGTTAACAAGTAATATATTAACTTCAATTACAATCTAGTGTCCTATTACATGTAATTATCCATTTCCTCAGTGAAAAACTTTGAACTTCTAATTTTTTTGCTATTCAAACAAGGCCTTTCTCAAAGATTTATTTATTCAGAAGGGAGAGTTACAGAGACAGAGGGACACCCCCCCCCACCATGCACACACATGGGAGTTGGGGGGAAGAGAGATCCTCCATCTGCTGGTTCACCCCACAAATGCCTATAACAGCTGGAGCTGGGCCAGGTCAAAGCTGGACCCAGGAGCCAGGAACTCAAGTCAGGTCTCCCAAGTGGGCATCAGGGACTCAAATGCTTGAGTCATTAACTGCTGCCTTCCAGGGTGGCATCAGCAGGTAGCTGGAATTGGAAGCAGAGCCGGGACTCAAAGACAAGCACTCTGACACAGGATGTGGGCATCCCAACTGACGGCTTAACTGCTACACAAAATGCTTGCCCCTTTGTGATTTCTTTCCCCCTGAATTTCTCAAATTGGTTTATTTGATCTCTCTTTGGACAAATCATATTTTAAAAGTAATATTTTAAAACCATATTTTAAAACCTAACTGTATTTAAGTCCTGCATATCTTACTCTTCAAATGGTTGTGATTTTTTTGACACTTTTCTCCATGTATTAACTTGCAAACTTCTGAAAAGCACCCTATGACAATTTGATGGGAATTACATTACAATTTATAGGTTTCTATCAGAAGAAACTATATCTTAACATTGAATCATTTTTCCATCATCATTATCCATTTATTTAGTTTTTAAAAAACATCATTCAAGGGGCAGGCATTGTGGCACAGCAGGTAAAGCCATCGCATGTGGTGCCAGCATCCCATATGGGCACCAGTTCCTGTCCCGGCTGTTCCAATTCCAATCCAGCTCCCTGCTGGCCTGGGAAAAGCAGTGTAAGATGGCCTAAGGGCTTGGGCCCCTGCATCCCTGTGGGAAATCTGGATGAAGCTCCTGGCTCCTGGCTTTGGCCTGGCCCAGCCCCAGCTGTTGCAGTCATTTGGGGCATGAACCAGTGGGTGGAAGATCTCTTTGTCTCTCCCTCTTTCTCTAACTCTGCCTTTCAGATAAATAAAAATAAATCTTTAAAATAAAAAAATCATTCAGTACATTAAGATTTCTTAATTTTTGAACATCTTCTGTTAGACGTATTCCCTGTAACAATGGCTTTTTGTTTTTGTCAATGAATTTTTAAAAATTTTTAAAATTTTTTTTATTTTTATTTTTTGACAGGCAGAGCTAGTGAGAGTGACAGAGAGAAAGGTCTTCCTTTTCCATTGGTTCACCCCCCAAATGGCCGCCATGGCTGGCGCACCGTGCTGATATGAAGCCAGGAGCCAGGTGCGTCTCCTGGCCTCCCATGCGGGTTCAGGGCCCAAGCACTTGGGCCATCCTCCACTGCACTCCCGGGCCACAGCAGAGAGCTGGACTGGAAGAGGGGCAACCGGGACAGAATCCGGCGCCCCAACCGGGACAAGAACCCAAGGTGCCAGCACTGCAGGCAGAGGATTAGCATAGTGAGCCACTGCGCCGGCCTGTTAATGAATTTTTAAAATTAAAATTTTTGCCTTGGTTTTTCCTTATAAGAAAGATTATTACTGATTTTTATGTTTTATTATATTTTTAATGTAAGTTTGCTTAACTTAAGCTCTAATTATTTGTGTATTTTCTTGGCTTTTCTGTGTATTATTAACAAATAATAATTTTATTTCTTTTTAATCCTTAATTTCCTATTTATCATATCTTACTGCACTGGCTAGAACTTCCAATATTATGAACACAAAGGGTAAAAACAGACATTTGTTTCAACCTTAAATAAATTGATTCACTATTAAGTATAATATTTGCTACAACCATTTATTAGACTATTTATTTCCATTACTAGTTTGCTAATAGCATGTTTTTCTTTTTCTTTTTTAAAAGATTTATTTATTTATTTATTTATTTGAAAGGTAGAGTTACACAGAGAGAAAAGCAGAGGCAGAGAGATCTTCCTTCGTTGGTTCACTCCCCAGTTGGCCAAAATGGCCAGAGCTGGCCAACCCATAGCCAGGAGCCAGGAACTTCTTCCTGGTCTTCCAAGTGGGTACAGGGGCCCAAGGACCTGGGCCATCTTCTACTGCTTTCCCAGGCCATAGCAGAGAGCTGGGTTGGAAGTGGAGCAGCTGGGACTCATATTGGTGCCCATATGTGTTGCTGGCACTGCAGGCTTTGCCTGCTATGCCACAGCACCGGCCCCCAATGTTTTTCTTTTAATCCTGAGTCCATGCCAAGGCTTATTGGATGTATTTTTAAAGTATGTATAGAGATGATTTTGTGTTTTTTCTTCTTTAACTTATAAACATCAATAAGTTACATGAATAGATTACCAATAATTGAGTCATCCTCGCATATCTGGGATAAACACTACTTGGTTCTAATTTAAACACATTGATGCAAGCACCATTGAATTCAATTTTCTAGCATTTTGTTTAGGATTTTTATATATATGTAATTAGTGATGTTAGTGATTTTTTTCCCTCCATACAGTGCTTATCTAGTTTGGTGTTAGTCATTCCATCCTCATAAAATAAGTAATGAATGTGTCATTCTTTTTCTAAACTCTGAACTATTTATATAGAATACAAAATATCTACTATTTAGAGGCTTGATAAACGTTGCTTTAAGACATTTTTTGTAAACAGATTCTTAATTATTGACCATTTTTAAGCTTCATACAGGGTTATTCTGGTTTTCTACTTTTTTTTTTACTCAGTGCTGTAAATTTTTATATTTCCAGAATTTTCATCTTTCTCTTTATTGGTGTAACAATTTACATAATATCCTCATATATTTAAAATTTATTTATTATTTACTTTGAAAGGCATAGAGACAGACAGAGAGAGAGATATACAGAGAGACAAAGATCTCCCATCTGCTAGTTCATCCCCAAATGCTACAGCCGTTGGGGCTGGGCCAGGCTGAAGCCAGGAAGCAAGAACTCAGTCCAAGTCTCCTACATGGGTGGCAGGGACCCAGGTACTTCAGCCGTCACCTAATGCCTCCCAGGGTGTGCATTAGCGGGAAGCTGGGAAAAGGAGCAGAGCCAGGACTTGAACCTGGGCATTAGGATATGGGATGAAAGTGTCTCAGGAGGCATCTTAACTGCTAGGTCAAATGCCTGGCCCTCTCATCTGTTTTTCAAAAATTCTATCTACAGTTCATCAGTGTTTATTCCTAATGGTGTTTATGGATTTCTTTTCCCCCTTTAACAGTCATCCAGAACTTTGTGTTTCTTCTATGCGCTTTGTTCTCTACTCATTAGTTCTAGTTTCTTCATTTGCTCTTCTATTGTGTTCAGTATTTCCTTTAGGCATACTCTGCTGTCCTCACTTCTTGAATTGTGGGCTACTTACTTTTTTTTTCTTTCCTAATATATGCATTTAAAGGTACACACATTTCCTCTTGGAGACTATTTAAGCTTTCCATACATTTTATGTCCTGTTTCAATTGTTATTCAACTTCAAGTATTAAACATCACCATTCTGATTTCTTCATGGACTAAGAATGATTTTAGAGGTATGTTTGTATATTTCCAAATGCATGGGCTGTTGGCTTCTGATTTTATTGCATTTTATAATTATTCTAATGCTGCTAATGTTTGTCTCTTTCAGAGCACTCTGTCTTCTATTATCCAGCTCCAGATTCTAGCTGATGCTGTGGGTCATGTCTGGTGGTTTTCCCTCACTGCAAATGATGGCCAGAATTTTGTGCTTCTCCCTGTGAGTTCAACTTTAGTGTGCCTCTTGCATGGCTTTCCTGCACTATTGCTTGTGGACATTTGTCTTCTGGCTGTTTTATATTTGTTTCTACTGCAAGTCCCAAGGTTTCAAGAATTCAGGATCTTTTTTTTCTGTTAATTTCACAGCTGCTGTTTCTTTATCACACAGGTTAAGTGTAAATGTGACCCCTGATACCCACCTGTGCAGTAGGTTTGCGATTTTATTTTCCTGTTACATGAACTTGCTTCCGCTTCCAGAGCCTCTGTACATGACAAATCGTCCTGCTGCTGCCAGGGCTGGTGACAGGTGGTCCTTCTGGAGTTCTTGTTTTGCAAGAGAATTGGGGTTAACCTCTGTCCTTTCACAGGATCAACAAATGCTGTGTTTCTGGGAAATGTTGAAACTGCAGCTCCAGCCCGGATACTCTGGACCACTGAGGCCTCAGCTTGCAATGCTGCCCACTCTAGTTTCGAGTAACTGCTCATTTCTGGAATTTCCTTTTGAGATAGCCATATGTTAAACACAGTTTGCGTTATGTTTTGGAATTTCAAATTATCTAAGGGTAAAAGGGGACGTATTGTCAGATCAGGCAAACTTGTGTTATAACCAATGTAGAATTTTATAAATGTAAGTTAAAGATATTTCTTATCTGGTCCTGCGAGTTATCATTCCTAACGTGAATGAGCTGATTTTATATATTAGATTTGCTTCAAGCACGGTGGATGCTACTTTCAGAAAGTTCCCTTACAGAGGGGGAAAGTAAGTGTGAGTGCAGTTCTGTTCTGAGGTCATCACAGAGTGTTGGAGAAGAAGCACAAGTTCTGGTTTCAGGGAGATAATGCAGTTCTACTTCTGATTTATGGGACTATCTAGATTTACATCCATGTTCATTCTCTGGCCCAAGATCAGTCGGACCCTGTTGGGCAGTGAGAAGCCGAGCCACTCACGGTGACGTGTGCGGTTCTGTGAGTCTAAAATGACGGGTACACTGATGTGCTTTGTGCTCATCTGCTTGTGCAGATGGGTCCCAAGCATAGGAATGGGCTTCTTTCCTCACATGGAGAAGAATAAGAATTGCTTTCCTATAGAACAATGTTTTCCCGTTCTAGGGCTGATTTTCTCTGATGGGATGGACTTTTTGTTGGAGGTGGAGGAGATGTCTTTCGTTTGGCCAGAGAGCCTGTCCATGCCAGTTCTGAAGTGCTGACTGGTACGTTCAGTTACGTGACTCCTCCCTGTTGTGACTGATTTCTTCCTCATCGAGTTTGCTTTGCGCTGATATAGAAACTCATTTCGAAAAGCAGGGGAGAAGTTAGTAAACACAGCTAATTTCACACCAGAACTGTGTTTTTGGGAAAATAATTTCACAGTTCAGAAAAAAAGGAGTAACCTGTTTATGAGCTGATACTGAAGATGTAGTCTGAGTGTAGGAACATACTATCAGAAGGAATGTACTACAGTGCAGTTAAAATCTAGAGTTTAGTCAAGTAATTGGTGCAGGAGTGAAAGGATCCTAACTAATAAATGTCTAGTTTTTCTTCTCAGCTTTTAACAATGGCAAGCCAGTTGGTCATTAAAAAGGAATGGCTATTGGGTTCACCATCTGTTAGAGACCATTTGATTGAACCAAAGGACGTTAAGGGGTTTGGGATTAGGGGGAATGTAAGTCCTTCCCTTCTGTGACCAAGATGTGCTCTCATTTCCTTGTTATCTGTAAGAGGCCAACCCTAAAGCATCATCAGATAACTTCAAAATAAACTTTGGGATATGTAAGCAGTTGTCTCATTCAGGAGAAGAATGATCTAGTAATTGGCTGTACTGAATCTTCTTGACACTTTCCATTTATTTCAAGTCTACTTGCAATTTGTGTTGGTCATTTCTGCTCCTGAATTTAGTGAATAATAATTTTATTAGCATGACATCGAAGGTGTTGTGAAACACTCTGAGTGATTTTTCTTTGACAGATACAGTTAGACAGTGAGAGGGAGAGACAGAGAGAAAGGTCTTCCCTCCGCTGGTTCACCCCCCAAATGGCCACTACGGATGGAGCTAAGCCCATCCGAAGCCAGGAGCCAAGTGCTTCTTCCTGATCTCCCATGCAGGTGCAGGTGCCCAAGCACTTGGGCCATCCTCCACTGCCCTCCCAGGCCACAGCAGAGAGCTGGACTGGAAGAGGAGCAACTGGGACTAGAACCCGGTGCCCGTATGGGATACTGGCACCGCAGGCGGAAGATTAACCAAGTGAGCCATGGCGCCAGCCCCTGAGTGATCTTTCTAACGCAGTGTTTAGGTACAGAAGTAGACTGGGCCCAACCTCAGTCCTACCCTGCTGAATGGTTACCTTTGACAAAGTTGCTTCAGTGCCCCATTTGGTAAAATGGAGATCACAATAGCACACTCTCATCAGATAACTGGGAGGATTAGAAAATAGATAAACGCATGTGCTCCCCACGTACTGAGTATTTGGTGTTAGCCATCATAGGTAAATGTGCATTTGTGCTGCATGGAGACACACTCAAAACACCTAAACCATATTTCTTACCAACAGATTGAAATGGTATCTACTATCTTTAGAGGGGGTAAAATCTGATTTTTCTCTTATGAAGAAAGCAGTCTTTCTAGGCTGATGATTCTACCAAAAAAAAAAAAAAAAGTGTGTCCTTTTGGATATTTTAAGCTTTCTAGGAGTGAGCTCTAGAAAACTAAGTTCAGATTTTTGCTTTAGCTAGGCTTGCTTATTACTCATCTTTCTCATCTGAACTTTAATGAAAGATCTCTGATTTCACAAATCAGTGAGGGGAACTTAAACACTAATGGTTTTCACTCACGCTGCCTAATTCCCTAAATGTCTTTACCGTGTCATTTACTGTCCCTCCTCTTTGTTGCACTGTTCAGAACTGAGGCTTTTCCAACTGACACTCTTCTCCATGCTAGCCTTCCAGCTGGGCAGTGTGTGTCAACTACAGGCACCTGCGCTTGTGAATTTCTGGTTTGCATTAGGCCATCATGGTTTATTGTCCTAAAACCTCTTGAAGCACAGGGTTCAATCCCATGCCGGGTAACCTTCCCAAGATGATGTTCACTTGACATTCTTGAGTTTAATAGTCACTTGGGTAAATCTTTAGATACAGTTCATCACCCTCATGTATCAAATGAGGATAATCTGAATCCCTTGAAAGCATGCATAAAATATGTAATTGCCCTTGAAAATGAACACAAATAATTTACTGGTAAATATTTTTTTTTCTAAATCACATACCACTTCCTTGGGTTGCAGTCTGTATTCCACAGATGCCCGTAAACTCATACATTTGTGTGTGTGTGTGTGTGTGTGTATGTGTTGTGTTTTTAGTGATACACTGTGATCCTAAGTCAGAGGCTACTTCTACATTTTCCTTTACTGAGTCAAAAATAATAAGGGACAGAGTCAACAATCTTTTTTTTTTTTAGATTTATTTATTTGAAAGTCAGAGTTACACAGAGAGAGGAGAGGAGCTGCACCAATCTGAAGCCAGGAGCCAGGAGCCAGGAGCTTCTTCCGGGTCTCGCACGTGGGTGCAGGGGCCCAAGGACTTGGGCCATCTTCTACTGCTTTCCCAGGCCACAGCAGAAAGCTGGATCAGAAGTGGAGCAGTCGGATTAGAATCAGCACTCATATGGGATGCAGCACTGCAGGCCAGGGCGTTAACCTGCTGTGCCACAGCGCTGGCCCCAACAATCTTTTGTTGATCCCACTGTTAACTTCTCTGAGTATTTCTGTGGCTCCCAGGACTGATGGACTCTTTCTCACTAGAACTCATTTACATACTTGACAATCTAAACCTTCCACAGCTGAATTTTTTATACTTACCCCTTTGACCTTCCTAGAAACTTATTTTTCCTCTGTAGCCAGGTACACAGTGCATCCGTGATGCCATTGGCCTTATTCCAGATCTCATACTTCGAAGCTCTCCTTCCCTCCTCCTAGCTCTGCACTTCCAACTTTCCCAAAGGTTTCCTAAGACTTGATTGGTCCTTCTCCCCTGAGCCTCTTGAGATGTTGTCTTGTCCAATTCTACTGACCTAGACTTTCTTGTGTTTACAAATCGACTTACGTACGACAAAACACCATCTATTGCCTTGGATTTGTATTAATCCCTGTGTGATCCTTGGGGTTGTCCTCCTCACTCTCCATCCCCAGTCAGATTGGAAGGACAAAGATAGCCTTTTCTTTCCTTGGCATTGCATGTTGAAAAACTACTCCGCCATGCAGATTGGTACATGCACTTTGTTCATTGCCTCATCTGTGTCTGGTGTTTGTTTTCCAATGAAAACATACAAGCAATGAAGGCAGTCTCCAAAAAACATCTTCAAGTGTGCTCTTTCAAATATGGAACAAGGAAGATATTGTGTAGCCTAATCTTGCCTTCCTATGATCTTATATAAAACCAGAGAGGGCAAGTTGGGCAAAAAACAAGCAGAAGAAAATGAGAGACTGTAGAAACTTGTCTTGGAAAAGTCAAGGATGTGTTAGGGGAATATGTGGAAGATACCAAAAGGGATTCTTCTAACTATCTGATATGTCCATATTTGCTTGTTGACTTCTTTTTTTATGCTCTCTTCTGCCTCATAAAACGAAATCATCACAAGAAAAAGAAATATAGTGTTTTCTGTAGGGAACAAATTATTAATGATCAGAAATATGAAAAGGGCAAATGAGTTAATTTGACTGTAGTTGTATCTTTTTAGTCTGCTAATGTATAGTACTTTATGAATGCTGCAATTATTCATAGCTATTAAGATGGAAAATACTCCAAGCATGCTTAACAAATCCATTATCCATGAAAAACTCTATGTATTGAGACAATTCCTGCAGTTAATAGCATTCTGCATATTTGAAGATTTTTCTTGAGAGCTTCAATCTGTCACAGAATCTCTGCCAGCTGACCCCAAATGGCCTTTCTTGACTTTACTATCTTTGGGGTTAGAAAGAAAAGGAAAGAGAAAACTAGAAATACTAAGTTGTTAGGAGAAGTGCAGCCCATTTGGCACTTTGCATGAAACTTTTAGAAAAACACGTGTATGATGTTCCTTGTGGGGAATGGGATAAAAGTAGAGAGCCAGTGCAGGCTTCTTCTGATGTCTGTGGCTGCTTTAATCTTTGATAATCTATAAATGGGATATAACTGCAAACCTCAATACAATTAAAAAATTCATTCATGGGGGCTGGAGCTATGGCATAGTGGGTTAAGCCACCACCTGCAATGCTGGCATCCCATAAGGGCACTGGTTCAAGTTCTGGCTGCTCTGCTTCCAATCTAGTTCCCTGTTAATGGCCTGGGGAAAGCAGTGGAAGATGGTCCGAGTGTTTGGGCCCTTGCCACCCATGTCGGGGACCTGGAAGAAGTTCCTGGCTCCTAGCTTTGGCCTGGCTCAGCCCTAGCTGTTGCAGTCATTTGGGGAGTGAACCAGCTGATGGAAGATCTCTTTCTCTCTCTCTTCTCTCTCCCTCTCTCCCTCTTTCTGTGTAAATGTGAGTTTCAAAAAAAAGGTCATTCATTAATTTGTTTGATAAAAATATATTGAGTGCCTACGATGTATATGCACTGTGCTTGGTGTTAGGTATAGAGTGATAAAGAAAACCGTCTAACTTGATGGTGCTTATGTATTCAGTAGGGAAGAGAGATGGCAGTGAAACAGTTTTGTGCTCACACACATGTCTGTGAATCACTGGCTGTGATAGGTGCTAAGAAGGACACGTCAAGACACTCTAGGAGTATGTGACTAAAAGTCTGCCTTGGGAGACAGAGGTTTAAGCTGAGAAGTGAAAGGTGGTGTTCATCAAGTCCGCTGGAGGTATAGTAGGTAGAGAAGGAGAAGAGTTGAGCTGTGGCACCCAGTTGTTTGGTCATGGTCAAGTAACAGTCTAGATGTTGCCATGAATCCCCTCCCCCACTAATGTTATTAACATTTAGATCATTAGTCTTTTTTTTTTTTTTTAAAAGACTTATTTATTTATTCGAAAGGCAGAGTGACAGAGAAAGAGGGAGAGACAGAGAGAGCGTGAAATCTTTTATCTGCTAGTTTACTCCCCAAATGGCCACAGCAGCCAGGGCTGGGCCAAGCCAAAGCCAGGAGCCAGGAACTTCATCTGGGTCTCCCCCATGGGTGGCAGGAACCAAAGTATTTGGGCCATGATCTGCTATTTCCCAGGTGTGTTAGTAGGGAGCTGGATCAGAAGTGTGGAGTATCCAGGACTTGAACCAAGCGCTTCAATATGGGATGTGGGCATCCCAAGGAGCAGTTTAACTCCCTGTGCCACAATACCTGCCCCTAAATCAGTAGTTTTTGAGAGAGGCAGATTACCCTCTACAATATGGGTAGACTTCATCTAATCAAATGAAAGCCTTAAGAACAAAGACTGAGATCTTTTTCCCAACCCCCAAAGGGGAAGGAATGCAGATTCTCTTCAAGACTGCACCATAGACATTTTCATGAGTTCTCAGCCTTTGGATTCAGAATTGCAATGTCAACTCTTGCTGTAGTCTCCAGCCTGCCAGCCTGCCTTATAAACTTGGCAGCCTCATTAATCTTGTGAGCCAAATTACTTAACATAAATCTCTCTTTCTTAACATATATAACATATGTGAAAATATACAATGTATTCATATACTATTCTCTTTATATAACATATATGTATAGATATGCACATATTCACTTATTTCTTATTGGTTCTGTTTCTCTGAAGAGCCTGGATTAATCCCTGAGGAGAAGAAGACTTTAGCGGAAAGAATATGTAGGAACTGAGAGAGGATAAATCAAGCCCCTCCCCACACATGGTGTGTATCTGCCTCCAGTTTCAAACCAATCAGGAGCAAGGGCCCCCTACTGCCTGCACACATCCCAGAGTAGCCCAATGTGGGCCTGTAGGCAAGAGACCCACACAATGTCAGGCTCCAAATAACGCGTGTCTGCACAAACAGCAGGCAGAGTGAAAACTGAGATGTTGTGTGCTGGGAGGGATGAGGCAGAACTCCAGGTCAGGTGCAGACTGAAGTGCCATGTGCCAAGTGGAATTGCCATGCAACCCCAACCCAATAAAAATGCCTGGTCAGCTCCCACCACACGCTTGGCAGAAGCTCTTCCTGCCATGCTGTCTTCTTTGTTGTCAAGAATTGAGCCCACTGAAAACCTTGTTGTTTGCACATTGGCCTTTTGTCAATTTTCTTTTTTTTTTTTAAAGATTTATTATTTTATTTATTTGAAAGACAGAGTTACAGAGAGAGGTAGAGACAGAGAGGTCTTCTACCTGCTGGTTCACTCCCCAGATGGCCACAACGGACAGAGCTGTGCTGATCCGAAGCCAGGAGCCATGAGTTTCTTTCAGGTCTCCCACATGGGTGCAGGGGCCCAAGGGCTGCTTTCCCAGGCCACAGCAGAGAGCTGGATCAGAAGAAGAGCAGCCAGGACCAGAACCAGTGCCCATGTGGGATGCCGGTGCTTGAGACCAGGGCATTAACCCGCTGCGCCACAGTGTTGGCCCCATCTTGTCAATTTTCATGGTAGGAGAGTTAAAGAACTTGGGGTCAGTAATGGAACTAGATGTGCAAAGGCTTTGAGGTAGGAGTGAGCTAGTGTTTGAAGAAAGAAAAAAGGGGTTGTATTGTTGAAGAATGGGGAACTTGTGGCTAGAGATTTAGCGCAGGCCAGATTTTGTCTTTTGAAGCCCTTTGGCACAGCTGGGACCTTAAACACAGCTGCGAATATTAATTCTTTGAATTTGTATAGGACGCCTTTAAATTCATTCCATCTTCAAAGTTTTATTATAAAGTGCTTATGCGTCACGCATTCATATATTTTTCTTGCTAGTGTGTAAGAGTTCCAGAA